>NC_139229.1:180355245-180838135 GCF_977018435.1 Lepisma saccharinum
GTAATGAAAACCTGAAGTATGCAAAAATTGCAGAATAGCAATTTTTTGGCACGATTAAGCGAAATAGGCACTAACCCTCGTAAGAGGCATTTATAGGCACTATAAAAATGCGTTTTTAGACTAGAAACACCATGAAACAAACTTTAAACATTAAAGCCTGTGTTTTACTACAAATAAATAAAATAGGCAAAATTCCAGAGCCTAGTCATAGTATTATTCTAACCCCTTGCTTCGCCCTTTGAGACTGCAGGAATGCACGTAGTCTGTAAAAGTAAAGTGCTCCCCTGTGCTTTGCACCACGCCATGAAGACGCATAGGGGGTGTGGAGTTAGGGCCCCACACTTCCTTGATCGCGGCCGAAGGTTAGGGTGATGTGATCAGCACCAAGCCCGTGGCCGCCTTTACCCCCCAGAGTTTCCTCCAGGTATCCACTTTATACGACGCTGGGTGAGCGTCGGAGCCGCTTGAACAGGTAGATAAAATCCCGGATCTCCCCCGCCGGGATCGAACCTGTCTCTCGCATGGTAGTTAGAGGCTCTAACGACTGAGTCTGTGTAGTTCCTTTTCGATTGATTGATTTGGTTTATTTTACTTCGCTTTTCTGCCACTTTTGGCTAATCGCGAAGATGAGGATGAGCGATCATGTGACTATTTTGATGAAGGGACACTCACAAAGAACCCCCATACCAGGCCCGGGATTAGAATCCGGGACCCCTGGCGTTGTGACGCGGTGTGCTAACCACTCCGCCACGGAGATCGGCCAGTTCCTTTTCGAGTTATACATAGGCGATACAGAAACGCGTAGTGAAAATTTTGATTATTAAGTAATATTTACTTTCATGAAATAACGAAGCGAAAGTGTAAATTCAACAATGATCTTGCAAGAAAATGGCCGGCTTTTAAAGGGATGGAAGAAACGAATATGAGGTAAGTGTAAGGTGGCTGTTACTTTCACTGCTGTTGAAAGAGTGCTAGAAATGTTCCTGGCATTAAAATCATATTTCTTGAAACAATCTAAACTACCTAAAATTTGAATTCGGTTTTTGGAAATAAGTTAAAATAAATCTTACTTGTTACATTTGCATTCACTTGTGGGGATATTTCATTCTAATATCCAAGAATTAGAAAAGAAGTAAAATTATGTGCTTCAAATTGTAGATATTCTCTTTTATTTGTTAAATAACAGATTAGGAGATTGCTTTCTTTGCTTTGGTAAGAGGAAGTTATTGAAAGAGATCACTTGAAAAGTATCTGTGAGCAAGGCGTTGGCAAGATTTTTTGATTATTGCTTAAATTGTGAGTAATGGCAAATTTGGTGCCATTTTTTGCGGTGTCCTCTTTTTTATGACTTTGTCCTCCTCTTTTGCCATGCTCTGTCCTCTTTTTTGAATGTATGTGTCTGGTCACCCTACCCAAGATGTAGGACATCAAGTCAAAATGTAGGACACAACACATTCTCATTTCTCAATAAATAATAATTTTCTATAGAGCACGTTAGAAAGTAGTTGAAAAATGTCACTTTTCAGTTTTTAAAAAAAGAATTCTCAATGAATTTTTAAGTGCAAAATTTCAAAACTCGCAATCATATAATCAATGAATCTCTTACTACATATTTAAGTGGTACTTCTCAGAGGAGACAATTTTTATCAAAATTTTCAGGTTTAGTCAAAGTTATGTTAGTTGAAATTATAGGGACCAGTACCAAACATTTTACAGACTTTATGAAAAAATAATTTCCCTCGTGAGTCTGTTGTGCTGATGGTAATGAAAGTACTCACTCAACATTTAAATTATGACCTGTAATGTTAAACGAATATTCAGCAATTACCGTAATTTAAAATGGTTCCAGAAGTTTCATCTTTGGTAGATTTTAGTTCAATAACACTGTGTCTACCAAAACAACAAACCCAAAATTCTTGACTTTTTCTGGACTTTTTCCTGTTTTTTCTTAACGTTTATTTATTGGATCCCTACTTAAGTAAAGTTGGAAATTAGTAATTAAGAAAATAAATATTTATTTAATGAAAACTCTTACCAAAGGGCCAGTTAAGATGAAAACTGAAGCTGAATTTAAGAAGAGAATTAGATCTGCTTTCTCGTATTAATGCATCCTGAACTGTGTTTAGCTGACAAGCGAGGCTTTGGCGTCTGGACTCACAGCCAGTATAATCTTATGTGGGCTTGTGTCGGTTATCCCTATATGTTTGTGACTGTCCCTTCATCCATCTTATCTTACCATCATTCATCCTCATCTTCGCGATTAGTTAAAAGGACAGAAAAAAAATGAAGTAAAATAAACTAAATCAACCAATCAATAGCAAAAATTCTTGACCACAAGAAAAATGTATTGCCTTTTTATTGACTTCTTGGCCTGCTTATTTATTTCTTTACTTTTTCTTGACTTCCATGACTTTCTTGACTGGCAGACACCATGAATAGCTTTGTTCTCTATACCCCTGCTTTACAATTAAATTATATTGAATATTGAATAAGAATGCGCAACACCTCGTTCCATCAGTATAAACTCTAAGGCAAGAAATTCTGTTCAGGCATTGAAACAGTGACGTTATCAGAAAGTGGTCCCAAGACTTTGTTCATTAATTTCTTCCGTTTTCCCGTTTGTTTAATAGCAGGGCAATTTTTCTTTCTTTTTGTGCAATGATTGAATCAAAATAAATTTCACTATTGAGTTTGGAAGCGCAGTCCATAGACTTGCATGATTGCATGATTTTTTGTGTTGCGTATTTTCCTAATTAATATTATGTGACGCTCAAAATGTAGGACATTTATGATATTTTTCAAATTCCTCCCGGACGCCGGACATAATGTTAAAATGTAGGACATGTCCGGGAAAAACCGGACGTCTGGCAACCCTACAAATGAACATATTGTTTGTATTTCTGCTATTGTTAGAAACCAAGCCATCCCCTGTCTTCTACCAGCAAGAATTCTTGTAAGGAGACTACATATGAACAAGATTATCACAGTTGTCGTGAGCAACAGGCCACAATCTATAGAGGGATTTCAAACCGAAGTGATGACACGGCCCCATTTAGTTTAAAACAGGGACGTAGCTAGGTTGATCAGTTCGGGGGGGCCTAAAACTTAAGATTTTTTTCTATCAAACCATTAAAAACTAACAAACTATTAATATGCCATATAGGCCTACATAAGTATATGTACAGTATGTGTATGTATATATATATATATATAAATAAATTTACGGATATAGACTCGCGAAATCCACGGCCATTATTCGGGAATCTAAATGCAGAATGAACTTATTAACTTAATGGCATCTAGACAGTCTTTAAAAATCCATGTATTTTCTCTTATGTCAGATTTTTGAGACACCAAGAACAATGTCATTAGTCCTTAATCCTTACATTTGTAAATTTGCTCGAAGAAAATTGAGAGGTAGAGAAAACCCTCTTTCGTCAGTTTAGATATAAAAAAGTGCTGGAATTAGGTGCACAAGTATGACAACGGTGCGAAAATGAAATGTTTGTGTAATGAGTTCAAGATAGGCATCCCACCATCGTGAGGAAATTGGGGAGCTCCGAGTGAGTGAGCGTAATCCGGTCACGGAGACCTACTATAACGCCTGGGGATACGTCGGGCCGACCCCCCGACTATTCCAATACTGGTTGAAGATCTCCACGCTTAGAGGTGACGAAGGAAAGCTTGGTAGGGAGACCGGCAGTCGGTAGGTAAGCCTAGGCCCTTCATGGGCTGTTGCGCAACGGATTATTTTTTATTATCCCATGTACATGTATATTGTTTATACCAGAATCGAATCCGGCGGCCTTTAGTGCAAGGCGACTCCCTTAACCACAATTCTATGGGACATGGACGAAAGAGTATTTTATGACGTCGTACTGTACACATTGGAGAATGATGACTATATATATGAAATTGTATGCACACATCTAATTTCTTAAAAGTAATCCTCTTTGCGCGTGCAAAACTGAATGTATGATAGCAATAGAAACAACAAAATTCCCGCGCGCTAAAATTATTGCGCTCTAGTCTTTCAAGGTTCGATCCCTGGTAGGAACTCCAAAAGTTGTACCCCTTGTTGACTGGCCTACTATGCTTAACACTAATTTGTGCACAAAAAACACGAAAAAATTAATATTTACTTGCTCCCATTTTAACGTAACATTTCAATGAGAATGTTTCCAAAAATGCTAGAGGCGGAGAGGTCATAATTTAAACAAATTTTGTATACATTTAAAGAAGAATAATGCTGTGACGTGCGCATAACAGTGCCGAAATTTCGATACTGACGCTTCTGTTCACATGGAGTGCATCAACTGTGCAAAATTTATTGTCCGAAGTTTTATTCAACTATGTTTTATTTATCCATTATAATCAGACAGGCCAAACAAGAGTGGATCTACAGTTTAATGTCTACTCCGAACCGTTTGTTTAATAATCCCAGTGACATCGAATGAGGAAAAGAAAGATACATTAAGAAGCGAGAGAGAGAGAGGAAGAGAGAGAGAGAGAGAGTGAGAGAACAAAAAATAGAGGGTAGTTAAAGATATAGTAAGAGCACTGGCGATTTCAGGATTCGTGAACAAAGGGTACGATAAGCAAAACAGCGAACCCCCTCCTGTACTTATACAGAATGAAAATCGATTACAGTTTCACAACGTCTTTTATATATTACGACTAATGTACAATTTTATGCAAAAGCGAAGCAAGTTCAAAAGCAAACTTCTTTTTGCGTAAGTGCGTAACAGTTTTTTTTAACATTGAATTTTAATATAAAAAAAACTAGATGCCACAAAGAAGAAATCGGGAATCATAGTTCCGAACATGTCTAATCATTTGATTTTCTTTCGGGGACGATAAAAGATAATTTGTTCCTTGCTTTTAGAATCATTAAGACGACCGGAAGTATGAGAAATGGGTTAAACTATAGAATTAGGTACGACTACTACACTCAAATACTCGCCCAAAACGTGATTTGGTTAACTTTTTCTTATTCAGGGGCGAAATGTTGTGTTCTCATTGTGTCTCAATAACAACTTCACGGACGAAAAGTTGGTTAACTCACGTTTCGTTTTGCTGTTGTTAGCCGTACCTAATACTATACGTAGTTTTACCAAGAAATTTCCAATTCTTGCGGCAATATTTTATTGAGATTTCAAAAGAAAAAGCCAGGAGAGAAGCAAAGACAAAAACAACACTAAACCTGACATAACTAATGTTATCCAAAATTCAAGTGTGAATAGCTCTAGTCTCGAAACTCGAATCACAAATAAAATTTCACTATGATACTGTTGAAAAGTGTATAAAAATGATTCGCCAGAAATAGGCCGTTTTTCAATGATTTCAATAACTTACCTGATTTCAAATGTTTCAGAAAAATATTCATGAAAGTAGACTGACGCAAGGTAGCCTTTTCCCGTTCTCTCTGCCTTTTCCTATTTTCTGCCCCTGACAGTTTTTTCTTTGCTGTACTCATTTTCATTGGATGCGAAAACGGAAAACCAGAAAGAAAAATTCAGAAATATGCAAACTGTTAAGGTCGAACTCTTCTAATGCATGCGATTCACTCACTACCAGACCACAACTGAGTATCCGAAGGGAAGCAATACTACGAACTATTAAATAAATAATAAAAAATGTTTATCGTGCTACTTATTGTTGCGGATTAATAAAATGTTCAAAAACATCCAGTAGCCCTTCCGAACAGCCGCCTGCCGCGTTCTGAAGCAGTGAACGGAAAAAGAAACACGGACAATTTAATTCGTAAAAGTGAGAATGGATCTCATAAGGGATTGTTGACGTTAGAGGACAGGTTCCGCGCGATTGTTGACAGTTGATTGAAGCAGCAAGCAAAATATAAACGAAACAAAAGGAACGATGTTTTTGCATTCTTTTTTCCTCTTACATATCTCCAGTGTTTCAGTTGGAACTGTGGAAGTTTCGTAGCAACAAGAACAAGTTTACCCCCAAAGGATGCATTCAGTAAATGAAATCAAATCCGGCTACGTTCTGCCTTCATGTCGCCCTGGCGTCCGTGAAATAACAGGGGGTACGGCCTTACGTCGTACTCCTCCCTGGAGCCGCTGGTGAGAGTAAGCAAGAGCAAGCAACACAATCTATATAAGGCTGAGAGAGAAAGGCGCAATTTTAGATATAAGATGCAAGAAAATGAAAGATGTTCTTACTCCACGGGGATTAAGTGACCCCCTTTGTTCCTTCATATGTTCGCCCAGTGCTCATGCTCCCTTAATTAAATTTTGGTAATGACGAACTCCCTTCACTTGCTGCTCTCAGCCTAGCCAAAGTTATACACTTTCCGCCGTAAGATGTGTTAATTACTTTTACTAATATTTAGCTTTCAGTATCAAAATGAAATGTTCAAAAATCAAGATGTTAAAGTAACACACGCCGGCCCCCGTGGCGGAGTGGTTAGCACATCGCGCTATGACGCCAGGGGTTCGAATCCCGGCCTGGACATGGATGTTTGTCCATTCATCAATTTCATCGTGTCATCACTCATTCCCATCTTCGCAAATTAGCCAAAAGTGGCTCAAAAGGAGAAGTAAAATAAAGCAAATCAATCAATCAATTAAAGAAACACACTCACACACAAAACAATCGTTAAAATTTAAAATAGAATTGTAAGGGAAGTGTAAAGTGTAAGCCTGGTATTGCTAAGATTAAAAGAAAAAAAAGGTTTTTTTTTTACTGAACATAAACATTTTGCTAGTGGTTAATAACTTAAACGCACGGCCATAAAAATAGGCGGCGGGGCAGAATTGCGCTGGTGCCACATATGGGAAAAGCAAAACGATAGATCGACAAAAGTCGCTGGTTCCCGAGTGCTGTGTGTGCTGTGTGGCTGCGTTGCCTAGTTCGAGCGACAGACCGACCTCTCTCCGGGGCACTTTCCTATCATCCCTGGCCTTTCGAGCAAATACTGTCAGTGTGTATCGCATCACATGGATTACAATACCAACTCTACAATGAGATCTTTCATTCTCTTAAACCTCCGAACACATGGGGTTGTACTCCGACGTGGCAACAGCGCGAACTTCTGCCACCCGGCTAATTTCATGGCCGTGCGTTTTGTTGAATACAGCGATAAGGAAGAATGATAAATCAGGGAAAATGCGTAAATGGCTGTGCTTTCTCATACGCATGTAACTCGAACAGGACAGGAATATCTTCCCTTCTAAAATTGGAACAAGAAATCCTTTGTAAGTTATCTTATCATAATTCTCTCTTTCAACCACTCCTTTGGTCCAGGGATCCAGCAGCGTTGATTTTTTTTTTCATATAGTAGATATGGTTCCGCGAGATACTCGAAAAATTTAGAGCATTATTCTTGGCTAAGCTTATGATTTCGTTTCAGGACCTAGCATTCAGGGTATAAGCCTTGCCTTTATTTTTGAACTTGTGCTTATCCTTTTTCTTTTTAACACTCTCCCGGGCTCTAAACATCTTGTTCTCCCAAGCAATGGGTTCAGGCACCTCCAGTTGCTTCAACAAAGTAGCAGGAACGTGATTATTGCAAAATAACTCAACAGGGGCATATCCCGTTTCCTCCGATCGATAGTGAATATTAACTTTATATTATTAAAAAACAGCATGCGTCAAGTAACCTAACTCCAATTGATTTACGCGGCCTCCTCGATGACGCAGTGGTAGCATCGTCGCCTTGTTATCAAGGGGTCCGGTGGAGGCACGTAGTGGTTTGGATCCCACTTAAAACTGTAGGTCCAGTTCCAATTAGCCTTACTGTGCATAAAGTGAACTTAAAGCAACAATTCAAGCAATCAATCAACTCCAATTTACACTTCTCCCGTGCTGGCAGTCCCCAGCGGTAAGGACGTATTTGGTGGTGGTGGTGGGGCCGGGGGGAGGTTCCGGCGGCCCGAACCCCTCCGAAAGACTTACCAAGTACTAAAATTAAATAATGAAAATATACTTGTTTAGCATTTATTGTATAGTAGATGGTTATTTATTCCCTCTGAACTTATTGGAAGGTAAGGATTATATTGTGATCATTCGGTTTTGAAGAACAGGACCAAAGAAAACTTATGCTCACCACTACTTACGATAAAATGCATAAAATATTAATCAGGAACTTTTCTTATCATCAACTGGATGCAACATATTTTTATGTTTTTCAATAAATATTCAGTTCTTCATCTATTTGACATTAATCTCCTTGCCAGGGCACTTGTTTTACACAAATTTTGGCAATATTCAGATAATGAATACGTGCTGTTGCTGTTATATCTCTATTCTTATACCGCCATTTCACGTATTCAATTATGTAATAATAATGCGAAATTAATTAATTATCATATTTTAATCAGCATTATTTTAATTTTATTTAATTATACTACATTATTTTAATTTAATCATTATTATTATTATTTAAGAGAAACTACACTTGGTTCGACCTACCCCCGAAATATATTTATAGATACGTGCCTGTCCAGGGGTAGGATACAAGGAACCTACCGCCAGCATCCACGATGGTGAGTAAGTAGAGATATCGACTGGACTTTGGCAGTTTCCTGAATTTCAAATCTGGCGTATGCAGGGGGAGCTGATGGGCTACAGCCTCTCTCGAAATTTTGAGAAAATAAAAATTTTCAAATGGAATCTGTAAAGTACTCAGGAAAAACCAAATTTGTGAATTCAAACTCCTCTTAAAAAGACTCCCGATAACCTACCATATTTGTCTTTAAACAACTTTTAAAACAAAAGTGGAAAATGGTATTTACAAAATATTTTGTAGTGAATCCGGCCTTTCGCCAGCACGCAGCTATGTGATATCCACTTTTAGAATTTCATCTTCCTCCGAAAAAAAGTTCTCTGTGCGCTATTGAGTCGTGGTGAATTTCTCCTTTACGATGTCCAATCTGTCGAGCTTGTTCTTGGAACAGATGAGACGTTTCCTGTAATATCATTCCAACATTTTTGTCATAACTGTGTTTAATTAATCATACCATCTAGTGTGTTAGAAAGGCTTAAATTACAAAGTTATTTTCAAGTTAGTTATTTTTATACCAGATATTTTAGTTTTGAAGCTACACTTGTAAATGTTCTTAGAATGAAGAAGCCACGTTGGCGGAAAGTTTATAACTTTGGGCGAGTTGTAAAGCAGCACACGTGTGTCTATCCTTGAAACCAGTGACGTTACCAAGATTATATTGTTTGCGTAAGCAGGCTCAAGATTGGGCGAGATGTTTACAAGTGGGCGCGCCAGAGAAATAAAATAGTGGAGAGGCAGAGGGTGGAGGGTAGTAACATTTACTATACCACTAAGTACTACCATGCAAAAATTCTTACTTGGGCTAAAAGAGCATTAATTTATCGAATTTTATCGAGTGCAGGAAGACAGAAAACGGACTGGCAGAAAATCTGGTAAAATCTTTCATCTCTATTGTGTGCGTGCAGTGGCGTGCCCAGGATTTTCGACAGGAATGAGTTACGTATCTACTTTTTCTAGTAGTCAGCCCTCATTTTTCCATCTTTTCCTGCCTTTGATGTTAATTTTTTTAAAGAAATACTGGGGCCTAAGATTGTGTACACCCTCATTGGGCACGCCACTGTGCGCATGTCTTTCTTTCTCTCCATCTTCCTCTATTTCCTTTCGTTTTTCGCTTTCTTTCTTCCGTGTCCCTTTCTTTACCGGTTTATTTTTCTTTCTCCCCCTGTTTCTTTTTTCTTTTCTTCGTTCTTCTGTCTCTTTCTTCCTTAGTTTCTTTAATTCTTTCCTATTTCTTTATCCTTCCTTCTATTTCGTTTCTTCCTCTTTTACTTCCCTTCGGACTTTCCTCTGTTTTTCTATGCCTTTCTGTTTTGCCTCCTCAGCTTATGATTATTTTTATCCCTTCGAATCATATATCTTATTTGTTTTTTGTCTCTTCGCATGCACTCGGAAGATAGGGGTGAAGGGTGCAAGTGCAACATGGAAATATTTTTGTCCCATTTAACAAGGGGGTTTGTTGTAACAGTCGTCACAATTCACAAACACACACAAAGAAGCGAGCCGTAATAAACAATCAATCGCATAAACGCGTACATTTTACCTAAAGATGAGAAAACCCGTGTGGCGCTGTCGTCGAATTTTCAACCACAAGCGAGAGGAGGGAGCATGGACGATGCAATCATCTACGAGGACATACCAAAAGTAATGAGCAACAATAATGTTTCTACAATAAATTATCATGTTGTATTATTGTAAAACTAAGTTTTAATCTACAGTCTTTTGTTTACTTTTTCAAATAATAACTTCGTTGTACACATTTCCCCCATAGTTCTGGAGGTTTTAGTATGCCCTTGCGGTAGAACTCCGTTCCAGCCTGCTGAAGGCACTGCTTTCTGAATTGTCTTTATTATCTCAGAACATTGGTCTCGCATTTGATCCAACACAAATTCAAACAGATTATAATCTTATGGTGCCAAGTAAGGGATGTAGGAGGGGCGTAGAAGAACTTCCCACCCAGTTTTGTAAATGTCTTCCGATGTGAAACGGGGGAAAGGGGGGGGGGCGATCATTGTCGCACGACGGAGCCTGCTTGACATAACGAGCAGCAATTTAGCGGTGTGCGGGATCCCGAAAAGTCGGGACCGGGATCGGAAAAAAATTTCCCGTCCCGATGCCGACTTCGGGAAATTACTTCCCGACTTTTCGGGATTCCGAGCAGTCGGGAAATACCGAATAGTCATTTTAAAGAGTCGTTTATTCTCAACGTTTTTTGCATTGTATATGTCTGGAACTTATCGGAAATTGTTAATTTTTGTACCAGAAATGCAAAAACAATCACTTTAGGTGATAATGACGTGTAGAATTCGAGATTTCAAGAGCTTGTTGATGCTCGAACACTTCTAACTTTGGATAATTGCTTGTAGTTCTGTACGAATGCTGTTTGTTTGACATTAGTAGTCTGAGCTTGTCTGAATTTCTCAGATTGTCCATTGAGGCCAAATAAGTGTATTTTTGCAGTAAGGATTTGAGTTCAGAATCAGTTTTGAGAATCCAGACACTGAGACTGGAGGCTAAAGTTCAAACCACAAACCCTGAGACCTTCTGTAAACAAAACCACCTGCATGCAGAAAGCATTGCAAACTCATAGAAGTAAAATAATCCACACGAAAATCCAGCGTTGTTACAGGATTCATTACGTAAGGTAAAACAATGGCCAATTTGTAGTATGGGATACGCTGCCGCCTCACTTTAAACCCAATGCTCTTTCGTTTTTTAATTATTGCTTCACCTTTATGGTTAACTCTTTGCACCAGTAATCATTTCCCATAAATTTGGCTTCTTTCTTGCATGCGAATTGAATATATTTTACTTGCATTTTTTTAGACAAAATGATATAACATGGTAATGTATATTTCTAAGGAAGATATAGATAGGAGTGTATTTGAAATTTGTTTGTAGATTTTATGTAAATTGTATCTTACTTAAATAAAATATATAATGGGCATAAACAGCCATATGCATTGCTGTAAGTCCAATAAATATATTGATGATGATGATCAAAACAAGACAAAGAAAGTTGGTAAATTTATTGCGGTTGGAAACTTTGACAAGCATCCTAATAACGATTTTTGTTCCGCCAAATATAGCGCACTTCGTAAAATAACTTGGTGACATGGCAAGGCAAGATAAGTGTGAAGATTTTGTAGTAATATGCATTGTAACTTTCAATGAACTTAGAGATTTGTGTACATAATGATATTTTATAACATTGGTTATTTTCTAAAAGTAATCATGTGAACAGCAAGGAAGTAGTGCAACTTAGTAATATTGCCTGACTTATCCTTAGAAAAATAACATGCCGAGTTCTATGCGTTCGGGAAAGTCTCCTTGTTCTCCGAGCTTGTTTTCAAAACACCAGCAAGGACAGCCTTTGAAAAGGGGTGAGAAACAGATTCTACTCAATATTTATGTAACGTTCTGTCAGTGGTATCCTGAGAAAGCAGTAAATGAAGTGGTTAAGTTGGTATCCCAGTGCAGTGGTGTGTCAGTGTCTGCAGTTTTAAGGGTTATGAAAGAGAGAATGACCGGGAGAGTAATATGCGGCTGCATATTCGTCTGATGTTTTGAGAACGGGTTCTCACATTCAGAGGCTCTTATATAAAATGAATAGGTGCGGCGAACTATGAGTGTAACAGCAGATGATTGCGGTCACGAATCAGCTGACGCGGAGTGATACATCGAATCGGTGAGACAGTTTGTTTACAGAAGGTCTCAGGGTTGGTGATTTAGACCTTAGTTATCTCAGATTGGAGACTAGAGTTGAGAGTCTCTTGTAATGTTCGTAGATCAGTACGTAATTTTTTGACTAATAACAAGTACAATAATTTCATCACTGTGATCATTGTGTTTTGTATGACTAAAAATATCATTAGGCATTTTGGTAATGGTTATTTATTATAGGATAAGTGATTTTCAACTCCAAAAACAAAGGTATAAGTTTATCATAATCTCCCAGCAACTCTATATACAGACAGTCATTTGCAGATATATCATATGTGGTGATAGTATTCATCTTATATTTCGATAGCTCGTGCCACCATTACCGTCGACTACGTGAATCAAATGTTCCGTGCATTCGATTATGTAACCCCCTGTCAATGTAGCAACCACGCGGTAGTTTTACAAGATGACGTGTGAGCACGTTTTTCTTTTTCAATTTAATTTTCTGTTTGCCTAACCTAACTGAACCTAACCTTCCGTGAATGGTTTGTGGATCAATTTTAGCCTAAAAACCATCATTTTTTGGTTAATAAGTATTAGTGTAGCAATCACGCGAGTAGAAGAGATCCGATATTAAACCTAACAATGGACCTTTTAATTCACATTAATGGCTTTTTTAACAATAGGGAAAAGCCGCTTCGTTATTTTTCTTGCTACGCGAATGCGATCATGAACGTTAAGACCGAGAATAGTTCCTAGTATCCTCAAGGATTATTATTACTTCACTATTATTGCATCTCAATAACATTATAACCTGTCTAAAGACCGGGCGGTTCAGCAGCCTATAGCACGAACTCCCTTTTTCAACAGAATTCAGGACAACATTGTGATCGAATAATATAGACACTTCTTGGATTCCTCCCTAGGAAGAATCAATAACCAGTGCACGGCAGGTAGCTTCTCGTGACCAGGAAATTGTAATTTGTCAGGCGGTGACAGTGTCCAGGTGGTTTATGACTTGAGTTTTCAAAATAGACCCCCGAAGTAATTTTGTCTGGGTCGCGAGTCCCTATTAGAGAAAGGAAGAGTAAAGAAACCAAGTTATACAGCTAATCTAGAATATAGTGACTCAAAGTAACTTACAGTTACTTACAAAATAACCGTAACTTAACAGATTAACTCTTGAAAAATAACTTTTCCATTTCCAAGGCTGATACTCATGCAGAATCACGCCGACCTCCGTAGCGGAGTGGTTATGACAGCGTGCTACGACGCCAACGGTCCCGGGTTCGGCCTGGACGTGGGAGTTCTTTGTGAATGTTCTTTCATCAGTTACATCATATCATTATTCATGTTCATTTTTACGACTAGCTAAAAATGGCAAGAAAGCGAAGTAAAATAAATCAAATCGATGAATCAATTACATGCCACACAACTATACACGAGTGAGGCTGTGTGATTCTATCTATATATGAATGGCTTATTGCAGAAAGGGACCTGAGTCACTTTTGCACAATTCTGAGAAAAAAACAAGAAAAATCGTATAATATTGATAGTGTAAGAAAGAAATGTGCCGTTGTTGGCTCACATTTTCAGCATAATGAATAGTTAATTTTGCAACCCTCAATGCGCCCCCCTGCAGTATGCTGCTAGCGACAGTGGAGATGAAAAGGTTGTAACTTCGATACCTCAAAAATGTGACTCAGGTCCCTTTCTGCAATAAGCCATTCATATATATATATATCTGTTGTATCCACATATACGTATATTTATATATGGAGAGGGAGAGAGAAAACTTGTATCTTTAAAATATAGGCCACTGGAATTCCTCCATAACCCTTTCCCTTTGTATTCCTAAAAAAGAACGTTAATTGCAGAAAAAATGGCCGATCACTAAAGAAAAGTATACGTACCTCCTCCCCTCCCCTCGGACATACCACTGTGGCTCCCCCACTGGAAATTTTTCAAATATTTTACTGTACAGAGGCCAATTAGAAATGGACGCACAGTTTTCGCACAAACTTCACCCACATTGCTCTACCAAGATATGTATTATATACATGAACTTCATGAAGGAAGTATTTACGAACTCCCCCCCGAAAGACTTACCTAGTATTAAAATTAAATCATGAAAATGTAATTGTTTTCGCATTTCTTCTACAGTCGATGCTGGCAAGGATTAGATTCAAAACATAGAACCACAGATAAACGTATTATAGTTATGCACGTTATGATACGTTTATCTGTGATAGAATTGATGGACAGCTTTGAAGTAGAGTACCAAAGAAGATTAGAGACATTACCACTTATATTAATATGCATAAAATATTAATCAGGAACTGTACTTTCGTCAACTGGATCTAATATCCTTTTTTGTCATTCAATAAATATTCAATACGTTATCAATTTGATATTAATTTCCTTGCCAGGACAATTGTTTATACAAATTTTGGCCTTGTTAGCTACACGTAAGCTAGATAATGAATATGTGCTCTTGAATTTGAATTTGATTTTAAAATTGTGGGAGCGTGAGCACTTAGGCTATTTTGCTCCCGTCACATTATACGGGGGCCAGCCCCTTATCATTACAAATAACAACTCTAACGTTGCATAATTAAAAATATTAAAATGTTCTGACTTCTGTTAAAAGCTGAGGCTGTAAATGGGCACTTAGCACACATAAGGACAATACAAACAAAATTATACTGGCCATGGGGCCAGTCGCCACTCGCCAGAGCCTCGTTAGTCTTCAGTCCAGGGTGTACTAACGTGGAAGTGAGGTTGACATTTGGGTGTACTACGTGGAAGGTCACCCCTTACACCCCAATATGTGCTCTTATATCTGTATTCTTATACCATGTTTTTACCTCTTCATCTAATAATAACAATACACTATTAATTCATTTACATATTTTAATGAATATCATTTTAATTTAATTTAATTTGTTCCTATTATTATTTCTGAGACACCCCGAAATATATTTCTAGATATGGGCCTGAACTTCAAGGCTTATTATTGTTATTGTTATTATTATTGAGAATAAATGTGGGCCTACTATGCATTGTAGGATATCCTATTCTCAAGAGCGTGCAGCTAATTTTCTCTCTCTCTTGCCGCAAAATGTTGGCAAGCAAACGCAATAAATTGCATGCCAGGAAACTGTTCATTCGTCATTGCCTCAGGACACTCTGAAATACTTGAGAAGTTGAGATTTTCTTAATGACAAGGCCAGAGAGAATTCTGCAAGTTTCCGATCGAAGAATCATGTGGACAAGACACTCGGTTATTTACCTCACGATACTCGGCATTTCCCGGATCTAAGAATTTTCATTTCGCATTTCTGCACGCCATTTTTTTATGCAATCGTGGGGAAAATATGTTATTAGTAGGGGTGCGTGAAATCCAAAGTGTAGGTCCCGGGATTGAAAAAAAAAATCCTGTCTCGTTCCGTTATTTGGGAAATGATTTCCCGATTTCCACAGGCCATGTTTCATGATTCGTGTCTCAGTAAATAAACCTCCTACTGGAAGATTAGTCCTTGCCACATTACACCCATGCCGTGCAAAGGGCGTATTTAGGGAGGTACAAGGGGTCCGGATCCCTCCCGTAGGACTAACAAAGTCCAAAATTAAATAAGAAAAATACTTAATTTCTTTGCTAGGACAGCTATTTTTATACAAATGTTAGTGATCTTAACTACACATAAGCCAGATAGGCTAAAGAATACGTGCCTTTTTTGTCTGTTCTTGCAATAATAATAATAATAATAATAATAAATTTACCTATTTAAAATTCATCATCATTATTATTATTATTTTAATCTTATTAATCTATTGATTGCAAAACGATATTATTATTTAATAATAATGTAAAGTTCCCCGTGCTATGAAGGCACATTTAGGCAATTCACATTCTTGATTTCGATTCTTTTGGAGGTGATGTGATCAGCACCCCGCTCCGGCCGCCTTTTCCACCCAGGGTTGCCCACAGACCCATTGATTATTAATATTATTATTATCTTTATTATATGTGAGACACTTGTTTCGAACCCCACCACCCCCGAAATATAATGCTACGTAAAATATACGTGCCTGATGCCTTGCATTTTGATGAAAAAGGGTGATCTTTTAATTTCAACAGTGTATTTAGAACAGTGCAAGAATTTTCAGCGAAGTGACTTTTTTTTTGGTTTGGTTTGTTTGTTTGTTTATTTGCTAAGTCGACTTCATGTTCAGACTGGATTTCCAGTTTGAAGTGCGATCTGAAACACTGTGCAATGTGCCTCCAGAGAGGATCGAACAATAGTTACCACTACGTACTCTCGATGGTCAGAAAAATGCGTCGTAAAAACGTGGTAATTCTTATGATTTTGTGAACTGTAAATGTCGCATTATTATTATTTTGAAATGGCACTTTCCATTTCAAAATGTGAAAACAGTCGCTACAGGAGAAATAGTGTGTAGAATTCGAGATTTTGAGCATTTCCCGTCCAGAATATTTTCCAGAGGCGTCTCGTGAACGCATGCGTCAATTGTGGGGAAAAAGGACAGCTTGCTCTGCGACGACATTAATGACCATTTCTGCATTCTAATTTCTTCATATAGGAGAAGTATTTATTTTACACGAGAGCTAAGCTTATATTACATTTCTTGGATCTAAAGTGAAGCATGCGTCAATTGTGGGAAAATAATTATTAGTTTCTTTCACTTCAGATCCAAGAAATGTAATATAAGCTTAGTTGAGCGCTCTCGTATGAAATAAATACTTCTCCTATATGAAGAAATTAGAATGTAGAAATGCTCATTAATGTCGTAGCAGAGCAAGCTAACCCTTTTCCCACAATTGACGCATGCGTTCCAAGACCATCTTGAGGTTCAGGCCACAGCGCTCAGTCAAGACGTCATCATCTGGAGGCGATCGTCTTAACGCTGTAAACTCCTTGACGTAATTTTACCGTAGATAATTAAGGTATATTTATTTCTCTTATGAAGTTAAATTTTGACATTTACCCTCCCGACGAATATAGTGAGAAGAAAAATGTATAATATTGAATATTTACACCAAAATTTTCATTCAGGAAGTCACCATGGCCACCACAAAAATTCCTACCATAGCACAAAGAAAGAGTTGAAAACCGTTAGAAACTTCCTGTCGGAAATATTTAAACATTGTATATCTTTGAAAAATATTATCGGGAATATTGGTCAGCTACAGTAAAACTCGTAACCGCTTTTGTATGAACTTTTGTATGTAAAATCAATTGATTAAATAAAAAACATGTTAGGTTGATCGTAAACTTTCCAAGTTACCTAATCAATTAAATTGTCTTTAAGTTTACCCAAAATTAATCAACCAGATAATGCAGATATTCTGTGTTGCTATACAATCTCAATACAAAACCTTAATTTCTATATTCTTGCAGCAAAAGCGAAAGAAATTGGTACAAGGGCAATGTTACATTTCTGTGTATAAAGACTAAACGTAAATAATTTGTCACATTGTAATTTCGATCCTATGGACTTTATTGAACGAAAGATAATAAACAAATGGAATCTTTTCATTGTCGTTAGTAAGATTTGTGACAATAACTTAAGAGTTTCATTGAGAAAAAAACAGATTCATATTTCCATTTTAATGTTCACTTTGGAAATAAACATTTGGAATATTTCCTTACACTGTTTTTTACATTCCGTTAGAAAACTCGTGAAAAATGTTAATAAATTATGAAACAATAAATATTATCACTGATTTAATAATCAAAGTTACGAACATTGAAGCTTCACAAAGACAAGAAATAAAAAGCAGTTCATATGAAACAGTTTTAAAAATTTAATACATTTGTAGTTCATATTAACATAGCTAGGTAACAAAATGCTTTCTGTATGAAAACATTTGTATTTGAAACATAAGTAATATATATCTATATATACTTGGATAGTTTTACACACGAATATTTCATCTACGTTCTTGTTACACATCGCACCTTTGTATTTAAATGTACAACATATCTTCCATTAGCCTCCGATTAGCATAAAGAAGCATAAAGCGGGATAAAATAAGAATAAATGTACACATGCATCAACTTTGCCCCGTTGTATAGCTTTCTTTCATTAAGCACATTTTGAAACTGAAAATTTGTGTAAATAATATGAATAATTTATCGAATGCTTGCATAAAATTTACACTAACAAATTGCTTTGGTAGACATAATATTAACCAACGTTTGTAATTCAGGGTAAATTATTTGATAATTCTAAAAAAAATGTTGACATGTTGTCCACATTTACGAGTATATTTGATGCCTATTTCGGACACATGAAATGTTTACATCATGAATTATTACTATTATTTATGTTTTAGTATAATACATTTGTTACTTGTATATTTTCGTAGTGACTGAATCACATGGAATTGCCCTAAAAATTTCTCATTTTTAACAACATCTTGAAGAAATGTGAATGTTACTCTTACCTTTTTCATTGTAATTGCCTCTGCAATTGAGTACACAAGACTTATACACCATACCTCTTCCACATTTAAGCATATTTACACGTCATGTAAACTCGATTACAGTTCTTAAATTTGCATTACAATTCCATATTCACAAAAAAGGTCCCAACATTGATTCCAAAGAAGCAAATCAAACATGGCAGCTATCTCGCCTCCAGTTGATGACGTTTAGTCACGTGACCGGAGCAAGCCATCAGGCTTTCATATTGAGAAGGTAATGTGCGTTCACGAGACGTCTCTGCTATTTTCAAACTTTGTCGAGATATGACGAAAGTTTCCCATCCCGGTCCAAAGAAAGGTCCTGTACCTCTTATTAAAAACGTAATGTAGGGAATAAATGTGATTTAAATGATTGTAATGACATACGGAGGGGATAATTAAACTTGGGCCCAATTTTAAGGGGTAGAATCAGGCTCGTAGCCAGGCAAGGGCCAGGGAGGCTGAGCCCCACCCCTGGCACTTCCGTCAGCCCCCTAGACATTAGGTAAAACTATTTTGTGTAATTTGTTTGCAGTGAACTGTGAAAATGTAGACAGCAGATATTATTTTGCTCACAACTTTGGTGAAGGATAAATTCACAGAACATGAACAGCAGCTATTACATTCGTTCATCTTAATTATAAGAAGTCTAAATAGCGACAAGCATATACTTCTCTAGACTTTAGAAAGTTGCTTCATGGGGGAGTTTCTTTATCTGTACCTTCGCACCCCCTGTTGCGAGTTGCGACCTCCCGTTTAGACAGAAACGTGTAACTTGAACACGTCATCATGCAAATTCCCTCGGTATTTATGTTGGTTACAGACTACCAATATATAGCAGTCGTACAATTCCTCAAAATACAAAATAAAATGTGATGAAAAAATGTTTGCAATGGGCCTTATTTTGTACCCTTAAGGCCTGCATAGCAACATTCAAAGTTCGATGGTAAATTGTTACAAAACTATGCTTCAAAGCACAAAAAAGCAATAAGATCAGATTCATCTGATTATTAACCACTTACGAAATAAAAGCCTAAGCTTACAATTCAGTTTCAGTCCATCTAGCAGCGAGGGCAAGTGACTATGTCCTCGTCCTGAGGTAGTATCCCAGCACATTCCTCATGACACCATGCCCCGCATACACACAAGCTCTTGGGCCTTGTTGTGTAACATGGCACGACATGCCGTTTCGTAATATTACAGCTCTAACAATAAAAGTACAACGGGAAACACTTTGTTGTGTAATGGACACGGTTAATGTTACATGCAGACCAAGTATTTTCCTACTGTCTACAATACATGAACATATATAAGCCGAAATATGTGGTTTGAAAGTTATATCTCACTTTTTTGCAACAGCAACAAAACTTCGGACTGCTCCAGTTCCGCGACGACTCATACTACGCGGGAATTACGGTAATGTTCTTCCTTGAATACTTTCAGCTCTCATACAATGTTGCCATCTGGCAGTCGCTCTTCATAGTTTCAGAGAAACAGTCAGTGGGCTTTATTGTGGTCCGGGCCTTATTGCGGTAACTTACCTTATTTAGAATTAGAATTTCTTTATTCATGGGCGAAGTTCAGCCTGTAGTTATATATATAACTACTCCCCGCCCCGCCCCTCCCGCCACACACATAATTTACCTTCATTTAATACTGTTAAACTTTGGAAAAATAGACTTTGTTTACAAAGCCCCCCCCCCCTGATAACCCGTGAGCTCCCCCTGGAGATCAATTCTAGCTGCGGGCCTGGGTAGAATCAGACTTGGGGCCTAACTTTGTGGAGGTAGAATCAAATGTGGCGTTTAACTTTGGGGAAAGAGAAAAGTTTTCCATTCCAGGATTATTTACTAAATAACTGTGACGTTTGCGAAATTACAAATATTATTCTTTATTACTTTACTCCTCAGGTTCCCTAACTTATACATTTTAATATACCCGAAAATTTGGGCGGGGCTGAAAGTGCCCCCTTGCCCCCGCCAAGTTGCATCTATGGTTCACGGTATTCACTCACCACACTTCCAATATATATATATAAAAAAAACCTTCTAAATATAAGGATAGCAGTTTTTTCATTCACTCTAATGGAATGATTGCTTTAACAAAGGCTTCCACAGTTCGAAGTGCGATGTACTCATTGTCTTCTTTCCTTCTTTTAAGCTTCTCGAAGCCTTCGACGACAGAAAGTTGCCGGTTTGTTACACTACTTTAATTTTGTTCTCGGGCCTCCCCGACGGCGTAGTGGTAATGTCGCCGTCTTGTGATCAAGCGGCCCCGGGATCGATACCCGGTGGAGGCACCACAGTGGTTCGGATTCAACAAACTGTAGGTCCAGTCCCGATTAGATTTAGGTGCATAAAGTGGACGTGAAACAGCCTCTCACTTCCATTGCGCTTAATCAAGGAATCCTTCCGCTCCCATGATATTTTGCAATTCAGTGATTAAAAAATAATGTAGTTCTATCTGAAGCGTAAATTATTTCAGAAGCAAACTAATGCATTTACTGCTGGCTTTGGGATGCTGCGGAGTACACCACAGAAGGAAAAGGAAATGAAAGACACTGCAAAAATCGAGCAGGTTCAGAGATTCTGACTGACTGAAATTTCCCTAACAATGCCAAAAAAAATCCCTTTCAGACCTCAAAAAAATGTTTTGTGTAACTCACACCCCTATGCCCTTCCCACACAACAGGTGTTTCTCCCTGAAAATTTTCCCGTTCCTATGAAACTTCTCTTCTGAGAAGATCCTCGCCGCGAATTCTATTTCAGGACGAGGTCAAAGCATTGTCAATCATTTCTGCGCCAAACTGAAATACGAAGAAGCCGACAAACTCTTTTGAAACGAACTTTCACAAGCTGGACTAGAAATGTACAAATCTCATAGCGCTTTTGGTAGTTCATTTTGAACAAAAGAAGTGTTACGCCCAGTTTATAGTGCATAATTCGCGTTAAAAGTGCAAATTCGGCGTTATTCTGAAGAAAAAAAAATGGTATAATTCCGAAACACCGAAAACTTGCCTCCATTACCTTCCCAAATACATTTTAAACATTGTATTTTGCTTTCCTCAATTTTTCGGTGTTATCGTTAAATCGAAAACTTCACGTCCCTATTTCTGCTGTAGGCATGGGCGTCCGGAAGGGGGGCAAGGGGGGGGGGCCGTGGCCCCCCCTGGAAAATGAAAGTCATCCAAAAAATATGTATTTCACACATATAATTTCATTTTATCCACAATAATATGTGTTAATTATTGCATGAACACCATAAATTCAAATTTAAGCAATGTTTTTTAGGGAACAACACTATTTTGGGGGAAATTTTGCTTTCGTTTGCCCCCCCCTGGAAAAAATACCTTCCTTGCCCCTCCTTGGAAAAAATCCTGCGGACGTCCATGGCTGTAGGCTACTTATGTATTTACACAACCTTTTAAAAGTCGTACATTGGATTGGATTGATTTGGGGTTTTAAGTCCACTTTATGCACAGTAAGGCTAATTGGGACTGGACCTATAGCTTAAAGTGGGATCCGAACCACTATGTGCCTTCACCGGGTATCGAACCCGGGACCCCTTGATTACAAGGCGATGACGCTACCACTGCGCCATCGGGGAGGCAAAAGTTGCACAATATGTATGTATAATATGGGATGTAGTTTTATTTTTATTATGTGCAGACAAAAATGTTATGGTTTCTTTTCTCTTTTTTTTCAAATATGGAATATATAATGATTAAATAACAAATATTTGCTCACGCTCTCTCCCGCTCTCGTTTTAGTAGTGTTTTATTTAAATATACTAATAATTTGGCCTCCAATAAAAAGATGGGTAAGCTAAACAGTCATAAATACGGATGTATTAATTTGGGCAAGAAAACGCGCGGTCTAATTGTTATTGTTGGTTTGGTTTATTTTACTTCACCTTTCTTCCCCATTTGGTTATCGCGAAAATGAGGATGAGTGATGATATAATGAAATTGACGAGGGGACCTCACAAAGAACAATTCAGGCCGAGATTCGAACCCGTGACGAGCGTGCATTCTTGTTCCTATGTGTTGTACTCTGCAGTGAATAATGAAAAATAATTTGGAATGAAAAATGTATCCCAGAATTCAAAAAGCCAAGTGAATATCATTCAAGAAAGTAGAAAAAAGTGTGTTTTGTTACCTGTTTATCTCCACTAATATATTGAATTCTTGCCATCTCCCATCGCTTTTTCTTGCTGTATAGATTTAATCGCGATAAGTAGCTAATGAGCTTGTGGAAGTCACGAGGGACAATCATAAACAGAGAACTCTTGAGTCCTGATTTCACAGTGCCCTGCAGATGCACTGGGAGGAAATTATTTGTATTTTTCCCCCTTTCTTTAGCGTTGCTTTTCCATTACTTTACCTAAATTCTGCCATGACGATGAACGTTGATTAAATTAAACGGATGAAGAGTGGTTACAAAGGAACACTCATGCACAGGCCAGGGCTAGAGCCCGGACCCTTCAGTAACGAGATCATGAGATGGAGAAATTAGGGAATCAAGCAATGCAAATTTTTTGAAGAAACGTTAATCATATACAAATACGGTGTTTCAAAAATCCAATTGAATTTTACCACTGAGGAATAATGCAGTTTACTTTACCGATACCCACGTATCCGAATAGTTAGAGCTTTCCACTCATTTTTGTTGTCGGCCGACCTCTGTGGAGGAAGTGCAAGTGGTTCTGGATCGGTACCCGGTGGAGGCACATAGTGGTTCGGATCCCACTTTAAACTGTAGGTCCAGTCCCAATTAGCTTTTATGTACATAAAGTGGACTTAAACACCAAATCAACCAACCGCCGGGGAGTGGTTATCACTGCATGCTATGACACCAAGAGTTCTGGGTTCGAACCCCGACCTCGGCATGGGTGTTATTTGTGTTTGTCTCTTCAATAATTGTATTGTACCATTTTTGCGATTAACCAAATGTGTCAGTGACGCTAAGTAGCATACATCAAATCATTGATTGATTGTCTGATTTGGTTTGTTTTACTTTGCTTTCCCTCCACTTTTGGCTAATCGTCAAGATGATACGATAAAATTGATGAAGGGACAAACACAAATAACACCCATGCCCAGGTCGGGGTTCGAACCCGGGATCTTTGGCTTAATAGCAAATCAACATGTTTGGATTTTCGAAAGTGGGTTGGATTAACGTGTGCTTCTTTTCAGTAGTCCTTCCTCATTTTGCAATCCTTTCCTTTCTTTGACGTTCTATTTGTATGAATACTGGGCCCTAAAGGGAGGAGGGGGGATTTTGACCCACACCAACCTCCCTTGGGCACCCCACTGATTGCTACCTCAAGTGTCAACATCACCGCACGTCACTGCCTATTAATGATTATATACTACACAGATGATATTGAAGAGTGGTGATATCACACGCTGTATTACAATTAATAATAGTTAACATTAATACATTTACATAAATCAAATTGTGTAAAATACAATGGACACGACAAAATTTACACTGACAGAAATCGTGAATGGTAGTTAGATTGCCCAAGTGGAGATTTTTAAAATTAAATGTACATATCCTCAATAATATGTGATAATATTTTTTTTTACTTAAGATCAAGAAATCAATTTGTGCATGAGATAGATATTTCCATGTTGTTATTTTGTGCATGATGAGGAATGAGATTTATTATTTAACTGGTCTGAAGTTTTACTGTTTTACAGAACTGAAGTTTTACTAATCTTGGCAAAGAAGAAAGGGCGACAGAAAAGCACTTAAAAAAGGTAATTAAAGGAAAAAAGGAATACTGCAGAAGCAGATGGTGTGCCGATTGCAGTTCCAGCACTTACTACTTGTCTGCAACTTATTAATAGCGCCTATGCTTTTAAGTAATGGGATTCACAAGGAACACAAGTCAAGGAAGATCATGAAGAAGACAACCCAGAAAAGCAGTAATACAAGGGCGAACTCCACCACTACACTCGGCTGGACCATTGACTGGCACCAGTGAAGATTTTTTTGAAATTTCCTCTCCGTTTGAAAAGCCTCTTTGATATTCCAAATTCTGAAAAATTACATCTGCAGAAGAATTCCTTCTAGAGTAGTGGTTCTCAATCCTTTTTTAGTATGTGACCCACTTTGAAGGATATTACACTTCATGGGACCCATAAGCATGGGCGCTGGCAGAATTACTTGCACGGGTGGGCGCCCAGTTTATAATCATATTTTTGCTAACATCGAGTATTTTAAGAAGCCCTCTTTTACGCTTGCTTAAACAAATTACGCATTCCTCCTTCTAGAAAAGTAAATATGATTTAAAAGACTTAGTGATTTAAATGTAATAGGTTTTTAAGACACAGTAAATAAATTTTCGAGCCCGACTTCGTGACCCACCAAATACCCCTCAGGACCCAGCAGTGGGTTGCGCCCCATAGGTTGAGAAACGATGTTCTAGAGCAGTGGTTTCCAACTTCAAAAGGTCCGAGGGCCAAAATTATATCCAGCAGTTGACTGGCGGGCCGCATTTGGGGGGGGGGGGGGAGATTAAAAATTACAAAAATCATAAGTACTGAACTGAAAATGTAGTACTTCCGCATGACCTAAATTTCTAAAATCATGCATTAAAAACAATGGAATCACAAATCAGAATTGTATAATTACAATTTATTTCACAAAAACCCAATACTTATGGATGAATTGAAAGAAATTAAAAACACACCATACAAATAAGAATCCTTCATAGTAATTGTTCAATGTAAAAATTGAGGCCGATCTGCTTCTTTTATTAAAGTTGGAATGTCCACTTCAATTTCTGTATTTGAAAGTCTCAGAAGGTGAAGCAGTGAAGCATCTGCCAGTCGGCTTCTTTAGCGGTTCTTGATGAACTTCACGGAAGAAAAAACCTTTTCACACGTGTATTTGCTGCCGAACATCGACGTCATTCTTTGCCCAAAACTACGAAGGGTTGGAAAACGTTCCTTTTGAAAGGTATTTGAAAACCTCTGGCCCCTTTTCTTGCCTAGTTTGAAGGAACACATCGCCTTGCAAATCACGCAATTCAAGTTGGAGAGACGCTTCTTGTTCTTCGATGTTAACGCCAAGAGGATTGCTAAATAGCTGGATGCTGCTTTTAAGTTCTTCAAAATCTTTAATCTGGAGTCAAAGTCATCCATTATTTCTTTAATATCTGCACTGAATTAAAAAAAAAAAGTCCAGTGTTTCTTCATCTTCTGCTACCCGCCGACGCTTGGAAAATGGAGCAGGTTATTCCTCTCCAAAGCAACGTTGAAAATCTTCAGTTTATTACGAAACCCATTTATGTTTCCATTAAATCTGACACCAGCTGGTTTCTTCCCTGCAGTTTCAAGTTCAGTTCGTTCAGATGACCTGCGATATCTGTTAGAAACGCCAGTTGTTTGAGGAAGTCTATACTCTGAAACTGTTCCTTCAAGAACGTATTTTAATAAAAATGCATAAAATTAGTGTATTTTGCAAACTGGCTTCGCGGGCCGCAAAAAATGGCATTGTGGGCCGCATGCGGCCCGCGGGCCGCCAGTTGGAAACCCCTGTTCTAGAGCATTCATGTTAACCTTCGCGTAATTCTCTGTTGCCTCGATATTATAAATAGGCCTTACGTAGACACGGAATTAAGATAACTGAAATTAGTGTAAAGAGCTTATGCAGAAGGATACCTCTGTCTGAACAATCGAATCCACAAGACACGACAAATAATAATGATTAACAAATAAAATAGTAAAAAGGAGAACCACAAAAGATACTCTGCTTAAGTCCTAAAGTAGCAACAACGCATCTCCACGTAGAGGGGGAAGCTTATAGTATTAAAATTTAGTTCACACTGAGAAGAAAAATGCAGTGAGAGAGAGAGAGAGAGAGAGAGAGAGAGAGAGAGCGAGAGAGAGAGAGAGAGAGCGAGAGCGAGAGCGAGAGAGAGAGAGAGAGAGAGAGTGAGTGAGTGAGTGAGTGTGTGAGTGAGTGAGTGAGTGAGTGTGTGAGTGAGTGAGTGAGTGAGTGTGTGTGTGTGTGTGAGTGAGTGTGTGTGTCTATATATATATATATATATATATATATATATATAAACGATTCGTTGCCATTTGTTGTGAGGAGACAGACTGGGAAGCTTCTAGATATTCACGATATGGCCTCATCGACAGTTAACCAGTGACGGCTCATGGTTTGGAACATTGGTGGTTGTACTGAAAATTTAAAATTATATTTATATTATATATATAGATAAAAATCGTGTGTTTGTATTATAAGCATTAATTCTTACAAGAATTTAACAGAGACAACGTCTCTCCATCAAACGACACCCTGTCTCAGCCCTGTACATAGGAAGCAGAAGAGGAAATTTCCCTTATCCCCCTTCAAATAGTACCCAGGTAATAATGATGTCATTATACAGGGTGTTTAAGAGCGACCCAGACACTACCTTTTTCTCAAGAACGGGAGATCGTATCAAGTTGAAACAAAAAAATGCACCACTAAGTTGGCCCAAAGAATCCGTAGAAAGTATTTGCAACAGCCCAAAAGCCACCATTTGAGGTTTTAGTGGGGGGCACATGCCCCGTTCGTGCGATTTTCAAATGGGAAGGGTATGTTTGGAATGCAGATTCGGAAAGGTGGGGGAAAAAATACGATTGTCATATGAAACATTTGTCTGTACCACCTACCGTTTTCCGTGCAGAAAATGGTTTTGCAAAAAAAGGAAGGTGAGCCAAATCGAGTATACCGAGCTTAACAGTGAAGATGAGTGCAGCACCATAACAGTTTCGGAAAGTGCAGGACACAAGCTTCCAACGATATGCCACATGATTACTGCGGAACTAAAAAAGTATGAAACCGCGTGACCCAAAAAAGAGGGTCTAAAGTTAGGGAAGGACTCGAAAATTTCAAATGGCAAAGGAGGTCGAGTAATACCTCGTTTTAAAGGTCACAGAAAACGTGAAAAGGATGCGAACATGATTTTGTAATCCACTGACTGGTTTCAAAATGGCGGTGAGGCTGCGGTGCTCCAGTTGGGAGGGTGTCTGACTGCCACGTGAGATACCCGGGTTCATTTCCGAGGGTGGGTGAACTAAGGTCGGAATTTTGTCCAGCCTTGTTTCTGCATAACGTGACTCTGGGGTTCACCCAGACTCAAATAAATAGGTACCTGGGAGGTAAAGTTAAAAACGGCGATATGAAAGTTTTGATTACATATGCTATTGTAAACGAGAATCAGATATTCCCTCAGCTTGAAAACATTCAACAACAATATTCAGTCAAAAAAAAAAAAAGGGAAAAAAGTTGCTGAAAAATATTAAGCCATGCTCCACAATTTGAAACTTATTTGATTATTAACATCGAAAGCATCGAAACATTGTTTATCCAGCTATTTCTATCACCTTCTGTTGTGTTTACTTTACATCCATGGACGTCCGCAAGATTTTTTCCAGGGAGGGGCAAGCAAGGTATTTTTTTTTCCATGGGGGCAAAGGATGCATATTTTCCCCCAAAATAGTGATGCCCCTCAAAAAACGCTATTTCAGTCTTAAATTATCATGTTTCTTCAACGAATTTATAATAATTAACATAAATTACTGTGACTGAAATGAATTTATGTGTGAAATATATAATTTTTAGGTAGACATTTATGTTCCAGGGGTGGGGGGCATGGCCCCCTTGTCCCACCTTCTGGACGCCAATGTTACGTCCATTTTCTACCTCATGGTCTAATCGCGATGATGACGATGAAAGAATGAATCGGACAAACACAATGATACATCAATGCCTTGACCAGAGTTCGAAGTTGGGACCTCTGGTTTCGCAGCACTTAATGGTGACAACTCTGCCATGGAACCTGCTGTTATTTAGCTATCTTATGTTATGTAAATTGTTAAATGGAAGCCAACCACAGATAAACAATACGTTTTTCTGTGTGAACGTATGATCCAGAAGGCAAGAATGTGGTTACTTTCACATGCGAGGAAGGTTTTGACCTAGTCTGTGAATGGAGGTTCCGTCGCATGGGCAGGCATATAACAACAGAAAATGCTCGGGACAAAATTTACCTTATGATTACATTATCTAACTATTATTCTCTACAAAATAAGTTTAATAATTATCTGTGTAAGTCCAGAAATATGTTGCTCAACTTTCAATATTTAAATAAATTCAGCACAAAAAAAAGAGAAAAAAAAACAAACAAAAAAAGCAACAAGGGAACCAAAATTCGGAGGAAACTGATGCCCTGGTATCTATTTATAGGCACCAGAGCATCAAGTGCATACCCATGAATGTATGCGGGCTCTCTTTCAGTGGGGAAGAGGGACACTGAAGTATGACACTTTAAGGTGTTACAAAGAACTGGGTTGCCGTCTGTCCTTGAAGATTCATCTTCTCCATTCTCATCTCGACATATTTCCATGGAACTTGGGTGGAAATATGTCGAGATGAGAATGGAGAAGATGTACAGAGGGAACGGTTCAGTCAGAATATAACTACATTTTGCCTGTCAGAGCATTATATGGTCACTTTCAAATTCAGCGCACCCATTTCCATTGAAGGCAGATAATTTCCTTGTAGAGGCAAGAAAAAAGTTTTAATTTGTTCCCTGGTGTAATCTTTACACACACAGCAAGCAATCCTGTATTTTTTTTATCTTCTCTGAAATGAATATTCAAATATATCATTTGTACACATGTTTGAATGAACTGTACACTGCTCTTGTATTGAACTCTTTTTATTGTGCATTATTCTTTTTCTACATGACAATATCCAATAGAGGCACATCCTTACGGCAAAGCATTTGCTCGTAGCATTACTACACCTGGAATGACAAGAAAACACAATCATAAACTTGACATACCATTCGTAGAGCAATGACTGGAATCAATTCCTTTAACTAAAATATATGAAAAGTACCAGAACCTTTTCATCCAGAAAAAAAAAGTGCTGGGAAATGGTATATACTAATAAGATGTATAATGAAGTTGTTTCATGTTCTTTGTTTGGAACAACATATTTCCATAAGCAGGGATTATGACCCTCACCAACCCCTCCTAGAGCACACCACTATGCACTGTCCAGAAACGCACAACACCCCACTGCTCCTCTTTGGATGCCTCCATTACGTGTCGCAGTCAAACACAAAATGACTGGACACGGCCGCTGATCGGTTAGCAGCCCTTGCACATACCTTGTCAGACACGTAACGTCATCTAACGGGAAAACATGCGCGAATCAGTTTCGTCAGATCTGCACCTCCATTTCGGGCCCATTGAGCCATTCTAACTACCATAGTTTTGGTATAATATACTCTGCCTCGTTATTTCTTGACTGAGCCTAATACATTTGCACTTACACCCCCCGTTAAATACAAACATACACCCCAGATGGAAAATTCAGGATAAATCCCTGCGAGTGTGTGCTGACACTACCATTTCTGTACCCAAAATTTGGGATAATTTATCTTTGTTAATTTCAGAATATTTAAATAACAAACACACAGACATTTTCCACACACATAAAATTCTGATCAGGTTATATAGATGAAATATATATGACTGATGTCTTTCATTAATGAGAGGATCTATTTGTGTATTAATATTATCAGTCCTCTGTTTTCAAAGTAAACATGTACTTTTACATTTCAAAGTTGAAGGAATTAAAAATTACTCTTCTGAAAATATCTTATACAGAGGTTGTTCGCTTTATATCCGACCATTTTCGATTCGGTGCTGCCACCTGGCATATCATGCTGGAACCATGGGTCAGCTGGTGGGAGAAGTGTTGTGTCTGACCTTGTAGGTGGGTGAGTGTTGGTAGTGAATGTTATCAAATGGAACCAAAAATCAACCGGTATTGGGAGGGTTATGTAATGGCCCTTTTCCATGCTAAGTTTTCATACGTACGCATTGTGAAACAGTGTCGGGAGAATGGGTTAACACTCAGGGTGACTACTGTGAAAGCTATTGTGGCCCGTTACACACAACAGGCTCTCCTTGCGAAACATTCACCCACGAAAACCACCAGGAGAAGGGCTGCAAGCAAAGTGTCACCCGTAGTGCTAAGGGGGATCCATCGATTGGCGTGCCAAGAAAATCCCCTGACTCAACGTGATATGGCCCACAGATTTTACCTCGCAAGTCAACTGTGAACAAAACAATTCGCAAGCGCCTCAGGTTGAAGTGTGTGCGGAAGGCCCATGTACACCACCTTCTACCACGTCACATTGCCGAACGTAAGACAAACTGCAGGAAACTGTATGAAAAGTACCTGGCGGGTTCCAAAAGGAAAAAAGTTGTCACAATGGATGAATCATATGTCCATCTCACTGCTGGTGGTCACATGCGGGCGATCACATAGCGTGACATTGACGGCAAGGGGTGCAGCAACTTTGTTCATCAGTGCAGGGACAGTTTCCCTCGTGGCTTTATGGTTGTGACGGGATTCGGATATGAGGGTAAGTTGATGATACGCAAGGTGGACAAAAACGTGAAAGTGAATGCCAGATACTTCCAAGACTCCATTTCGACACCTATCTATCGGAGAGACATCCCACAATTGTATGGAATGGACGCGAACCAGGTGATGATCTATATGGACACGGCTTTGAGTCATACCGCCAGAACATCACTACGTTTTTATCAGGAAATGGCAGAGGAATTAGGAATTCATGTCATTCCGTTTGAAGACATTCCTGTGAAAAGCCCAGATGCAAGTCCAATGGATTTTTGCGCATTTGGACTGTTGAAACGACGTCTTCAACATCGCCGCCCGTGCACCCTGGATGGTCTATGGAAAGCTTGCAGGGAGCAGTGGGACAGAATTCCCATGCCTGTCCTGCGTCGGAGCTTGCTGCAATGGAAACTGCGATGCCGGGCGATAGTCCACAATGCTGGGGGTCCAATAGAACATGTTTGGTGGAGGCGGCGCAGTATCTCTTAAGGTCAGTACCCGTCAAAAATGGTCAGATATAAATCGAACAACCTTCTGTAGAAAAAGCATTAAAGCTACAAGCAAAACCTACCTCCTGGATTTACACTTAAGTGAATTGAAGAATCAGGTGTGAATGTCCCCAAGTTTTCCTTTGTGTAAAGATCCTACAATGTAAAAAGTTACAATGTTTACAATATAACACGTACTGTACGATAATAGTAAAACATTCTCTAACTGCAAAAATTATTTTATGATATATATTTGATTATTTTTCTTCTTTCTCACACTGAAAAAAAAACACTCACATTTTCAAAAATGGTAAAGAAAGTTGATAATTTTGTGCATAACCTGGGATCAGAAAATTCACTAGAAAATAGCAATGGATCAACATTAACTTCTTGCTGATACCAATGAAATACATCAAATTTACTGACACTGACATAAATAATCAATATTCTTCCAATGCAATAAAACATTGGAAATGTTCCTTGAAGAATGCATTTTATACATTTTGTCATATAGAAAGAAACTATGTAATTTAATATTTACATTACAACACCAGGGCAAAGGAATCTTTCCATAAAAAGCCAAAACATTGCACTAAATTATAGGTTATGGATATATCAGATTGGTAATATTGTCTGTAATTTTGGCAGTGCACTGCTATACCTAAAATGACCAATGCCTATAGTGTTCAAATGTTCATGCATTATAGGACGAGCAAAATGTATTCATTATAATTGATACACTAAAGTCTGCAAAGATTGAATTTTATTGATTTCTACCTCTTGGGGTAATCACAATGATGATATGAATGACGAACAGATGAAATTGATAGGGGATCAAACACAATAAAAATTCTCTGAATGTTAGTGACAATAGTTCTACATTAGCATGCAAAGTTAATTGGACATTACCCATTGTCTAGTGGCTTTTTTAACTATACACATTCTAACACTATGTTCCAAGAGAGCATCTCTTCTCTCACCTTCAGGGGAACAAATTTAGTTTTACCAGTGGTGAGGATCAAACCTAGTAAAATCACAGTTGACAAGAGTTCCGGCAAGGAACCTCTGGCTTTGCAGCATGTGAAACTGTTACTTGATGCTGACAAGAATAGCAGATCAAATTACTAAGTAACAGGGATGGATTATATGGTTTGTTTCAAGTTCACTTTATGCTCAGAGATGTTCTAATCAGTAGAGGCACATATTTTTGGTAAATAAAAAAGCAAAATTTCGGTACAAAAAGAGAGTCAATTTCGGTTTCAAAAGCAGCAAATAAAATAAAATTTTGCTGTTGTAGCAGTGAAAAGCATATATAAAATGACATTTTGGTTTAAAAATGTGAATATAATCCTAAATTTGATTTAAAAACTGCACTTATTACACAAAATAAACATATCCCTTCTAATAGCACATTTACGTCGTTACCAGAATATTAAGTTTTTTCCTGTATAAAGGGGTCCATTTTTGCTTCTCAAATATTTACAGCAGAATTAATCAATTGCCCATGAATTGCATAACTCACAAGATAATTTTAACTTCAGAAAGTGTCGCGTTGGTAAATAAACTCTAAATTTCATGTTTAAGAGTCTATTTCACATTTTGCGGTTCATTTCACACCATTTCGTGACAAAACTGGTAGCAAAATACACCTCACAACTTTCAGAAATATGAAAAATTAACATTACAATGTGTTATTTCAAATTTCGTGTTTTCGTTAAAAACGAAATATGCATGCCTCTATTAATCAGGAGTAGATTCACAGTTTAATGTGTGATCCAAACCACTGTGTAATTCTGGGGATTGAACCTGAACTTAATTACAATGGAACAGCATTACTATTATGCCATCGTGGAGACTCTGGACTGACATGAAATTTTCACACAGACAAGTAGTGGTATAAAATTTACAAATCCAAAATTAAATGGCTAATGTTCTGCGAGATATTTGTAGAAATATCAGATAGGTAAAATTGTTGGTGAATTGATATTAAAACAGCACAAATTAGTTCCAGGCTTTTGATACCTTCTCGGAGTCATCACAACTGATGATGGAAAAGGAAGTGTAAGAAGAAAAGAATACTAATCAATATGTTGTATACTTACTATATACAGCACAACCTCAGTTTTAAATTCCAAGATTCTATATTTTCCCACTTTATACATTGAAGCAAAATGAAACAAAATTTTTCGAGATCATACATTTCCCAGCATTACTTATCCTTAGTCACAATCACCTGAAAGATGCAATATCGAGGTTCCACTGACTAGTTGTGGATTTTTTTTTCCCAACAGTTTGTGTATAGCCATCATAACACAGAGTGGAAAATATTAACTTGAATTGAATTGAATTGAATTGAATTTTATTTTCTTCCATTGACCCTTGATTAAAAGGGCATGGAAAACGTCAAGATACATAATGAAATAATAATTAGTTAAGTACATCATAACAAAAAAGAAGAAACATTGTGTAGTACATTACATCACTACACCAAAGTAAAAATTAAAAAATACACTTCATTACACTACAATAAAAATTAAAACACATTATCATTGTTGCATGATTGAAATAACAATACAATTATAATACATATTTTTTAGTACATTGGCCTTGTATTGTCTTGTTCCATGAATTCTCTGACACTGTAGAGAGCTCTCTCTGTCAAATATTTTTTTATTGTTTGTATTTGTTTATCTTTTGGAGATATCAGTTTTATGTCATGAGGCAGCTGGTTGTAGAATATTTTTCCGGCATTCGTTGGTGATTGTTTTGAGATATTGAGTCTGTGTTGGTTCTGGTAATAATTATCTTTCCCCCTTGTATTGTGGTTGTGTAATTGGTTATTTTTAGTCATGCTTCCAGTATTTAAAACAAACGTTATAGCCTTATAGATGTATAGGGAGTATATTGTCATTATTTGTTTTTCCCTGAATAACTCTTTGCAAGATTCCCTACAGCCTAGTTTGTACATTATTCTAAGTGCTCTCTTTTGAAGTCTCAGTATTCTGACAGTATTATTATAAAATGATCCACCCCAAGCTATTATGCCATATTCAACATAGGGGTAAATTAGTCCATAATATATGCATTTGTTAATTTCTGTTAAATTATATTCAGACATTTGTTTTAGCAGGTATAGATTAGATGATAGTTTACTGCAGATGTTGTTAATTTGTTCTTCCCACGTTAATTTTTGATCTAGTGTTATTCCCAAAAACTTTACTGAAGATACAGTTTCTATGAGCACATTGTCTATGCATAGTGTTTGTGACTCAAAATCCATGTTTCGGATTGTATTGAATATCATAAATTTTGTTTTATTGTTGTTTATTATTAATCCATGTGAAGTTAAGTATTGTGCCAGTTGGTTTATGGTGATAAAAGTGTTTATTTCAAGCTTCCTAGGGTCGATACCTCTGGCAAGAACAGTTGTGTCATCTGCATAGGTGACAATTTTTGTGTTTGGGTATTCTGGTACGTTGTTTATGTACAAAATAAAGAGCAGGGGCCCCAGGATTGATCCTTGGGGTACCCCCATTAACACTTTCCTACTTTGTGATTTAAAGTTAGTGACTATACCATGCATGTTGTAGCTTATTTGAGTAATTTGCATTCTGTCCTGTAGATAAGATTGTATAAGTTCATAAGCTATCCCTCTTATTCCTATATTGCTTAGTTTGACCATAAGCAGGTCATGTTTTACCCTATCAAATGCCTTGGAAAGATCTAGATATCAATTAGAATTATTTCAAAAAAATACTTACTGTAACTTCATAACCTGCAGCATGAGTTAATCCAATATCTTGAAGTGCAACAGTAAGCAGTGTTGGCTCAGGATCAGCATCTTGTTTTATCACTGCAACTGCATAGGAGTAATCTTCACCTTGAATAGGTGTAATGGGTTTCACCCATGTTTCTATACTCTCCTCCTGTGGGAAAGAGAATGTGTACACATGTATGATTTTTTAATGTTTATTTGCATGAAGGATTATCACCAAAGGTGACAGTGATTCCAACTTCATGTAATTTAACATTCTGATCATCAGTAATTTGAGAATCAAAATTAAGAGATATTAACACGGCTATAAGAATTTGCCCACTGAGGTAATTTTAATAATTTATGACTGTATCTGACAGCACTGAATTAAAAAGTCAAGTACCAGTGTTTCAATACATTTTACAATGCAAGAAAACACAATTATATGTTGATTCAGCAATTGCAAATAAACTGTTACAAATAAAAACAAGTATCACTAAAATCCATTACTCTGTCGTGGAAGAGTCCTTTGAGAGTCAAGTGGCTTTCCATTGGGTAACATGTGGTTAGCACAATTCCTACTACTGCTATTGTCTGCTTTCCCAAACCAAAATTATTATTATTCCTTTTAATGGCTACTCAACTCCAAAAAATTTGGGGTCATGTCAACTATCACACCCAGGACTAATTACACGAAAGGTGACAGGGCTAGCCTAGAAACCCATAAAAACTAATAGGTTTATAAAAAATAGGAGGACATATATTTTTTAAAAAAGTGATAGGTTTTTATAGATTAATTATAGATCCAAAATTCGCTACCAGCAATTATTACAGAGCACATAATCAGAAATCAGTCTGTGTAGGAACTTTTGGAAACAAGACAGTCTAACATCAATATATTAATATCAGCTACATAATTATCCACTTCTATCATGTTTATTAACACAATTATCCACACAATTGTCTCAAAATTATGAACTATACCTGAGATAATCTCCTTCCCTGAATTCCAAGGGGATCTTGGTTGACAGCAATTATGTCAGCATTCTGTAGAATTTCCTTGTAGTCAGAATGAACATCCCGAAGATCATTTGACATAATGAGAGGTGAAGCAAGGATCGCCCAAAGTGCCATCTGTGTTTGGCTTTGGTCGTAGGTCAGGCCAAAGTTGCCAACGATAAGCTAGAAATCAGTTAGTTAGAAATTAGTTGGTTACATGGTAAGAGTTCAATTGCAAAATATTTGCTGAATAAACAAGAATAGGCGAGGAAAATAATAAATTTGTTGCATCTATGCTAGACAGTCAAATTTCAATTTCTTACAAACTATTTATATTCCAGAAAGCTAAGATATAACAGGATTCAATATCTAGATGAGTGAAGAGATGAAAGTACACTGCCTTCCAGAAGTTAAGCATGCAATGCAAATTTTCGAAAGAGTATTTGAATTTGAGTGGCTGAAAATCGCTGCGGATGCAGATGTCAGTTTTTAGCTTTTACGTTTACCTCCCCCAGGTAGTCGCAGAGAGTTGGAAACTGGCCTAATGGAGGAATGGCCATTGCTCGCATCTGCGATGATTGATCACCTCATTGAAAGCATGAAAATCGTTGTAAAGTTTGTGTAAAGGTCCGGGGTGGTCACATACCATATTAATGTAAGTTTTGTTTTGGTCACATACCATATTACTGTAAGTTTTGTTTGGTTTGTTTGCCTATAAACATATTATGTTAATGACCCAAATGTGACATCATCATATAACTTACGAAAAGTAAATATTGTTTTTCATCTTTGTTTGCTACCTTCATGTGCAATTTTGTGTTAATCAAAGCTTTACTTTTCCATTTTTGTTGGTTTTACCATCACGTGCTTAACTTTTGGAAGCATGTTTATTAATAGAATATCCTAACTATTCACTTTGACACATTGGTGTTCACAGGATTATTTTTCGGGGAGGGGCTGGAATGTAAAGGTGGATAGTACATAGCTGATATGTAGGGGGACAGTATACACAATAAGATATTTTGCATATTTAGAAGTTTCTATTCTCAGAAATGGCAATTGGGGAGCATTTTAGAGAGAGGGGTTGCATTTGCCACTCGCAGCTTTTACTTGAAAACATTGCTTTTCTCAAAATTTTGGAGCGAGCTCTAAGCTCACTTTATGCTCAGATAGGCTAGTTGGGACTGGACCTACAGTTTAAGGAGTGATCTACACCACTGTGCAATGTGCCTCCACCAGAAATCAAACCTGATACCCCTTGATCACAGGTAGAAGTTAGCCACTATGCTGCAAGGTAGGCCCAATGAAACGGGTTGAGAGAAAAATTACAATCCAAAATGCATTCATAACAAATAACGAATTAAATTTTGTAAATAGGTACAGAAAATACTCCCCATTGCTCCAACAATATACCTAGGTATTATTCTTAATGTATTCTGAACATACTACATCAAAAGCAGATTTGAAATTTCAAAAGTGTGAAATCTGTAATCTTATATTCCTGGTAGTGAGCCTACAATATACAAAAGTTATTTTATCAAAACAATATTTACCATATCAGGATCATTCCATTGACCTGGTCCAGCAACGGGTATGAGTTCGTCTTGGTTATTTCCATACCAATTGAATATGGATTCCACACTGTCCCAAGTATCCTGAATATCACCATAATTTCTCCACAGGTTACAGTTTTCAGCTATGAGTGGATAGTTAGGCTGAAAATATAAATAGACATAGTTTAATTACAATGTGTCTACATTTTATCAGTATGTGTGACATGTCATTGCACACGCAATTAAAATTTATGCATAAAACTAAAATTTACCCTTCTGGCTCTCTTTTCTTTCATATTATATAATCCTAATCCATCCGATTTGTCTAGTAAGAGCTTCCTGTTTTCTTAACTTCTGATATATCATAGATGGAAACATTAATAGAAGTATACATTTTGTAGTATTCTGAGGGACAATTTAATGGATGCAAAATTAACATAATGGCATACACCAGGAAAAATTAATTTCTTTTCATTTACACAATATTCACTCATTACATTTAGCACTAACAAGGGTAGTTTTCAATAGATTTTTTTTTAAAATAACTTACATCGTTTCCTTCACCAACTATATATGCTGGCCAACTGCATGAGTAGACCATTGGTCGTCCTGTTTTGTTTAGATATCCTCCGAACTCGGGGTACGCTAAAACAGAAAACAAATGTTAGTTGAGAAATTTATACATATATGCTGATTAAAAGAAGGTGCAATTCCAAAATGGCAAATAATACAAGTTGTATCAAAATGGTTTATCCAGTAGCATAAGTGTGTGACTAACATTTGTTTGGACTCTTCTGATACAGAATGTAATGAAGGATGGCCCTACTGAAAGGTTTTGTAAAAGTAAAGTAAAGTGCTCCCCTGTGCTTAGCACCACGCCATGAAGGTGTATAGGGTGTGTGGAGGTAATGCCCCACATTTTCTTGATCCCGTCGTGAGTGGGGGTGATGTGATCAGGATCATGCCCCTGACCACCTTTACCCCCCAGGGTTTTCCCCAGGTACCCATGTCATTCGATGCTGGGTGGGTTCCAACGTTAGATAAGTTCCTGGATTTGAACTGGGCAGGGATCAAACCTGGGACCTTTGGCATGATAGTCAGACACATTACCGACTGAGCCACCACAGAAATAAAAAATAAAAAAAGATTGTTGCAAATGTGAAGTTTCTAGCTTATAAACATGTAAAGACTATGTGTTCACAGTCATGATGATTTAAATTATTCTATTCAATATTCTTTGCTTTCTATTGCATAATTATATTTTCATACACAAGATGGGTCAAGATCAAAATACACCCCCCAGATTCACAAACAAATGGTGATCAAAATCCTGAGGTGATTGTGATATTAACTGAGAAGGGAAGCTTCTTGCGTGACATAACCACAACATTACAGCCATCTAGGAATTAGGTCAATACTTTTAAATGGAAAAGGCATCATGCAATATATCAAACTGGACTAGAAAAGTCCTAGAAGGTTGCTGGTGCAATCAGTTTTCATGTATATTACATCCACGTACATCCATTTAGTAACCAGGCAAGGTTCAGCCATAGGCTGCTCTACCACTAACCTGGTGGAAAGGATCATGATCGAATGCAATGAACATTACAATGATTACAATGATTCAAAGTGCACATTTCTTTTGCATTACAACTGCTTTTTTTTTTCCAGAAAATATTACCTTACCTTCATCATATTGACTGGTGTCAAGATAGCACCCATCTAATTTAACGTAATCCACTCCCCAGTCAGCAAATGTTTGAGCATCCACCTCAAAATGGTCTAGGATACCTGGGTAACCAGCACAAGTGTTCGTCCCTATATCTTCGTAGATGCCAAATTTCAGCCCTTTGGAATGTATCTAGAGAGAAAAAGAAGAAACATTATCAACAGCTTGCATGTTTTCTCCTCCTTGTTACCACATATTAATTTGCTTCCATTCTAATTAGACATTATCCACAGTGGCGGCAGTTGGGCTCCAAAACCAGGGGAAGGGGGGCAAAGACAGTATATTTCCCTTTGTAGGTAAGGTTTAGTATAGTGAACATAGTGCCAGAATAAAAGTGGTGAAAAGTGTGTGGGGGGCAACTGCCACTACCGATTATCCATTACCTACATTTCTTCTATTTGATATTCTTTATAATCAAAGTTGTAAGAACAGTAGAAGAAGAGTAATCGCAGAGTGTACTGTCAAATCATTAGAAGCAGACAGAACAAAACACTGCACATACTGACTGCAATATACAGCCTGTAAGCATATCTCTTGAAATAGGATCTGTATTTTCATATGAGTGCTGTAATGTTGTAATGAATATGTATTTCTCTATTTTGAATTTGAATTTAAAATTTTGGGAGCGTCAGCACTTAGGCTATTTTGCTCCCGTCACATTATATGGGGGCCAGCCCCTTATCATTACAAATAACAACTCTAACGTTGCATAACTAAAAATCTTAAAATCTTCTGACTTCTGTTAATAGCTGAGGCTGTAAATGGGAACTCAGTACACATAAGGACAAAAAACATGACAACACACACAAAATTATACTGGCCATAGTGCCAGTCGCCAGAGCCTCGTTAGTCTTTAGTCCAGGGTGCACTACGTGGAAGTGAGGTTGACTTTTGGGCACCTACGTGGAAAGTACCCCTTACACCCCTATTTCTCTATTCAAAGAATGTAATATTAATGATGATCTTAAAAAGAAGGAATTTCTTTTAATATGTACAATCAAGAGAGCTCTAAATATCACTTGCTTGTCTTGTAAGAGCTTGATGATACAGTCAAGTGCATAAATATTCCAAGGTTTCATAAATGGGAATGAGATAAGTAGCACTTTACAATGAACTTGCAGTTGCAGATCTCAGGAGCACAAGCGTTTCTGTCTCTACAGACTGATTCTTCATGATGATTGGATTGAATTGTAGTGAAGCACAGAGAGAGAACATTTACTTTTGACGATTTTTTTCACTGTACAATATGTGCAAAGTAAAATAAAATTCTTTGCTATTTATTTGTTCAAAGTTTAAGTAACAGAAATTACATATTAAGCTGTTCATTTTTCAAGGCAATCCATAGACATTGCATATGCATTACATAGCCAATACTCAACAGGAAAAATAAATCATTTCCCTGCCAAAGCATAGTTTTAAAGTATTCATCCAAACAGTTACAGAGCTCTGATTTTATTTAGTGACATCATTCACCATACACTGGAAACATATTGTGTCATGTAAAAAGAAACACCCACCATTTGTCTCAAATAAAATTACAAACACAAAAAAAAATCTTACATTTATTTGTTATTCCCTGTCCTAGAAAAAATACTTACAAATTGAAAAATATGTGTGAGGATTACAAAAATAATAGCCCTGGCTTTTATTTTTCCAGTGGTGTTTCATTCAAAACGTTTTTGGAAACTTGAATGAAACATTACCAAAATAAAAAAGCTACTTTCAAAATAAAATTAGTATTATTTTGTAATATACAACAGTGTTTATGTGCTTACAAGAACTGTAAACTACATGAAAAAGTAGTTATGTGAACCTTAAGAAGAACAATGATAACTTTATGGATTTTTAACAGAGTTCCTTGCTGTAGAATATGTCAGCCACTTGTTATTTGATGTCAAAATCAAATCAGCTATGTATGCCACAAACATGTTTTTTCAACTTCATAATTTTCCAGACCCCATAGCAAATCATAATTTACCGTGTTTCAAATAGTGTGTGGTCAGGTATTGTCATGCACAAAACAGCAGACCATTCAACAGCAATTCATGCCTCTAGTTCACTGTCTAATATCTGTCACTCTTATCATCTTAACAACATATTTATCAGTGACGTGCACTGAGGTGTAGCTAGTCTAGCAGATATAGATCAATCAATCTTACACGCTAATTATTTTAAAATCACAATATGTATTGTCTTGTTAAAACCACAGTTCATATGCAACACTTTTTTTTTCACGCGCTTCTCGTCCCTCGCTGCGATCCGTGCGGGCAAATCTGGCGTAGCTCGCTCTTCCTCTGCCTCACCGATTCCAGGTAGAAACAACCGCATGAAGGGAAAGGGGAGATTTCTGCCTCTACCTCCCTTGCCTCCTCGCCCCCTGCTGCAATGGTTGAAAGCACGTGCTTTCAGGTCCCCTAGTCTATCTCCTATAGGACAGATAGGGGATTGGTTTTCCTTTGATTTCTTTGTAAATCCTCTAAAGAACTCAGGGGAAAATTGTCTCCAATACTTATGTTCTCTGTATTTACACCACAACTTTTTTCACGTTGTACAATGTGCATAATATGGGATGTAGTTTTATTTTTTATGAAATTGAAATGTATAATGTGCAGACAATAATGTTATGCTTTCATTTTTTCCAAATATGGAACATATAATTATTAAGTAACAAATATTTGCTCAGGCTCCCCCTTGCTCTCATTTTAGGAGTGTTTTATTTAAATATATTAATCTCTTGGCCTCCATTAAAAAAAATGGGTAAACTAAACAATTGTAAATAAGGACGTATTTATTTGGGCAAGAGATCGCGCATTCATATTGTTGTTGTTGGTTTGGTTTATTTTACTTCGCTTATCTGCCCCATTTGGTTATCGAGAAAATCAGATGAGTATTGATGATGATATGATGACATTTATGAAGGGACCTCACAAAGAACAATCCAGGCTGGGATTCGAACCCGTGATGAGCGCACATTCTTGTTCCTATGTGTTGTACTCTGCATTGAATAATGAAATAATTTCGAATGAAAAATGTATCCCAGAGCTCAAAAAGCAAAATTAATATTATTGAAGAAACTACAAAAAAGTGTACTATGTTACCGGTTTATCTCCTCTAATATGTCGAAGTTTTGCCACTTGCCATCATTTTTTCTAGCTGTATGGATTTAATCGCAAGTAGCTAATGAGCTTATGGACATCATGAGGGACCATCGTAAACAGAGAGCTCTAGACTCCTGATTTCACAGTGCCCTGCAGATGCACTGGGAGGAATTTTTTTCAAAAGCTTTGCTCTTCCATCACATTACCTAACTTCTGCCATGACGATGAACGTTGATTAAATTAAACAGTGAAGGATGGATACAAAGGAACACTCATGTTCACACCAGGGCTCAAGCCCGGATCCTTCAGTAAGGAGATCGTGGGATGGAGAAATTAGGGAAATTGAGCAATGCAAAATATTGGGGGGGGGGGGACACAACTTAATCATATACAAAGATGATGTTTCAAAAATCCAATTTAATATTACCACTGACGAAAAATGCAGTTTGTTTTACCGATACCCATGTATTTCCACTCATCTTTGTTGTCGGCCGACCTCCGTGGGTGAGTGCAAGTGGTCCCGGATCGATACCTGGTGGAGGCACATATTGGTTTGGATCCCACTAGAAACTGTAAGTTCAGTTCCGATTGGCCTTTCTGTGCATAAAGTGGATTTAAAACACCAAATCGACAAACAAATCAAACAACTGTGGGGGAGTGGTTATTACAGCACGTTACGACACCAGGAGTTCCGGGTTCGAATCCCGACCTGGGCATAGATGTTATTTGAGTTTGTCCCTTCATTAATTTTATCGTATCATCTTCGCAAATAACGAAATGTGACAACAAGGCGACGCTAACTAAAACAAGAATCAAATTATTGATTGATTGCTTGATTAGGTTTATTTTACTCCGCTTTTCTGCCACTTTTGGCTATTTGTGAAGATAATACGATAAAATTGATGAAGGGACACACAAAAAGAACACCTAGGACCAAGCCGAGATTAGAACCCGGGATCTCTGGCTTAGTAATCAAATCAAATAATTTTTCATTTTCGAAAGGGGGTGGGAGTTTGTGTACTTCTTTTAAGTAGCTACCTATTCATCATTTTGCAATCTTTTCCTGTTTTTGACATTCTTTTTTTCTAGGAATACCAGACCCTAAAAGGGGGAGGGGTATGACCTACACCAACCTCCCTTGACCATGTCACTCTTTGCTATCCCAAGTGTCAACGTCACGGCACGTCACTGATATTTATGATGATACTCTTAACAACATGTTTATGATGATGCTTCTGAACATTACAATGCTCCACAAATTTCACATAAAATTAGGTGTAACTTTTTCTCTCCTTTCCCAAGCTTTGTTGGTAATACTCGTACCTAATTTTCTCCTACATTTTGCAACAGACTGGTGCTTCAGTTTACACACAATTTGAGTATGTATTTAGCCCAAAGTCTCAGTTCTCAAGGTTATGGGTTCCAAGTCCCAGCCAGGGCATGGGATTTTCCTTGTGTTTGCTATTTACCATGCATTTAATCTAATCATCATTCATGTGAATACTACGAATAATACATACAATTGGACATATATAAATAAACAAAAATACTAGGGCTGAGCTGATATCGGTATTGGCCAATACCAGTGGTATAGGTATCAGAAAGTACCGGTTGGAATTCTTCTACTGACACCAGCCGATACTTTTGCGGCATTTTGGGCTTTCATGAGGTCAGAAAAAAAGCCCTGTGACACTTTCATGTACTGTGGGAGCTAGTTATGCAAAATTCAAACTTACTATTTATTTTGCAAGAATTTTGCATGAAAACTGAATGTTGTGGTTATATGACATTGTATTTCAATATTACAAAGCAAATTTCTTGGTAAATTGCTGCATATAATGGGAGAATAATATTTGTACATTAATACTGATAAATGTTTTGAACAATTTTTATTTATTGCAATTTTCAAAGTATTTCATTATGAGGCAGTTTCCAATACATTGATATCTACTCAGCCCAAGTCATGAGCATGTGTTAGTTGACTTTATCACATAAATTTCCCCAGATTGTAATCTGATAGAAAACAGATAACTGGAATAGATATCAGGATGAACAATCAATTCCACATTATAAACTTTGGTTCATTCAAAGGTTATTTTGCCTTCATTGTTTGAAACAAGGCATGTTATCAGTACGTTATTGTGTTGAATAACTTTATGCCTAAATAATGAAAAGTTTAAGATTGTGGAAATTGAGGAAGACTAGATAACATCTGAAGTTTAACCATATGATTTGCTTCCTGAGACAAGGCTTGCCCTTGAAAGTTCAAGAGAAGACATTGACCTGAGGATTTTTGATACATTTTATTGGTTTTCTATTCACACAATGAGTCGGTGTTACAAACTATTATAAAGGTACACATATACAGTTTACTGTCCCTGGGAAAAAAGATTCATGTTCATAATGACAATGTATGTACATATATTAAACCTACTGCTGACATCAATGCACAAATGGGTCAAAAGAACATGATACAGGTGCTCACTAAGTTCATTGAAAGTGTATTGTTAGTTCTACATTTCACTATGAGAAATGATTGCTCCATTTTAGTCATCATGGGGAGAGAAGACTACGAGTACTTACTCTAACTTATTGTTAGTCTTAAATGTTCTGAATTTTAGTTGACAATGCGGAGATGACCATTAATTACCCTCATATTAATTGATGATTTATTGATAGTTTGAGATGTCATTGTGTGGGGGGGGGGGAGGTAGTAGTACTGTCTGTCCTCTCCTTTAATTCACCCACGGTTTTAGTCTATCAGTAGACCTATCACAGTGTAGAATAATCAGGGTAGTATTCGAGTATTCTTTAGTTTAATTATTTTGTGCCACACTGAATACCAAAAATGCATATCTACAGTGTTTAGATAGATTTATCAGTACACGACTATCAACACCCCACAACAAGTAAGTGAAGAGTATTTTAAGTGTATCAATATGTGTGTGTTAAATCGAAGCAAACAGATAACTATTCTTTATGTATGTTTCACAACATTATAAATGACACAAGCATTGTGTTAGTTTTTACTACTCAGAAATTACTTTTGCATAATATAATTACTTTGATAAATTAATTAATTTTTGCCTAATTTTACATGTCATCCTACAGAGATAAGATGATAATAGAGAAATCAGACCATTAATGCCTTCCCAGTTTTGAATGCAGAATTCCATGTTTTATGATGCATTACACTAACTGCTACATAACAGAGATTCATGGGTTGAATGTAAAGGCGACAGTTCTGCTCTGCAGTCACAAGCATTTCTGTGTCGTTACAATTCAGCCTTTACAATGAAACCAATAACTTTACTTCACAAAGGAGTTGGAGTTGGTGTTTTAAGTTCACTTTATGCACAGTAAGGGTAATCGGGACTGGCCATACAGTCTAAAGTGGAATCCAACCACTATGTGCCTCCACCAGGTATCAAACCCGGGTCCCCTTGATTACAAGGTGACGACGCTACCACTGTGCTACCAGGGAAGCCCTTTATTTCACAAATACTCCAGCAAAGCCACTATATATATATGCTATTAATTATTTATTACTTACATAATCAGATAGAGCCTTGATTCCATTTGGGAACCTGTCAGCATTTGGTTGTAACTTCCCTTCGCTGTCTCTCTCATTTGCCATCCAGCAGTCATCGAGGATAATGTATTCGTAGCCAACATCTGCATAGCCATCTGATGCCATATGGTCTGCCATGGTCATGAAGAGGTTTTCACTTGGGAGAAACAAGCATAGAATTAGGCTAAGGTGACACCACTTTGAACCAATACAGCTGCTGGTACCGTTACAAATTCATTGCCTGAACATTCTAACCATTTCAAATTGATCAGGATAGTTATAATTGCAAGTATACTACATCAATCTACCAGAGTTTTGCTTTAAAATATCCAAAGATTTACATACGACATAACGAGAAAATTAAAGTAGCTGTTACATATTCGAGAACCTGTTGCTTCAAGAGGATAGTGGCAGTGGGCACCAATATCTATAGAACAATCATTAATCAGAAGTAAGTAGTCGTTTTTGAGCAATCAATAAGATCATTTTATGTTACCTGATACAATTTTCTGGATCATTGACACAATCAATATTGCAGCGGAACCTCTCCCATGCTAGCCACCCCATTGGAGGAGTACGAGCTAGTCCGTTGTCCAAAGCACATGCTATATTCAGCAATGCAAGGCCAACACACAGTTGTATGAACATTTTTTCTGAAATATACATTAAATAACAATGAAAGTACTTGAAAAGAATTTAAAAGATAAATAGAATTCATGTAATAAAAAAATATTAAACTCATTCATTGGAAACCCATGTGTATGACTGAATATTCATTAAAATCTACCAGGCATTGCCATTGCATTGGTTAACATAATTGTTCAAAATTGTTAAAATAAAAATGAAACAGAAAAAGTTACAGATCTTATTAACACATTGGGGTCTCACGACGGGCATAGCCCGCAGTGCACTTAAAGTCAATGTGGACGAACGACGGGCATAGCCCGTCCTGCGGTATGCAATCGTTTTGCCGATTGAACGACGGGCTATGCTCGTACTTCATCTCATGTGCGTGTTCATTCAAGCCCCTCTGTTGAAATTCCGACCGCTAGGTGACTCATGTGCTATTTTTATCTCGCACCTGCGACTGTTTGTTGTCGCGTTGATGTACTGTGCATTGTTTAGAATGGCATCGTTAGATCCAGACTGCATATCGGAAATTCTGGATTCTGCCTCAGAGTTTGAAGTTAGCGATGATTTTGATGATGGAGATGAATTTGAAGATTTGGAAGGTAGGTTATATTCGTAATAATTAATTGTTGATAATTTAAACAGTGTTGCAAACTCCAGTATTTTATGAATGAAGTGAGAAGAGGTAATTATTCATCTTGCCTCTTGCTTGATTCTCCTACATGCACTAATGTATTTTTAGTTTTCCATTTATTATTTTGTATAGTGTATGTCAAATGAAAATTTATTTTATTTATTTAGTTTATTTATTTATTTGTTTAATTTTTACAGATGACGCAGAACTAACTGATACATCGTCTGGTCCTGACCTGCAGCCACTTTTTCATACATAAGATAATTACTTGTAATTTGTAATTATTTTTTGTTATGTGCACATAAGAAGTATTCTTATGCAAGATTCAAAAGATGTATTGATAGAATATGTAGTTAATTATTGAAATTTCCAGATTACGAACTTAAAATATCTCTATATTAACATTTGTTACAATGTTGTACTTTTTTCTTCTTCACAAAACATTGCTGAAAAAAATAATAAAAAATGTCTGAAAATAAAAAGAAAATTTAACAATTTTTTGTTCATTGAAAAGAGGAAGTTTTGTAGTTTTAAAAAATATTTGGTAAATAAAAACAAATTAAAAATATTTTTTGTTATGATTTTTTGAAAAACAACCTAAAACCGCAGACCAGAGGTAACAACGCTGTATTATGAGGCCAGACCCGAATGTGTTAACAACCAAAAATTAATATTCGCAATGTGTGATTTCATAAAGCAGAGATGAAAGTCTTGATACTGAATGATTCCTTGCATGAAATTTACTTCAATTCACAATATATATTATTACAACAATGTATATATATTTTAAACATAAATATAAAAGTGCAAAACAAGCTTCAGATACACATCAGCTCAACCTGCCAGCAGCAATGTTAGAAAAAAAAATAAAGGGCGGGGGAGGAGCAGGGCCAAGGAGTGACACACACCTGCCTCCTTATTATTGCTACTGCAGCCTGCAACTGTTAGTCTCTTTAGATTAGATCAGTCTTGTGCACAAACGAGGATTATTTGCACTTGATTTTTTTTTAACAAATGGTTTAATTTTATTTAAAAAATTCAAACCAAGAAATACATTGCCATGATATTTTTTCCAGCAGAAGTGGAATCTTACCTGTGTTTAAGTTGATGATGAAAATGCAACTGTTGTCTACTGTCAACGGAAATCTTATACACTTCAAGACTGTTATCTTCAACAAACATCACTTCAATCTTATCTCTTTTTTCACAAACTTTCAAAAAGTAGCAAGAAGCGTCACAATTTATGAAAAACAAGATAAGACTGGTTGGTAACAGATTACGGACACTGACCATCCTCAGTTATCACAGTAACTTTTAGAAAGCTCATTGTTCAAACTTATGTCAATAATACAACAATGGATGCTATGTCATTCATATATTTTGCACAAAATCAGTATTAAATCAAATAAACAAGAATTGGCTATTGATACTTTTTGTGAAGTAGATACAGCTTGTTATTCTATGTGTTCAATAACTAGTTGTTCTCCATTTAAGATAATAAAATCCACAAATTCCACACCGTTGACATGAGACAGTGATGAAAATCTTCTATGAATTATTGAATTAGTTTGCATTGCATTGAGTTATTATTTGGTAGGTCTATAGCCTTTATAGCTCTGGATGTTTCTGAGAACATTGTAGAACTGTGGTCTGTGACCAAGAGATCTCTGATTAAAATCTTTGTGAAGAGTGAGGGAAGAGGGATTATGTTGGCTATTTTATGGCAATATTATCTTGAATGAAATACATACTGCCCAGAAATTTGTCTCTAATTCCATGTAAAATATATCTATGCGATACATTGTACCATACATACTGACAAAAGAAAAGAAAAAGGCACAAGATCCAATACTACTCATGCATTACAATTTCACTGCTCATGGTAATACTTCGAGGATGTGGACACATTGTTGTCTCTCAACCCACTCAGAACGGCTTGTTTCAAACAAAACTAACACCATGTCCTAGGAATTAACATGTCATTTCTAGAAAACTACAGATGATATTTTAGTTGTCTTTTCTGTTCATTTATATGCATATGATGGTATGTCATTATTACAGCACCTTGAATAACGTAGTGTGGAAAACGACCCAAGAAACTGGTTCCCCGAGACGATGACAAGTAGATGGCAGTGCGATCGACACAGCAGCTAATTTTGTTATGAAAGTAATGCGGCTTAGTTAGTTTTTGGAATATATTGTGTAGATTTGTGTCTCTAGAAAGGCAGTAAGTGAATTGATGGAAACAGTTATATTTGTGGAGTGATTTGCAGTCACGAAATGGCATTAATTTACACAGAAAAGTAACATAAATACGTTTTATGTACAACGCAACACGAGCATGAACATATCGCATGTGAGGCTGGACGTCAAACGTTGGATTGTGTACACAAGTTTATTTTTGTATACTAATAAAATTGAAATAGTGTCATGAAGGAGAAAAAATGTTTCGTGGCGTACATATTATGAAGTCATTTTCCCGAAATGCAGATATTCGAAAGAATTTAATTTCATATTCCATGGAGTTGAAATAGCCGATTACGATGTACCTTGTCATCTCTATCAACAAATTGCTTTACATTCGTGTCGATTGGTAAGTAGAACTTTGGTGTTAAGGACTGTGCATTTTTACTCGTGACTTGGCTGTAAAATGTCTACCTTGTACTTGATGAAAATAAACTGCAAATTAATTAAATTAATTAATAATAAAATAAATAAATTAATTAATTAAAATAAACGAGTATTGTCTGTGTGAATTTCCATAAAAATAATATTTGTGACAATGACAATATTAATGAACCTTTCAGGATAATGCATACACAATACTAATTCTCGCAGCAATTGTCATGTTACGTGTTACAATCCATACCTATGTTTTCTTCCGTATTGTTAATAAAAAACTCAAGGACAGGTCATGATAGACGGTTCATAATATTCTTTAATATTTTCGCGACTACTGTACCAAATATCATAACAATTTTCTGATGCAAAGAAATGTTACAAGGAAAAGAATCAGACGTTGCAGCAAAAACCCCATTTACTTCCATTATAAGCAGTCGACCGCTGTACCCCGGTGTCAACACCAGCGCCTCTAGCGGATTTCATTTTCGAGTGAAACCAGTGAGAGAGAGCAAAACCATGCCGTTTTCCACACTACGTTATTCTAGGTGCTGTAGTCATTATGTCATACTGGAATGACAAAACAATAAATTTTGAAAATGTAATTTTCTCTTCAAGACAAAATATGCATTTATTTAAAATGTAACATATGAATGGCATAGTACTTTTCAATTACTGTTTCTTGGTGATATGTTTTACTTTTTACATGTAATGATGATGAAAAAGAAGAAAATTGTTCACAACATACTTATTGTTTTTTCAAAAATACATCTTCTTATATGAGTATTGTATCTGAAAATGTTTCTTTTCTTGAAATTTTGTAAATACGAGGGCAAATCGAAAAGTCTTTGCACCTAATTTTTTTTCTAACTTGTTATAAGTGTTATTATAAAAGCGAGATATACGAGCGATGCAGTATGGTTCTCTTGGAACGGCCCTATTGTAACTTCCAATTTCTTCCATGACACGGCGCTGTTATCAGTTGGCAAAGATGGCCGGAGTGCTCAGGAAGTCCACGCCATATGAGCTGCGAAGTGTTATTCGTTTTTTATGGTGCAAAGGACAAACAGCCACAGATATCTACAGGGAAATGGAGCCAGTGTATGGGGACAAGTGTTTATCAGTGCGAAGTGTGCAGTGGTGGTGCAAGGAGTTTGAAAATGGACGGGAAAATGTGGAGGACAATGAGCGATCGAGCCAACCTCGTTCCTCGCTGACACTGGACAACATTACCCAATATGATGAAATGGTGAAAGCTTGCCCTTGTGGACATCATCAAGAAGCTTAGGAACCCACCGACACGACACCTTGCGGTATCCCAACGAATCGTGAAAATTGTTGTAAAGTACATAGGAAATGCCAAGTTTAGTGGCAAAAATGCCAAGTTCAGTGGCAATGTCCTTCAGATGAACACATTGATCAGCTTTCACCATTTCATCAACATGGGTAATGTTGACCGGTGTCAATGTCCAATATAATCCTCTATGGGACTTAGTTGTGTGTTGTCCATTTGAATTGTGATTGTCGCTTCATCTCTTGAATCTTATCACCATTCATCATCATCTTCGCAATTAGCCAAACATTCGCAGAAAAGCAGAGTAAAATTCACTAAATCAATCGATAATAAGGGCTCCAATTGGAGACCTCAAATTTTCAAAATTATGATTTTTAAAATTACATGGATATTTTCCATTTTTTTTACAACTGGGGTCGGGGAGGGGAATATGTGTTCTTGAAAGAGAGGTCTTTTGGTATGCTTCCCTGCAAATTTGGTGTATCTAGTGCCCATAAGGCTGATGATAGAACCAATTTTCTAGAAATCTACATTGTTTTCTTATACATTTTTATTATTTCCCCCCAAGAAGTATCTACCTATTTTGAGTGCAACTTGGCATAGTTGTAGGAATACACCATTGCTACATGCTACATTTTTCATTCACTTTGGTTTATTGTCGTGGCTATAGGGGATGCCGAATATAAAATTTTGTGTAAAATTTTGATTTTCTTCTTTTTCCCCTTTTTAAACTTTCATTATTGGGATGTAAAATGTACAAATTTCACTTCTGCTAAGAGTCCTGTCGTTCAGAAAAAAAATTACTCTATCTACAACAATTAGTTCTCTAACCACAAATATTTGGTACATCATGGCAAGTTTGTAAAGTCCACACCTAGGTGCCACCGTCAGGATTCAACCCAGAGCCAATTGATTACAAGACAACAACATTAACCATGAAACAAGATAGGTCCTGGTGCCTGTGTCTATTAGTTACTTGATGTGCGGTGATGTGTACATGATATGTTCTCACATTAATATGCATATTGACAAAATTTCACAGAATGCACATTTTGTGTGTAAAGTTCTACTGGGGTGGGTAGTTGGATACATTATATATGAACATAGATACAGATATTACACTTGTTGCATAATATATGTAAAATGGTTATAATTTTTTATCGATTAGTAAATATAGAAAAGGGAAGTATCTTAATACTTCTTATTACTTTCATTTTCCACTCCTGTATTTTTCTTATTATAAATTGCTTTTCTTGTTTTTAGGCTAATCATAATGATGAAGATGAATGACAATTGCATAAAATTTAATGGCCACCTTCACAGGCAAAAACAATTTTCCATTGTTACCTTTGTGTTGAAACACACATATTTCATGTTGTCAATCATCCACATTTCTATTAGTCACATCAATTTATGGACTTTTTTTTTATTTAAGTTTAAGCATTTTCCATGACCAAACTGGTTAACTATAGCGAATCATTGCACATAAGGTCTACTAAATATAATGACTAAAAAAAAGTGATATGCTGTTAGATTGTTGATATCCACCACTACTTTTAACAGTGTTTCTAGATGGTGTCATGCTACTTCTTACATTAAATGAGTTTCACAATTAGCTGCATGAAGCTGAATCTACACTGAAAAATTATGGTCACTGCAGAAACACAATCAGGGCAGAGCTGACACAATGTTTGAATTAAATCACCGACACATTTCTGTTGTCTAGAAATCTCACAGGGTTTGCAAAAAAGGGAGTTTGAGTTTTGGTTTTAAGTCCACTTTATGCACAGTAAGGCTAATTGGGACTGGACCTACAGTTTAAAGTGAGATTCGAACCACTTGTGCCTTCACCAGTTTACGAACCCAGGACCCCTTGCAAAAAATGGAGTCTACATATCCTGCACATTATTCTAAATTTTAATTAATTTCACATGAACACTGTAGGGCAAAAGTAGATTTCATGATTGTTTCATGTATGGTGTGTATTTTTTAGGGATGAGTAATTTTATTGAGAAACCAATACACCTATTTGATATTACTATAAACAGAGTGTAACTTAGTGCATTTTTTAAAAAGCTTCAGTGCACACAAGTAAGCTTTGGCAGCTTTCATATGATTTTCACAGGTTCTTATGGGACAATGCACATGAAGGAGCCTGTGTAAAGCCTGATGAAAGTGTGGGTAGACAGCAAACTTGCTGCAAAACACACCACTTGTGCACCAGGTAAATGAATATAAACATATGCTTCAATTGTCCTGGTTTTGTAAAGTAGATGTATACATATCCAATTCTTTTTTAAAAATCAAAACCTACATATTGCAGTCAGTGAGTTCCATGAACTAATTAAGCAGGTGAATGAAAAATTCAGGTTTTTCATGGAACATTTATATACAGCAACTATATACAGGGTGTCGCAATGAATCAGGCGATTTTAAGCACTCCACACTTGAGACAAAATAATACGAGGGGGTACCCCCCAAAAAAACGGAATAGCGCTGTGCTGGGCAGAGCTTCCGTAGTACGAATTTTTCCCGCTAGGCAAGCGTCGAGTAAGTTGTTGTGAGTTCAGTGCACCCAGTGGCTTCACAGGGGAAGGTTGTCTCCGATCACGGTAATTTTTTTTCGTACAAGCAGTTTCGCTCGCACCTTGTTTTTTTGTGGTGGCCGATGTAAGAGAACAGCACATAGCTTACAAGGACAGCGCTATGGGGAAAACTCAAGTGTACAAGTGGTTTTCTCGCTTCAAAAAAGGTGACATGTCGATTGATGACAAACTGCATTCTGGACGTCTGTCAACTTCCAGAACGGACAAAAATGTTGACAAAATTCCTGAACTTGTGCTCGAAGACCGATGACGGACCATTGAAGAGCTGGGGAAGTTATCTGGACTATCTTGGAGCTCGGTTCAGCGAATTTTAATGGAAGATTTGGGAATGAGAAGGGTCACTGCAAAATTTGTGCCTCGGAATCTGAGTGACCAGCAAAAAGAGTGTCAAGTGGAAACATGCCGTGCTTTGAAAGAGCAGCTCCGAGCGCAAGTTTTTGGCAAAAAACAGCATGACTCTCTTGCCCCATGCCCCTTACTCACCTGACCTCCCTCCGTGTGACTTTTTTTTTGTTTCCCCGAATGAAGAGGGACATGAAGGGACAGCAATTTGATGACGAGAAGAGGTGAAGAAAAAAACGAGGAAGGAGCTGTCAGCCATCACAACAGATGAATTTAAAAAATGTTTCCAAGAAGGGAATCACAGATTGGACAAATGTATTAAGTGTCATGGAGAGTACTTTGAAGGTGAAAGGTTGTTTTGTAAAAAAAAAAAAAAATACATGGCTTTTAAAAAAAAATCCTGTTTTTATTGGGTACACCCTCGTACATACCAAAACATACATAATTAATACAAAATCAACTACTTTATATATTGAAGAAGAAATACCAAAATAAAATACAAACACAGTCCTTATATTTTGATTTATTTGAAAATAACATTACTACGATGACTTCCATTTTGTTCCACACACTATCAGTTTTGAGTAGGAATTTAAGCCACCTCTTCCTGGATCCTATCTTTAAGTTCATTTAGGGTGCATGGGGGTTGGCTGCAAGAATTTTGCTTTCAAATATCCAAAAAGAAAATAATCACAGGAGGACAGATCCAGTTATCTGGTCAACTGAATAATATCCCTGTTGTTGTTGTTTTTGTAACATGCTTTTAAAGAAAATGCACGCTGTGACTCATCATAACTGAACGGTAATGCAGGGTCTGCAAGATGGCATTGTCATGCTTTACCTCTGACGCAAAAACTAGCTATATTCAGTGTTGTAAAATCACCCGATTCATTGCCGCACCCTGTATTAGATTAGAAAATATTGGTTTCAGTCTAAAGAGCCAGATTAACTGCAATGTTGACAACACATCACCAAAGTAAAAGTCACTTGGAAGGCCTTGAACCTCAACGAACTGTTGTGCCATGCTGTTTAGTATAGATTTTAGAATATTGGTTATTTATAATTGATATATTGGTACTTTATTGGTGTTGGCAAAATATTCATATCAATCCATCCATAATATTTTGATTTTTTCATGCTTATAGATTAACATATGAATATTTTGAGGCAAAACTCTTGTACCCATATTGATACAAGTGTAATTATAGTATAGTTGCAATTGAATGCTTACATATTAATGTACATAAATATTACTTCAATTGTTACATTTTCAAATACTGATATTAGTGTGAAACGATAATAGCATCACATTGGTATAAGCTCAAAATTGTATTGGATAAGCTCCACTTACATAATATAAAAAGTGTCAAAGATAGATAAAAAAAGTTAATGTTGGAAACTCATAGTTATAAACACTTAAAAGGATGATAATTAACCCAACTACAAGGCAGATAACATAAGATAAGATAACATGCAAATTCATTCCATTATTGTCATTTTCACACCCTTACCTCTCCTTCAAATGTTAGTAGTGCTGGTTTTATTAAAAAAGTTTTCTTACGATAGTAGCAATTAAGGATGAACTGATAAGAAATTTTTGCCAATACTAATGAAGTACTGATACAGGGTGTCTCAAAAGTAATAGTGCAAACTGACACAGGTGAAAGTAAACAATAATAGAAGCAAAACAGTCTCAGTAAACATGGGTCTGCAAACGAGTCGTTTTCGAGATAATCGCGAATGTGTGATTACAAGCCGCCACTGACTTCATTGTTTGTAAACGTCGTCCTAGTTGGTTAAATGCTAATAATGTGTGTGAATGTGTGGTTAGAAGCCATCACTGATTGCATTTTGTAAACACCGAGTGCTTTACTCCTTGCGTGTTCCGAGGTTTGCTCTTTGTTTACAAAAGAGAATATATCTGAGAGGTGGCTTTGTAATCAAACAGGATGGATACAATCAGTATACAGTCTAATCGTACTGTGGGAGTCACTTTTCTTACTGTATTATTAGCTTTTTACCAACTAGGAAGACGTTTACAAACAACAAAGTCAGTGGCGGCTTGTAACCACACATTCGCGATTATGTTGAAAACGGCTTGTTTGCAGACCCATGTTTACTGAGACTTTTTTGCTTCTATTACCGTACTTTCACCTGTGTCAGTTTGCGCTATTACTTATGAGACACCCTGTATACAATTAACCAATACCAATATTGAACCCATCTGATATAAAGTTCTAAACGTTCCTTGAAGAACATAAAATATTTCAGGACACTAATACAAGTATGAGAATATATGGTATAAAGTATCTCATTTATTTTCCCAACGCATGCTTGAATCTAATGTTAGTTCTATGTAGTTAAATCTACATATTTTATGTTACTTGTGAATTATATCTAATTACATGGTTTATTGTTTGTTAGTGGTTAATGAAAGAATTTTAAGAGTTGCTTTATTACTTGAAAGAAGAAATCAGCCACAGAGGTGAAGTTATAGGAAGTGCTTTATTTTCTCACAGGGTACACCCATCCATATTATGCTAATTACACTGCACTGGCTCGTATTAATGCTGCACCTGAAATTGGAAATTAACATTTTTATATATTTACACATCTGCTTGTAACAGAAACAATAAACTTTTACAAGAAACAGTGACAAAACACACAGCAATGAGAAACCTACAATATGAGCTCTTTATTATTGTTGAATTTGCTTGAAAGGTAAAAAGTGCAATCATTATTATCTTTTCCCTTTTCATTTTACACAAATTAAATTTTGGAATTGAAAATTCAGGCTGCATGTCTGAAAGTTTCTAAGCAAAATTAGTAAACTTACCTCCTGGGTTCACACTGAATGATGGAATTTCTTCATCAGGTGTGACAGGAGTCTCTATGGACCACTCTCCATAAAGTTCCTGTAACATAACAATGCAATTTTATGTCCACTACTATATGATAACAGTTATTTTACAATAACAACAGCTCTGTACGGCATTTTTGGCAAAAATTGGATATTATCGCTGAACAATAGCAGGAACTCAATACATTGTAGGACTCCTGTATTTCAAGTTAAACATTGGAGAGAGGTGGCTATCATCTCTTGTATGGAACATTTAAAACTAATAATAAGTAGACAATTAAAATATGAGTAAATGACAATCTGGCCCCCTTTTTTGATGTATAAAAATCAGATCACTCTTACCTTGACATAAAAAATTAAACAATCACTTTCCTACTCTTCCAGCTGTCTACAACGAACAATAAAGTGTCGATTAGCATAGGTATTAGGACTGAGCTAATACCAATGCTGATTCGTCATCATCAGAAAGTATTGGTTGGAATTTATTCATTGATACTGGCCGATACTTTGTCAACATTTGGATATTTCTAAAGGTCCACAAAAATGGTACTCGACAATTTTGCAGGATCTAATTTTCCAAGAAAATGTGCAAAGTTCAAAGGTTTCATGTATTTTGAACCAGTATTATGTGCAAAATGGATTTTGTGTTTAAATGACTGCTATTTAATACTCTAAAGTAATTCTTTGAATGTTTTAAACCAAAACTGTGATAAATTGCTGTAGCGGAATACTAACATATAAATTTCAATTAATATTTTGAACAACTTTTTACTGTTACAATTTTCAAGCATCAGTGAGAATCAGGAAAAATATCGGCATTGGTGTCAGTATTGGTTCAGCCATAATATCTTCCCCGATGTCTAAAAATAAGAAACCACTCCCAGAGATGACTTAAAACTGATAATAAATCTTCAATGAATTTAGTGAGTGTGTCACGTACCCGCATCCGGCTCCTTGGACACCTCAGGTATCGTTACCTTCTATATCAAACTCTTTAGTAAGGCTGAGGTAACACCTAGTCCGTTGCCAGCAATACAGGTCGGAATTTATCTGTTCTGTCCTCGAACAGATTGTGTTGACATTATCTGATTATTTTACCATGATAATTTTGCTGTCTTTTCTAATCTGATCTGGATATCATCAGCTCACGTAATACCGCTATTCCAAGAATGAGGTTTGTGTAGATCTTCTTGACGTTGCTTGGTTCTGTGGAAATACTACAAATCTCGTTAGCGGTAAGAATTAGGTACCCCTGGGTTGTCTTATTGCTGACTCTTGCTGATGATTATCAAACGAAAGGTTCTGGTCGGGTTTAGGTGAAGACCTCGTCCCCCTTCCAGGTTTCCGAAGTGATCCTCAGACACGTCTTGAGGGTGAAGATCCTGTTGACGGGACTGTTGGGCAGAGAGCACACCGGGTGAAGACCCTATATGTCTGGTTAGCTGTCGAAATTTTCTCGCTTTTATATCCAAGCTTGTTGATATGGTAACTAAGTAGTCTTCAATTGTCTGAGGGTTGCTATGCTGATAATTTAGTTTTCTGCCTTTCTGGCTTTCCATAATTTGTAAGTAAGAGATAATTAGTATTCTTTAATTTCTAGCAATCTTCTGAAATCATCATTTTCTTTAACATTTGCAGTTTTATTTAATTATCAAAATATAATTTACCAGAGTTTCCAACGAAATCCACAAAATGTCCATTTGGGAAAGAGGCTGTTATATAGGAGCATCCTGATTCTTAGAAAACGATAAAGTAACGTTCCTACAGGAGAATCCTTGTTTTACCTATGACAGAAAAGTCAAACTCATAGAGAGGTACCTGTCAAGTGAAATCACATCATTATCCATCCACCTATTATGAGAGAAGGTCGATAATCTGCCATTACTAACTGAGTTGTTGCAACAGTGTGTCTGCTATCTACTTTAACCTTTTGGAGCCCAATGCCATTTTCACAGGTAAACCCCCTTGGTGCCTGAGCCGATTTTGAGCAAAATGCAGAGTTTCAATTAAATGAGTGTAGATCGGTGGCTAATTGTCCTAGAGAGATGAATGATATACCTTTGTACGCGGAATGAATCACAGATTCAGACGATATACAATTTATACAAATTCAGCATATATATGGCGGAGGGGAGGGGAGAACCCCTAAAATTCGAAAATTTCGGAAAAAATGGGGATTTCCCCCCTCACCCAAGAAAAAAGTACATGACAGTGTCGACATGCACATGGAAATTATTGCTGGCATGTAAGGAACACAAAAATATTTGCATTATCGTATGACCAACGTAACGTGAGTTTTACCCCCAAAAGGAATGGTCAGCACGCCACTGATTCAAGCTTCAAAATGCAGCGTTACTTTGAAATGACTGTAGCACAGAGGCTAATTGCCTTAGAGAGATGAATGATATACCGTTGTACGTGGAATGAATCACAGATTCAGATGATATAAAATTTATTCACATTTGGCGTATATATGGAGGGGGAGGGGGAATCCCCCAAAAGCATTTTTTTTTAAATTAATTTCCCCCACCCCCCAGAAAAAAAGGACATGAAAAGGTCAAAATGCACATAGAAATTATCGCTGGCATGTAAGAAAGAGAAGTCACAACCTTTCTATTCTTAGCTTCTTTGTTTATATTTATTTCTAACATTTTAGTGAGAAACGTAATGTGTGTACGCGAGTGTGTATGTGTAATTAGAAAATAGTATTGCTATTTATGTTATTTTTAAATATATACAATATGCCATTTTAATGGTGTCCACGGATCACAGAAACGTATAGAGGACGTCAAAACAAACAACTTTCCTCAGTAACATGTGCATCGTTTAGGCACGACGAACGTTAAAAAAAATCTATTTTGCCGCCTGCATGCTGGCAACGCAACACAACATTTGATCGCATCTGTGACATATCTTCCTGTCATGAAACGCGGCAGATGTCATCAAATATTTACAAATTGGCAGCAGGATGAGCGTCTGTGGGTACTGATAAACAAACTTCCTTCGAATGCAGTTTCCAGGGGTGAGGGAAACCCATTGGTTTAGAACAACAAAGCCAGCCATCCTTTGCCGGCAAAATTTTTCCCTTCAAAAACGATGCAAAAAAGAAGTCTCCTTTTTCTTGCCATTTTCATGAAAAAAAAGTGCAATCATCATTTCTGTTAAATACATGTGTTAACAACAATATGAAAAAAGAAAATCGGAATTGTAGCCAAAAATAGCGAAGTTATAACGTAAAATCTACGACCTTGACAAAGCCTCTCGATCGAGACGATCGGGCACCTAAAGGTTACATTAATCATATTCAATGTTTTTACAAAAGAAAGTTGATGAAAAGTTTTAAATGACATATTTCAGTTAATAAAATACTCACTTCTAAAACATAGCCTGCATCATGTGTTAGCCCAATATCTCGAAGTACAAATGAAATATCAGAGGGTTCATTTCCTGTATTAAGATTAATCACTGCAACAGCATATGAGTAATCTTCACCCTGTACAGGTGTGATTGGCCTGGTCCATATTTCTATTCCATTCTCCTGCAAAAACAAATTATACATCTTGTATGTAATACTGTAGAGATGGGTCAGATGAATAAGTATATCTGGTATCTGCTGATGCAGGTCACTTGATAAAATTGCCAATAATTTTAGTCGACAATTGAGTTCTCGACTCTGTCACTTTATCATTGTATCTATGAATGCAAAGACCTGCTTTGTGAACCCTGTTTTTTTGTAATAATAAATAAATAAATAAATGTAGATACACAGATTCTTTTCCCAAAGCAAACCTCATCATAGTGAAAAGTTGAAAAGGTTAGTTTTATGTCCATTTCATGTACAGATAGGGTATTCAAGATTGAACTTACAGTTTTTAAAGTGTAACACAGAAATGTTTCCTCCCCAGGAACTAAACCTGGAAACTTTTGTTTACATGGCAAATGTGTTAATTACTATGCTATTAGACAGATTCCACCCTCACAGTCACCTGGCTGCATACATTAAGGATATGAGAATGAATGATGACTAAATTAAATATATGAAAGAACTATTACGATGGAGTACGTATTTTATTGCATAATTGTTGCACCATGCTTTTTTCAGTCCAAAAATTGGTTTATAACCAACCTTTCCTCATGTAATCCTCGCATCAGTGGATCAGAAAATGAAACCAAAGATATCGGCTCAGAATCATCAGACACAGAATACTCAATTTTGTAAAGTCCCTATTTCACAACACTGTAGTAAATTTTCTCAAGTGTAATATTTCGACTATAATACAAAAATCAATAACAACTAATTTGTTAACTTTTTCCTCAGACTGGAAAAATGTTTACTAAACTGTCATGAAGAAATGTGCATCAATTTGAACTATTAAATTTTTACGTATATCCACAAGCATTTCATGAATCCTAATCTTGAACCAAAGACTGCCTACCTAGTAATAAATAATTTTTAAATACTGGAAATACCAGCATTTTTTTTAAAAAAAAACTACACATGGTGGTCACACATCACTCACTTTTTTTTGTAAAAAAATTTGCATAAAATCTGTGACGATTATGTGGTGAAATATGGTACACATGACCACGACAACACTCAAACTCAGAATGTTTGCCCATGAGTTCAGCTTTCATTGTTTTCAACCATTGATGTGCCATATGAATCAGTATTTCTTATTTCTTAATTGTTAATGCATATAAAAGATACTAGTAATATGCATAGGTGATTATTAGAATTTATAGAGTTTTCTAGTAATGAAATCAAAATATAAACACACTTGTTGGTACCTAAAATGTTTAAATTATTCAAGTAAAGTTTTGTAACAAAATATTTATAACTAAGAAAGTATTTATTTATAGTATTTATAATTTACACACAAAACAGCATTTAAATGAATATAATAACAGTAATTTCCCCCTCGTTACATACATAATAGCTGCTACAATACATCACTTAAGAAATCATACCTGAGAGACTCTCCTTCCCTGTATTCCAAGAGGATCTTGGTTTACGGCAATGACTTCAGTGTTCTGCAGAACTGCCTTGAACTCAGGCTGGCCACTGCGAAGGTCAAGGGACAAAAGGAGAGGTGATGCAAGGATCGCCCATATTGCCATCTGAGCTTTACTGCCATCTTCATTCAAACCAGTGTTGCCGATGATAAGCTGCAATAAATAAACTTCAATAAAATACCACAGCCAAATGCAAAGGTTACTGGGACAGAAGAATAAAAGAAGTCATAGCTACCGTCACATACTTCTCCAGAACAACCCCCCCCCCCATCTTCGTGATAATCCGGAAGCAGTTAGACCAGTCACAGGGTGTTAGTGAGTAAAAGTATACATATTCCCATATGGTCTTTGTTACGTACCCGCACATGTAAACCTTATGGCAAAATGATTGAAATAAGGAATCATAGATGGCAGCACGTGGAAGAAATAATATGATCGCAGATTATAGTAACAATGTGCACGTGAATTGAATGAAAGTGTTTGGTGAACTGAAATTAATTGTGCTTACATAAATTTATGAACTGAGATAAACAATTGAGATGGATAAAGGCGATATAAAGAAATGATCGACATGTGCAGCATATGTGATTGTATGTAAAGATTAATGAAGTTAAAAAGCGATTACAATTTTATATTTCTCTACCGTCTTAGTGGGAAGGAGTTTTTCCACTAGACCTTTTGGGTTGTTTTCCCCAGTGCGGCACCAACTCAGTCGCAGCCCCCAAGCACTTCCGTTGCGGCACATCTATTGCTGACCCCGATTGAGGTCGAGCATGGGACAGGCGGCGTCCTTCGATTAACCCCTTTTTTCTGCTTGTATTAGGCTATTGTGCAGCAAAATATTGATTCGAATTATTGTTGTATCTTTGACAAAGCCCAAAAAGAAAGGAAACATAGCAGGGAAGATACAGGAATCAATCCAATGTTTAATAAATGAAGGAATTTGGATATAGGTGCCTTGGTAAATAAGAGATATATTTACTAGAAGAATAAATATATGAAAGGCATATGATTTCATCGATAGAAGAAGTATATTAAATAATAGAAGAAGAAGTTTATAGAAGAATAAGTATATTGATCAATAGAAGAAGAAGTTTATAGAAGAATAAGTATATTGATTAATAGAAGAAGTCTACTAATGAAAGGAAGAATAAGTATATTGATCAATAGAAGAAGAAGTTTATAGAAGAATAAGTATATTGATTGGTAAAAGAAGAAGTCTACTAACGAATAGAAGAATAAGTATATTGATTGGTAAAAGAAGAAGTCTACTAACGAATAGAAGAATAAGTATATTGATTAGTAGAAGAAGAAGACTATTGATTAGTAGAAGTAGTCTATTAAACAATATAAAATTTCGTCTATCAACTAATAGAAGAATAAGTCTAGTAATCAATGTGAGAATAAATATATTGAAGAAGTATAAGAAGAATTCTATTAATTAATAGAAGAAGCCTATTGACAAATAGAAGAAGAAGCATATTAAATAATAGAAGAAGTTTATAGAAGAATAAGTATATTGATCAATAGAAGAAGAAGTTTATAGAAGAATAAGTATATTGATTAATAGAAGAAGAAGTCTACTAATGAATGGAAGAATAAGTATATTGATTAGTATAAGAAGAAGACTATCGACTAGTAGAAGAAGAAGCCTATTAACCAATTGATAGAAGAAGAAGTCTATTAACTAATTGATAGAAGAAGAGGACGTCTTTCACATATCCATAAAGAAGAAGAGGGAGCCTATTAGCAGACGGAAGAAGAAGCTTGTTAGCCAAATAGAAGAAGTCCATCACATATCCAGAAAGAAGAAGAAGCCTTTCAGTAGATGAAATATGATTAATAGATATATATGTGACCAAGAAACAAAAGAGACAGCTTTAAATACAATCCTGTATATAAATTTAATGTAATACGAAAATTAAGAATATACGGTGCATTGTACCTTCCAAAGTAGGTTAAACAAGTTGTTTCCTTTGGTTTTTTCCTTCTTTCTATAATAAGTTATCAATCAGTTTTAGTTGCTCTGAGAATCTCATGTTTTACCCTGGCCTAAGCCAGACTGGTGTCACCCTCTCGGGGATGTGGCATCTCCTCATTTAAGAGCCATTATTTTGAAATTCGAACCAAGTGTGAAAGTTGTATTTTTGTTTGGCTTAATTGTTTAATATGTTGAAGTAGGTAACAAGAAATGAATATTGTGCAATCTTGAGACTGAAAAAAAATTTCTCCCCTGTAGAAAATGTTGAAGTTCAAGGTTATACCCTCCATTTTTCATGAAAATTGAAACATGAGTAAGTTTTTAGTGCTGTATCTTTGGAAAGCAACAACATCCCAAACTTTTGTTTTCATATACTGTTAATATAAGACTGTTTCCTTATGTACATTCATTTGTTTAGATGGGGAATTGTTGCTTTCCATTATTATACAGCAACAAAGAGGGTCCAAAATGCAGATTTTTCGTGAATATATGTACTAACACATGAAAATGGAAAAAAAAAACAAAAAACATTGGGGCCTCGTCCTCTTTTCGAGAAAAAAAATTTCAAAATGTTAAGAAATGTCAATGTAAATTATCACACTTCCTCCCTTATCATAAAGTGGAACAGCCCATTCTCCTCCATTTCTTTGTTCCAAATTGAACAGTCCATGTCTTGGCAAGTTGTGGGACAGTTTTCGATTTCCTTTTTTGATGGATAGCATAGTGGCAACGTCGCCTTGTAAACAAGGAATCCGGGTTGATGCAAGGTTGAGGTACAAGTTGTTCGGATCTCACTTCAAATTGCAAGTCCCCAGTCCCAATTAGTATTCCGTGCATGAAATGGGCTTAAAAACAAAGCTCTACCAAGCTCTATACACAGTGGCATACCAAGGACTTTCGAACAAAGGGGGGGCATTCATTTTTTAGTAGTCAGCCATGTTTTTGCCATCTTCTCCTACCTTTGACAATCTTTTTACTGGGCCAAAGGGGAGGTTGTTATCCCCACCAACCACACCCCCCTTTAGGCATGCCACTGTCTATATTGCGATAAGAATATGAACAAAAAAAAACATAATACTATGAAATTGATGAAGCGACATTCACAAAGAACAATCATCCCCAGATCAGGATTCAAAACTGGGACCCCTGGCATCATGGTGTGCTGTGGTAACCACTCCACCATGAAAAGTCCACTTTTAGGCCTACCTGAATTGAAATTGATTAATTTTGGGAACCTAACACATACAGCACAGTGCTACATGTACAGAAATTTACAGGAAACTTATTCTTTCTTTGGCTCATATTCTTATCGCAATATAGACAGTGGCATGCCTAAAGGGACTATGATAAAATTGAAGTATAATTGCCGGTTTTCAAGGCAAACTTTCTAAAAATTCAAGGCTACAAGCAGATCTTTTCTATTTCAACCTTACGTAATATCACCTCTCACCACCCTCACACAAACAGAAGCAAATGTATTAACAACATGAATGGTCTGCGTGATTCCAATTAATCCAAAAATTCTAATTCAATACAATTAAACGGTATCTCGTATATTTAAAATATTAAATTTAAGTTGCGGAATTTACATTTTCACATACTCAGACTCGAAATACATCTACAAACACAAGTCACAAACGTTACTAATCTAAGAAAAACTGTTAATTGTATAAGAATTTCATACTCACATTTTAACTAATGAACTTCAATATATGTTATATCTTGTAATAATCTTCCATCTGTCGGCCTCCCCGATGGCGCAGTGGTAGCGTCGTCACCTTGTAATCAAGGGGTCCCAGGTTCGATACCTGGTGGAGGCACAAGTGGTTCGGATCCCACTTTAAACTGTAGGTCCAGTCCATATTAGCCTTACTGTGCATAAAGTGGACTTAAAGCACCAAATCAATCAATCAATCTTCCGTCTGTCAGATAGACTGTTCTGCAAAGGACACTAACAAAATAAACAGATTGAGAGAGTTCTGTTCTATTTTTCCACGCAAATTTCTTTTCCTTCCTAGTTAAAAATAGAAGCTAAACTGTGGAAAACCTACCTCAGAGAATTTTTAAATATGTATTAATTCAATAAAAAGTAAAAAAAAAAAGTAAAGTGTTCACCTGTGCATAGCACCACGCCATGAAGGCGTATAGGGGATGTGGGGGTAACGCCGTGATCTGGTCGTGAGTGGGGGTGATGTGATCAGCATCACGCCCCTGACCGCCTTTACCCCCCAGGTACCCATGTTATTCGACAATGGTATTTTGATTAATAAAAGTTGCATTTTTTCATGTCTACGGAAAAAAATTCACGCAGAATTCATGCACAATTCCCGGATCCAAAAATTCACGCATAATTCCCGGAATTCCCGGCTGGATACTAAATAAATATATCCCCCCTCCTTTTTTTTTAAAGTCCTCGGTATGCCACTGTTTATAGAGCTTGGTAGAGCTTTGTTTTTAAACCCATTTTATGCACAGGAAGACTAACCGGGACTGGGGACTTGCTGTTTAAAGTGGGATCCGAACAACTTGTACCTTAATCTTGCATCAAACCCAGGATCCCTTGATTACAAGGAGGCGACGTTACCACTATGCTATCCATTAAAGAAAGGAAAACAAAAAACTGTCCCACAACTTGCCAAGACATGAACTGTTCCATTTGGAACAAAGAAAGGGAGGAGAATGGGCTGTTCCATTTTATGATAAGGGAAGAAGTGTGATAATTTACATTGATATCTCTTAACATTTTGATTTTTTTTTCTCGAAAATGGAATGAGGCCCCAATATTTATTTTCATTTCCATGTGTTAGTACATATATTCAGCTACAAGATGGCATACTTCCCCCCCCACCCTAATCATGGGCATCTGCAGATTTTTTCCACGGAGGGACAATCAGAGTATTTTTCCATGGGACATATTGCCCCAATAATAGTGTTGCCCCCTCAAAAAACCCAACTTGAATTTGAAATTATAGCATAAATATAAATCAAATTATACATGTGAAATATATACATTATTGTACTTTTACCTAGAAATTTAGTGGAGGAATCTTGTTGCCTTTATTAAGCGATTAAGTATTTTCAAGCAATTAAAGTTGAAAGCAACTACGGGGGACAGAGGTACAGTGGTGCAATCACAAGGGGCAATGAGGGCAAACATTGAGGTGAAATAAAGCAAGACTAGTAGAATCTAAGAGTATCAGGACAAAAGGATTCTTAAGTTCTTGCATTATTTCTTCCAGACGGCCAAGAGCACCTGCTGGGGGACACAGAGGGGCAATTGCTCCCCTCGATATCAAATTTTATACAAATGAAAATATATTCCGTAAAATTTTCTTGCTCGCTTTGCTCACAATGTCAGCTTTTCCTACAGTTTTGTCAAGTTCAGAGCTGTAGTTAGGAGGTGGCAGGACTTGGCCCTGGGTACCCAATGATCTAAATGAGAAAAAAATACAGAAGAGAATGCCATGGCACTCCATAAAAGGTTTGTGCCGTTTTAAATCAATATTGTTTTCAGTTTGCAAAAATTTGGATCTAAAAAATTTCTTGCTCATTTCGCTCGCAATTTTATTGTTTTCTGTGATGCGTCACTTTTATTGCTAAAGAACTATGCTGTGTAGATATGCGGTTTGTTGGAAATGGTAGCTTAACTCATTTGTTATCAGTACACTTCGACATGTGCTCACTTTGTTGCCCTTACAACATCTAAGCGATACTCAATTTCTCTCCATGTCTTTGCCAACATCTCTTCTTCCGTCACCGTCTCTATTTGTGCCTGAAGAGTTTGCATATCAGGAACTGGTAAACTAAATACTGTGTCCTTAACGTAAACCCATACAAAAAAAGTCAAGTGGGGTTATGACCGGTGAATGTGGTGGCCATGGTATGGGAATCAGAATCAGAATCAGAATCAGACAAAACAAAGAAATGAAAAATAAACTTGATATATTGCACTACTTATTGCCATAAGTTTTATTTGCCTATCTACCGTGGAAGTTGAGATATAAATATTCATAATCAGGGAAAGACTTTATGCTCAACCTGAATACGTTGGTTGATGTAAAAGTTTCTGCAAACTACCACCAACCGTGGCACTAGTGTTCCGCTATTATAAAAATCTGAAGAATAGACCTTTCTTATGTTTAAATTATCTTTGATTGTTTGTTTAAGCCTAATTGTTTATTTTTCTAAGCTGTTTGAAGAAGTAGTTTCGTGTGAGAAATGGAAATTTCTTGTGAACACTTTCGGGCAATGATTTCTATTGTAGTTTAACACCGAAACAATGCTTCATTTGGCTTTTGGGGATTAATCACCATCCAATAAGACTGTGTACAATTGGTTTTCCGAATTCCAGCATGGTCGCACATTTCTCAGTGATGAATTTCGTGAAGGTCGTCCATCCACGTCTGTTGTTGCCAGTAATGTTGATGCTGTGCATGAAATGATTGAGAGAGATCGGCATGTGACATACCGTGAGATTCAGGCATCCTTGAACATTGACATGAAAGCAATACATACGATTTTGCATGGTCATCTGAACGTATGGAAACTTTCAAGCCGTTGGATCCCACACAACTTGACCGAAACTCTAAAACAGGCTCGTGTAAATTGATGTAAAGAAATGCTCAAAAAATTCAATCGAGGCAAGTCAAATTTGGTGTACTACATCGTTGCAGGGGACGAAACTTGGATCTATTCATACAAACCCGAAACTAAACAGCAATCCATTGTCTGGGTGTTTCAAAGTGAGGTGAAACCAAGAAAAGTTGTTCATTCGAGGAGTGCTGCCAAGCAAATGATTGCTTGTTTCTATGGTTATACCAGACATATGGCAACAATAGCTTTAGAAGATTGGAAGACTGTAAATGCTGAGTGATATACAACAATTTGTTTGGCAGAGGTCATCATCGCATTATTCTTCACTCACCTGATTTATCACCTAATGACTTCTTTTTGTTCCCACACATGAAAAATAAGATGCGTGGTGAGCGATTTGTGTCACCTGAAGCAGCTGTTGACGCATTCCGAACAGCGGTTTCTGAGGTATCAGCTTCAGAGTGGAAAAAATGCTTTCAAAATTGGTTTGAGCATATGCAAAAGTGTATTGATCTTAAGGGTGAATACTTTGAAGAATTTCACATGTCTTTTTTCATATTGATTGCAGAAACTTTTCCAGCAGCCCTCGTATCAATACAATTAAACTAAAACAGTGATAAAATGTGTTTTTTCTTTCCCCGACTGAAATTTCATCAAGACTTTTGGCTCCCCCCCAATCAGAGGGTCTGCCCATACCTATGCTCCAAACTTACTCATGTTTCACTTTTCATGAAAAATGGAGGGTATGACCTTGAACTTTAACATTTTCTACAGGGGAGGGAAAATTTTTTCAGGGTCTCAAAATTGCACAATATTCGTAACCTACTTCAACTTATGAAAAAAATCCTGGTGATGAAAAAATACAACTATCCAAATATCACTTTCTTGTTTGAATTTCAAAATAATGGCTCTTAACTATCTGAAAATGAGAGAGGTGTTTGATCTCACAAACATTGGATATAAACTCCGATCTAGTATGGGTGATAACCTGAGAACACGCATTTGGATTCTCAACTTAGTGAAAATCCAAGTGTACTTACTTGTTTCAGGCATTCCTCCCCCTTTCTTTAATACTGTAAACTTACATTTTACCAGCATTACAGAATATGGAATTACTTATTTATTATTTGTTGTGTCAGGAGGTGACAGAGGTTTAAAGAAAAGGAAAAAAAACTCTTTAAACAGTAAGCCTGCATTAAAACATTTTCACACTGTTGGAAAACTAAAAATATCCTAAAGAGTTCCACTAGTACATTCTGTTGCAAACTGGAATTTTGAAAAGATATTTTTCAGGGTATTTTTTTTTAATGCAGGAAATGGAAAACACAGAAAAAAATATAGCACATTACTTTATGGGGACCATGAAGGTTGAATGCATAAGGCAAGAACTACAAAATTTCAGTGTCAACAAAGCGCCATCAGGATTGAGAACTACTTGAAAGGAAGTTGTAGTAAGCTCTGGTCATGCATGTCAGATAACAGTGGAAATGGTACATGATAAGCTGATGATGCATCACCAAACAAAAAGTCATCTCATAAACCTTGGCCTGACTGTTGCACCATGGATTTTAATTTCAGTTTCTACATTTTTGTACAACTTTCACAAAGTGCACCATTATGCTCTCTTTTAGATGTCATAGTATGAACCAATTGTTGACTTACAAAATATGAAATAAATCATGATAATTTATGTTAATTTCACCTTGATTCTAATAGTTGATTCTATCTATAACCTGCTCTATTAAGACATGACAGAAGTGGATAGTCAAATAGATGGGACTATTACATAATACTAGGGCTGAGTCGATACCATTGTCAATGTACAAATGTATCAACATTCTGAAGTACTTCAAAGGTAATCCACTCTAATTCAGTTACATTTAATTTTTCTGTGAAATTTTTTTGATCGCGATCGAATTTGCCACCAATCTGGTAGCTATGTCAGGCACATATGTGAAAATGAACTAATTGTAAGTGGATTAGAATGGATTACCTCTCTCTATGCATAACCACCAAACAGATATCTTTAGATACAATGTACTTCACAAGTGTTTCAGTCTGTAAGAGTATTGGCTCTGATATCGGCTCAGCCCTACATAATACTCTTTACTTTTTACACATTTGCTGACAATCAGTATCGCAAAAAAGAAATGTGCATATAATTATAATTATACAACTAGCTTCAATGCACAATGGTATACTTTATTTGCCACAAAGTAGTAGGAAGAATAAAAGCAGATATTACCATATCAGGATCATTCCAATGTCCAGGTCCAGCATAAGGTATAAGCCTATCCTGGTTTTCAGCAAACCAATTAGCTATACCTTGCACACTGCCCCAAGAGTTGCCTATGTCATAGTAGTTTCGCCACAGGTTGCAGTATTCAGCAATAAGTGCATAGTTAGACTGGTAAAGAAAGAAAACAAATTAAATGCATTACTTAATTGCCTTTGGATAAAAACTATGTTATTCCTGTATTTCTTTTTTAGGGATGGATCAACATGAAAGTTTTACTGATAACGGTAAAGCACCAGTATAAATTTACTGATACAAATACTGATCTGAAATAAGCATATTTATGTTGCATGTTACATAGCCACGATATTTTGGGGGGGGGGGGGGCCTCCAAGTTTTGGTAAAAAATACAATGTTTGTTGGAAAATTGTTAAGGAAAAGAGTATTGATGTAAGTAATTATAAAATACTACTTTTGCAAACGTTACAAACAAATTAAACTCACATAGCAAAAAATTTAAGTTTTTGTGATATTTTACAAAGAATAAGGACAAAGCGTGTTGAAATTTGCAAGAAACTTAAAAAATCACATAAAATATTAAAGCCACATTAACATGTGATTGTTAAAATCAAGTCCCTCGCTACATATAGGGCATTTATGAGGAGTTTCAACAACATTTCAACAACAAAACTTTTGGGAGGGGCCTGGGGCCAGTGAGCCCATGTATGGCTATACCAATATTTCCAGGGTCCTAGGGCAAAGAACTTATAATTTAGGACATGTAACATCTACAAAAATTGTAGAGCAGTTTGCTTTATTGGAATTCAAGGATATAAATTTTACATCAGTGAATATAAAATTAGGGTTACACTGTATATAATAGTCTTCTGTAGCAGCTTACATCTATTCCATTGATTTCTTGATATGCAGGCCAACTGCACGAGTACACCATTGGTCTTCCTGTTTTGTTTAAATATCCTCCAAACTCTGGGTATGCTAAAAGGCAAGAAATATGATTTTATTATATTCTTTAAAATCTGTCCAAAGAGAGGAGAGCAACAGCAAACAACACTATTAAATAAATAAAAAGAGAGTGATACATGAGAAGACCAGTAATAACTACAAAAAACTACATGGTGATTTGAAAGTCATGCAATCCTAACAATGACACAAAAACAGAAAATGAAATGAGAAATTATTAATTACATCATAAAGTCTTATCCATTTTGATATGTGTTTCTTAAAATTTGTTACTTTTACTTGGGAATGACATAAAATATAACATGATAAAATAACAAAGATTATTCATTGACAAAAGACTACTCACTAGGGATGGGGCAAATTAATCAGTACTCTATCAGTATTGGCTGATACAGGCATACTGGTACATCAGTCTATTAGTAAGATTGTTGATCTGATATGTCTATATATAGCTTGTAATTTAGTAAAAATTTAACCATTTTGTAATTATTTTTATGAATATAAACATACATGACCTAGTTTTGTAAAGTAAATGTTTAAATAAAGGTTTCTTTCAAAAGCTAAACACATTACAATCACGTTTCACAACCAACATTTTATATTGCATCAGTGGAATATTGGCTACTGGCATTTTTTTTTATTAATACTTATTTTTCAGCATCAAAACAATTCATTTTGGTCCATCCTAAAATTATAGTGCATGTATAATATGGATATATTGGAAGTCCTGTGTCTCATTAATGAGATGCTCCATTATATTAAAATAGGCAATTGAAAACTTACCTTCATCATAACCTGTGAGACTGTCAAAATAGCATCCATCAAGCTTTACATAATCTACTTCCCAGTCGGCAAATGTCTGGGCATCCACCTCAAAATGGTCTAAGATGCCAGGGTATCCTCCACAGGTGTGTGTTCCAATATCTTCATAGATACCAAATTTGAGCCCTTTGGAATGGACCTGGAAAGAAAAAATAATGTCCATTTCATTGTTATTGTACACTCTGCGGCTAAAAAGAATCACCCTCCCCCTAGTAATAAAGTGTAAAAATTTTCTTTGAAGCAGTATTTCTTCATTTGTGGATTTATTTCAACAATGTAATATTTATAACAGTTAGTGTGTGCTATTGTAAAGTACATACTATGTAGATGAAGGAGGGAGTTCTTACATTTTCCTACATTTTGCACATTATTATTATTATTGTGATCCAAATTACGTTAATTCTTTGTTATTGTATTTCTTATTGCAAATGTAGAGTATATTACATTTTTTAAGAAATAACTAAACAATAACGGAAGGCAATAAAGGCCATAAAGCTTAACAATTTAATCAACTAACAGCTTTCTTTGTGGATTTCTTCATTATTACCTTCATTGTTAAAGTAAAATATCAGAAAATGTTAGAATTACATACAGTATGTACAATTGCCAAAATAATTATAAAAAAAAAATAAAACATTCCGCTTAAAAAATATTAGATTTTTTCACAAGGGGGCGATTCTTTTTTGCAGCGGAGTGTATTTGCTTAGTGTTCGCAATATCTACAGTTGTCAAGATGCAAAGTTGTACCAATGCAATTCAAATATTGCTGTATGTTCTAATTTAAATGAAGATACAACTAATAAAGTGATTGTCCTTAGTTTGTCCTCATTTCAAAAGTGAACTGGGCTTGTTGAACCCTAGAGCCACCCCATGCACAGACACTGCAGACAAAAATTCCCTTCTGAAATCACCCACCCGGGGTTCACCGCATGACAGTCAGATGCTCCACTGGACCAAATGTCTTATTTTGAAATTTGCTTTATAAAATCAGGGTATAGGATACCTTTATACGTATTAATAAAAAATACAAATTGTTTGAACTAAATTAAAAGTTATTTATAGATACATAAGACTAAAATAATTGGTAATTTTACCAATAATCCAATACATCAATATGCCTGTATTGTCCTATATAAATAGGACAAATGGAACCATTAAATGTGTTTCATCCATATCATTACTGAGTTCATTTCAAACTAGAGTTGAACCAATACTATATTAATGAATCAATATTGTCTGATACCAGTGGTATCAGTATCAGGAAGTATTGGTTGAAATTTATTTATCACCTCAGCCCTATTTCAAACTGCCTAAAAATTCATGTTTTGCATCAATGCATCTCACATGCACATCTCCACCACAAAGATCTCTGCAATCATGTTCTTTCCTTTGCAAAATACATTAAAATATGTACATGTACATTAAGAATCAATTGAGAATGAACCAAGACAATTTGCCTGCTACTTACATAATCTGCAAGAGCCTTGATTCCACTTGGGAACCTATCAGGATCTGGTTGCAGCTTTCCTTCACCATCTCTCTCATTTGCCAGCCAACAGTCGTCAATTATAACATATTCGTAGCCAACATCTGCATAGCCTTCTGACACCATGTAGTCTGCCATAGCTTTGAAGAGGTTTTCACTTGAAAGAAATTACACTAACATACAGAAATAGTTTTCAATTATGGTACTTAGGGAAGTACAATTGCGTGAAAAGTTAATGTTAGACAATTAATTGTCCATTGTAAATGAGAAGGGAAGAGGGACAACAGGAATAATCTTTGTGCATTTCCACCATAGTTTCAGTAGTTTAACCATCAACCATCAAATATCTAGTTGTGTCAGGTTCTAGGATAACATGTTCTAAATGTAAGTCCTAGTCTCCGAGATATTTTCATTTCCCAGAGTCTAATAGTGATACGATCGCCCTGCCCTGTATTATGTTTCTACTTTGCCAAATTTTATATTCTAGCAATTAAAATAAGGAAAGAATACACTGCAGCAAAGCTAATACTTCCAGGACCTGAGAAATGTGCCTGTATTACATGAGGTGCTGGCATTTTCTATCACCATTATCTGGATGGAACCACATTTGACCTGCTATATGCCTTTCACTGATCGCAAAAAAATCACGTCAGCCTAAAATATCTAGGTGATAAACTTTTGTCATTTTTATGTTTAGTTTGTTTGTTTCACGACTGTTGAAATGGGTATATACACTAGCTCTGTAAGTGTTTCGTATTGGGCTTCAGCCAGCTAAATATATGTGATATTTACCAACTTTATTCTATGTTCTTATATGTTTTTCAATTGCAGCAAGATGTAAAAGTCAAATGTACCTCGGTGAGGAGATTTTGGTGGCCACAAACACTGGACAACTCTGTGGCATCTGTATATCATAAATCACACATCCGTTTTCTCAAAATGTAATGACACTTCATGAATTGCATGCAGGTGCTTGCAATAGGTTTTATGTTTTCTTGCTTATATGCATATATTCTAGAAGTTGACACAACCACTTAGGTGAAATTACCATCTCACAACACAGTGAAGCAAAGAGCAATGGGATCAAGATGAGGTACATTGCCAGGCATTCTTTGTTGTCCTAATGGCATATAGCCTATTTTCTTTTCCTTTCTCAATGTGCAAGGGAAAGAAGTTAACTTTAACTTTTCTGTGCAGTACTATAAAAAGACTGTCAGAAAGGATTTCATATCCAGTTCATAACTGAATACTACTAATTAGTTTGATTAGCTAATGAATTCTGTTTCTTTTTTACTGTTAGTTTACACCATAGGATAAGACATGGGAGCATTTGTGACTTTCATGAAAGGTACCATCTCAACAATAGCCTCAAGTATGTGATGAAAACCATGAAACTTCAATCAGGACGGTTGGTCATTAGATTTCACGTAACTTCTCAGATACAAGATTGCACTGTTCAATATCAACTACGTATAATGAATGAATTTAAGTGTTACCTGATACAATTGTCTGGATCATTGACACAGTCAACATTACAACCAAATGTCAGCCATGAGAGCCATCCCATTGGAGGAGTAAGTGCTAGTCCATTGTCCAAAGCACTTGCTATATTGAGAAGAGCAAGGCCAACACACAGCTGTAAAATCATCTTGCTGGAATACAGGAGGAAAAATATTTCAAGCAAAAAAATAAATAAAAATCCATGAGACTGATGTGAACAAATGTTGCTTCCATGTTATTTTGTTGTTTACTACATTTAACAGTAGTAATAATGTATCTAAGAATTTTTTTCCTGATACCAATAGAGTACAATTTATATTATTTCTTAATACCGATAACCAATATTGTACTTATCTAATATAAAAATAGCAAACATTATGAAGAACCTGATATTTTCACGATTCTGGTTGGTTTTGAATAGGAATCGGCAATGAGAATTTAGAAGTTTATTTTGCAGAAACAGGACACATGAATTATGACTTATTTTCATAAGAACTAGAACTGAGCCACAATCTATAAACCAACACAAGGCATGTCAGAAAGTATCAGTTTGTATTTCATCACCAAGACCAGCTGCTAAATTTCCAAGATCTGGGTACCTTGCGGTGACTGTAAAATGCCATGCAACATTTCTGCAGTCTCAATACCCTGGAAATTATGCAAAATGCATAATTTTTAATTAATATTATGCCAATACGAAGTGTGGTGCTGTGGTAGCTCAGTCATTAGGGTGTCTGACTACCATGCGAGACACCCGGGTTCGATTCCCGGCAGGGGAGAACCACGACTTTTTCCACCTGTTCAAGCAGCTCCGGCACCCATCCAGCGTCATACAGAATGGAGGAAACTCTTGGGGGTAAAGGCAGCCAGGGGTGTGGTGCTGATCACATCACCCCCACCTTCGACTGTGATCGAGAAAGTGTGGGGCCCTAACTACACACCCCCTATAGGTCTACATGGCATGGTGCAAAGCACAGGGGAGCACTTTACACACTAAAATACGAAGTGGCAAAAATGGATTTAATGATTATAAGTTAAATACTTTCATGTTGTGATTATCTGATACGAAAAAACTGGAATATTATGGTATACCTGTAATAGAATACTTCATTTGTACATACTTTGAAAAAAACTTTTAATTGTTAGTGTTTAAGCATTGGGTTTGGCAGTGGTAACAGCTCAGTTCTGATAAGAACAATAACAAATGACAGAAATGTGCCCTGTTACAGAGTATCAGATGGGTTACATTATAAGGAATTTTTATTAGACGTAATTGAGTTATTAACTTTTTCCGCGAAATTTATAAAAGAAGTTAGAAATTCACTTAATTTCAGAGGGAACCGGAAGCCAGCCCAGCAGAGAAGCAACGAATTCCCAAGTGGATGGTGACAGAGGCTTCTACAAGTAAGTTTCGTGGAAAAAGTTAGTAACTCACATCTAATTATCAGCCGCATCTTTTATTCCCCAAACATGAATAAGGAATTTGTGCTGATAAGCAACTATCCATTGATATCAAGAGAGTATCACTTACTTGATCCCGCCCCCAGTTTATAGTAATAAGTTCTCAATTAAAATGGCATATCTCAGTATAAAATTTAAATCTTAAAAATTCTTTGCTCTTGACAAAGAGACATGCCTGTGTTGAAACGTTAAAATAATAAAATAGTATATTAGAACATACAATACACAACCAAGCATAAAGTAATTTACATACTGCATTACAGAGTAAAGAAAAATGGCCACAGTGTCTTACATATGTGGAAAATGCTCTAATAAGCAAATTTCCTGAAAATGAAAATTAGAAGGATCTTAACAACAATTTTTTTTGTCAAGAACCTTAGTCATCCTACTTCTTGAGCAATACTATTACTTGCATTACCTGAACTGACAATAGAGACAGAAGTATCCTGTACAGTTAATATAAGACTTAAATACTCCCCAAGAATTCCCACAGCTGAAACTATCAAGATATGTGAAAAATAAGATAAGAATAATCAGTGACAGATTAAAGAAACTGACCATCTTCACTATCAAACTGACCTTCGGAAAGCTTATTGTTCAAATTGTCTGTTAGTACAACAATGGAAATTGCAAGTAAGAAAATAAGTAGCAAAAAAAGGAAGTACCTAGTAACTGAATAGAAAATTTGATGAAATGTGTAAAACTGAATTTGCTATGGGCTTGTTGTTCAACCCTCAGGAACAGTGACTGAACATTGGAAATTATTACATTGCATTCACTCAATTCTTGTTATATTTATTTAACATTACACTCACTGTGCATTATAGAGGAACCATTAATTGACTATATGTTCAATAAATGTAATACGTAATTGTGCTCTCTTTTCTCTATCGTCTGTCTTTCTGTGTGTGTGTGTGTGTGTGTGTGTAAATGTTCAATCTTGAACTTACATATAGCATTATATACATTGATACTGCTAAAATGTTTTGTTATCACATGTTTTGAATACAGGTACATAATAGATTACAACCTTTTTTTTTCACTTTTACTCTAGGCACTACCATTGTGTGCTTATCTATTATGTAAGTATGAAATATGATAGCAGATTAATTATGATCTTTGATCTTGTATGTGTGTTTCAACTCCAACTCAACACCCCCACCCCCACCCACACACACACAGACACACTATCTTTCTCTCCCTCCCTTAAGGTTCGACTTTACCTTTGGCAGCCATCAGGGGGATTTTTCAAATTTTCCTCTCCATTCAAAAAACAGTTGCGATATTCCAAAATCTGAAAAATTACATCAGCTTAGAATTCCATCTAGAGCAGTGGTCCTCAACCTTTTTCAGTCCGGGCCCAACCTTGAAGGATATTACACTTGATGGGTGCCAGCAGAATTACTTGTAGGGGTGTGCACCCAGTTTATAATCTTAGTTTTGCTAACATTGAGTACTTTAAGAAGCCCTCTTTTAAACAAATTACACATACTTCACTGTGGAAAAGTAAATAAGCAATTTAAAAGACTAATTTACTCTAATCTAATATCTCGTTAAACACCAGTTACGTTTTACCGAGATGCCGGTAAAATGTAATGGCAGCACGCGAATAACAGAAATGTGGAGTATAGACTATGTACAACATGGGTTGAATTTAAATTGTTAAAACAATATGTCTTAGTAATTTAAATTTAGGTTTTTGACATATTAAATAAATTTTCGAGCGAAACTTCGCGACCCACCAAATGCCCCCTCGGGACCCAGCAGTGGGTCGGGCCCCATAGGTTGAGAAACGATGTTCTAGAGCATTGACATGAATTCTTGTGTAGTTTGCTTTCACTGTTATCTAGATATTATCAATAGTTTTGCAATTATGTAAGTCTATTAAACTATTGATAATATAACAGTTGGGCTGAAAAGTTCGTAGGCTGACTCATAGATGGCGTTACTAGAATTAAATCCATGTGATTTTTACTTAGTACTAACCTTCAAAAGATACGTGTATAAATTTCACAGCTGCCGGATAATTAGTTCGTGAGATATAGCATTGTGAGTGAAGCAGCTTTTGTTATTGTGAAAAAATGGATAAAAAAGAATTTCGTGTGTTAATAAAGCATTGCTTTTTGGTGAAAAAAAATACTGTTGAAGCCAAGGCTTGGCTTGATAAACATTATTCGGACTCTGCACCAGGAAAATCAACCGTTGAGAAGTGGTTTGCTAAATTTAAACGAGGCGAAATGAGCATCGAAGACGATGCACGCAGTGGACGCCCCAAAGAGGCTGTTACCGACGAAAACATAAAAAAAGTCCACAAAATAATTTTAAATCATCGTAAAGTGAAGTTGATCGAGATAGCTGAGATTATTACATAGCGTTGTTGGAGCGTTTAAAGAATGAAATCATGAAAAAACGGCCCCATTTGAAGAAGAAAAAAGTGCTGTTTCATCAAGACAATGCACCGTGTCACAAATCAATGAAAACGATGGCAAAATTATATGAATTAGACTACGAATTGCTTCCCCATCCACCATATTCTCCAGATCTGGCCCCCAGTGACTTTTTCCTGTTTGCAGACCTTAAAAGAATGCTCGCTGGAAAGAAATTTAGCACTGATGAAGAGGTAATCGCCGAAACTGAGGCCTATTTTGAGGCTAAAGAGAAATCGTACTATAAAAATGGCATCGAAAAATTGTATGACCGCTATAATCGTTGTATCGCCCTCAAAGGCAACTATATTGAATAATAAAATCGAATTTTGTCAAAAAAATATTTTTTACTATGTTAGCCTACGAACTTTTCAGCCCAACTGTTATAGATAACAGTGAAAACAAACTACACGAAAATTCACATCAATGCTCTAGAAGGAATTCTAAGATGATGTAATTTTTCAGATTTTGGAATAGCACAACTGTTTTTCGAATGGAGAGAACAATTTGAAAAAATTGCCCTGACAGCTGCCAAAGGTTTAGTAGAGCCTTAATAAGTAAACTTCTCATTAGAGATGATGATTATCTTCCTTATTCTTATAGCACTGAAGCCCACTGAGAAACCTTGGCCCCCTCTGTGATTTGTCTCCATCTGCACCACTTTCCAATTTTTGCACTGGAGTTCCAGGAAATCCTCATCCACTTAATCCATCCATCTTCATTTAGATCTTCCTCACTTCCTTTAACCAACGTGGTATTCCAACAACACTTTCTTAGCAGGGTCATTATCACCAACAGTTGATCTTTCCTTAAAATGGTCCAATTTCCGGAGCATAGGCTGCTTTTGCCGCTATAAGTCATTGAGGATGACCTACATTTTATTCTCCATATTATTCATGTAAATGTAAGCCTTGGAATGTTACCATGCCTAAGGCTGCTTTCACACTGACATAAAAAGTGACACATGATGTTACCTGAGATCAAACAAATTCAAAACATTTCTTACCAGAGGAGCATGATATGATGCATTCAATTGGTTTGTATGGTGTGAAATAATCCTGTCACAGGCCTGTTTTCTTCTAGAGCATGCTTGAAAAATGTAACACCATTAAGCCTTGTTTCCATGATATGAAAAACTCATTATGCTGACCAAGGCAGAAATTTATTTTATTATAAAACAAACTAAATGTAACGTTTCAACCTTGTACATGGTACAGTCTGAAGAAGACCTTGCTAGAAGGTTGAAACGTTACGTTTAGTTTATGTTTTATAATAAAATAAATTTCTGCCTTGGTCAGCATATTGAGATTTTGAAAAAGGTATGTTTGAATGGTTTTCAAAATGCCTTGGAACAAAGATATGACATCCTAGTTAGTATATTATGACAGTTAAATTATCTTTTACATTGTGCTGAGTAGCCTTTTAACATACCATCCTTTAGCTGACCTCCATGGTGTAGTTTAGAGCAATGCACTATAAAGCCAAGATTTATGGATTTGAAGCCCTGGTAAAGCATAGATGTTTTCTTTGCGCTGTTGATTGATCTGTTTCATGAATTGAGTATTCATCCTCAGAAATGCAATTAACCTAGAATGGACTTGAGTTTTTAACTAATTGGGGCTGGACCTACAGTTCAAAGTGAAATCCAAGCAACTGTATGCCTCCACAGGATATCGAACCCAGGACTCCTTGATTACAAGGCAACAACATTAGCACTACACCATTGGGGAGTAGCTCAAATAACCTAAAGAAATAGAAAACAAACTTAAAATATCTAAATATAATATATACATAGTACATATCAGCATTTATGCAATTAAGACTTTGTATTTTAAAAAAGTAAGCAAAAAAATATCTTACTCTACATATCAAATGAAACTTTTGAATTTGTGAATTTTTAGAAATAGTTTTAGTGTATGTTTAACACACACAAAAAAGAACTTTTTCAACATCAGCTTGAATCCACATTAATAAAACTACAAGTGTTGGTGCTGAAAAATCTTTATTCATTAAAGCTCATCCTTGTACTATTACCAGAAATAAGTCTTAAAATAATGCTTATCATTTTTATATAAGTAAAGGAGAATAATGAAGTGATTATTTATTTTCTGTTGAATAAAGATTCAAATATATTAATTCTAATTAAAAAATTAAGGAACTTTTGGCAACAGGGAGCTTAAAAAAGGGGGAAGGAAATGAGAGAAAACATCAGTAACCTTCATTGAAGATACTATCTCAGTCAAGATTACGCACAACAGGATTTGAAAGTCTGCTACGTTAACCATGATTGAAACAAGTTCAGCAATCTCCATTTTTATTGTGTTGAAACATTGTCTATTTCAATACACAACTACACTCACCTGTTTATTTCAAATATTTGTTTTAATTCATGAATAGTCATCACCAAGTTGATTAGAAATCCACTGAACACAAAAATTCATGCACAAAATAAAACCCACAAATTCCTCAACTCATGTTTATCCACACTTTGTTCCTACAACAATTCACCCTGAGATTCAAAAATTACATTACATGTGTTGTAGCACTTCACATGTACGTCAACAGCTACGTACAAAACTTACATTTATTTGATGGCACTAGAACAAAACAACAGAGGTTAACATTCTGACGACTTCCTCTTGCGAATAATATTTGCTATAAAGAACTCAGCTGCCTTGTAAGAGCTTCGTACTAGAGGCCCACTTGCTGTGTACAGAAACCCCATTGAGTTACCTACATCCTCCCAATGCTTGAACTTAGCTGGTGTCACGTACTCTACAACCTTCAAGTGGCGCTTTGTTGGCTGCATGTACTGACCCAAAGTAACGCAGTCAACACCTGCTTCCTTCAAATCTGAAAATATATAAGACAGAAATGTGATTGAGTTAAGTAACTGTATTTATTAGGGATGGGACTGATTAATCGGTACTCTAACGGTATTGGCTGATACAGGCATATCGGTGTATCGGTAAAATTACCGTTTATTTTACCGATCCAATGTACCTATAAATATCTTATCATTTAGTGCAAAATTCTTGCATTTTATTACAATTTTTATGGATAATCTCAATGCCGTACTTTTTAAAAAGTAAATGTCTAAATATGCTGCTTCTTTTGCACTGCAGTCACCTGGAAACAAACATTTATTAAGCAGGTGAATGAACACTTTAGGTTCTTCAAAGACAATTTGGAAATTTATATCAGATCGGTAGAATATGGGATATCGGTATTTTATATGGCCAGTTTATCGGTATCGGCCAAAATTTCACACTGACACGTTACATGCCTGAACGGCCGAACCCAATGATAAACATAGGGGGAAACAGTTGACGAAAACAACGATAGATGGCAGCACGAGTGGAAAAACGGAAAGTAAATTACTAATGAACTAGGAGGAACCAGGAAGCGATTAAAATTAGACAAAACAAATAAAAGATAATGAGTAAAGATTAAATCGGTGTAAATATAGAATAAGAAACACAAAGGAATAAAGCAATGATTGACATAATCGTCATAAGCTGTACATATAGGAGATTAAAGAAGTCAAGCAGCTGATTCAAATCTGCGTCTTTTCTGTCTGGTGAGAAGGAAACTTCTCGTTAGATTTTTGGTTGTTCCCCTTGGTTGCGCTATATCAATATTTGTCACCCCAAAGCAGTATGGTTGCGCTATTTACATTAGTCGCACTGGACCAACGGCAGCGCTGGTATAACTGCGATCCTTGGTTGTCCTTTCGTTGTTATCTCGGTGGCGCCTCAAAGTGCACTAAATCTTGGTAGTTATATTTGAGCTTCATGCAGAAGAAACAATAGAAGAAAGAAGAAGAAGTTAATCTTTATGCAGAAGAAAAGAGAAGAATAAATTAATATTTCCATAGAACAATAGAAGAAGTTAATCCTTCTACAGAAGAAAAGGGAAGAAGAAGTTAACCTTTCCATAGAAGAATAAAAGAAGTTAACCTTTCCACAGAAGAAAGGAGAAGAAGAAATTAATCTTTCCTAGAAGAAAGAAGAAGTTAATCCTTTCCATAGAAGAATGAAGAAGAAATTAATCCTTTCACAAGAAGAAAGAATAAGAAGTTAATCTGTCTTCATAAGAAAAGGGAAGAAGAAGTTAATCTTTCCAAAGAAGATGTTAGCCTTGTTTCCACAGAAGAAAGGGAAAGAAGAAGTCAATCTTTCCTAGAAGAAAGAGTAGTTAATCCTTTCCTAGAAGAAAGAAGAGGTAGTTAATCCTTTCCTAGAAGAAAGAAGAAGTAGTTAACCTTTCCATAGAAGAAGAAGAAGTTACCTTTCCATAGAAGAAGAAGAAAATTACTGTATAAAATTTTAATGCATATAATCGCTGTATCGCAGAAGTTTCAGAATATATATTTCCTTTATTTATATCCATTGGCATATATCTCTGCTGTCAGATTTACATTCTTAAAGAAAGAACCCATAACCCTAGACATCAGCCGCGGTATACATAAGTTGTGCTCCTAAAGTGTGACATACACAAACAGAGGTAACACACATCCTGTCAGATTAAAAATTATAGATACTTGAGTTTGGACTCCAATTAAAAATGATAATGCATTTCAAAAACAGATGCAAAGAGCTTCAAAACAAGACCAAGAAAAGCTGAAAATTATAATTGTGTTTGAAACCTTTCTGCCTGCAACCTACTAAAATTTCATAACGATGAACAACCTGTTTTTGATTTAAAGAATTTCAAAGAGAGCGATCATTTGCAAAACTAAAAAACAAACAAAAAAAAACGACCCTCTTTTTGTTCTCACAACAATAAAAAATAAAAGGCATACTCGAAAAAAAAAATTCGTTAACATAGATTAACGCAGAATTGAATAAGCTAAATTTTGATGTAACAATTTTTATGTAGGTCTACTGGTTAATTTTTAATTGGAGTCCAAACTCGATAGTAGTATTTATATTATGGCATTTCTTAGCAAAAACTGAATAGTAATTTTTTGATACTTCTTTAAGAAGAGATTTTAAATTCACTTCCATCAGATTGTATGATCATTGCAGTCACTAGAAATATTAGGACCAAACCGAAACTGGTGTTTGAACTTCTGTTTTAAATTTCTGAGACAGTTTTGACACTGGAACTTTACAATTTCAATCCACCTGAGTACTGCTCCCAAAATAATAGATATTAATAAATCTGCAGTAGTCAGTATTAGAATGGGGCAATATTAGTCAATATAGACATGAAGTATCGATCCAATATATATCCACAAATAACCTGTAACTTGGTACAAAATGTTGTTGTTTTATTAGTATTGTTACGAATTTAAATGCATAACTAGTACTCACTTTATCCGCAAAACTGTTGTTTTTTTTCTACTTTGATCTATTAATTTCAGTGGCCACTGCCACCATCCTCGTTGGAACTTGCTGTACTCTTTCGTTGTACAGTCTCGCGGATAAAGTGAGTACTAGTTTCTCCGTATTTATCCACTACCGCATCTCTCTTTTCCCAATTATGAATTAAATGCATAATTCGTATGCCCTGATTTACTGAACCATTCAGATTCTTCATGCAGCATTTGCAATTACATATTGGATCGGTATAACATAAGTCATCAGTTTTATATCTTATAATTTTATATTTTATATTGGTACTTATCAGTTTCGTAATTATTGGTCCATCCCAAATCTGAATATTACTTTATTCAGTTCATTTTCAATAAATCCTTCATGACATAAAATTAAGGAATATTATGTATTTTGCACATTTCAATGTTTGTAGTTGCTAATCCAAGAATGTAAATGTTTAAATTAATACTAAAGCTTGAATGAATACTGACCCACAGTTTAAAATGGGATACAAAAACTTTGCAACATCCTTCCACCAGGATTAAACCTGGAAATCCTTGATTTGGAGGCATTAGATTACATGTGTGAAATGGATATAAACTCCACATCAACCTCAAGTCATAAGGACCAATTATTCTCAGTGATAATTTTACTATTTACAATGTCACATGCTGTTTGCACAAAGGTCTTCAGAAGAAAATGTTATTCATAAATTCAGATGCAGCCCTCCTCTCTTTGAACACACTTCGTAAGTTTAATTTTTAGTCATATTTTATAGTGATTTTTGTTATCTAGTCTGTTTTCTGCCACTTTTGGCTAATTGCAACGATAAGGATGAGTGATATGATACATACTAACAAAGAACACCCATGCACAGGCTGCGATTCAAACCTGGAACCCCTTGCATTGTAGCATGATATGTCACGGAGGTTGGGAATAAATAATGAATTGAAGGGCTCTGATGTAAAACATGGTAAATGACAAAATGCAGGTTTCGAGATATTGAAAGTTGATGTTTCAAAAAAATCTGATTTACAAATTAAAATAAATTTCTAAATTATTTATAGCAAATATGATTCACTTGTATGTTTACTATCATACGAACATGATTTCATCAGAATTATTTTTTTCGGTGGTGCTACATGCGATTTGTTTCAGGGTTGTTCAAGGAATTGTCGTAGTTACCATGCTTTACATGCAAAGACATTATCAAAATAAGTGATCAGATACCGCTTTATTCAAGCTAACTTGTGATGTCAGTTCAATAATATTATTTTGACATTAGACTCTTTATAGCAACCATAACAATTTGTAACACAAAAATGAAAGCCCTTAATAATAATAATTTTATTCAATAAACAATAACCTGAGCTACTTGTTGTAACAAGTTTTTGCTTTCCTATGTCTACGACTCAAATGAACACCATTAGAAAAGTAGATTTCATTGTTTTATTACGTTAGTATTTAAAAAAATAAGTTCTGAATGCTTGTGATTAAAAATAACTTCCTTATATCTATATGGAGATCACATTCGTAAAAAAAATGTTTATATGTGAGCAGTTTTTCAGCATCACATATCTACTTCACACACACAGAGGCTCTAATTATTACCTCAGCATGCCAAACAGAATGCGATTCACAAGCTTCTCTTGATACAAAGCTGTGTTACGTAGACTAGCCAAATTGCATACAATGGCAATATTAGATTTTTGTGATTCAATAAGCAATTTATACATAAAATGGGGATGGCCTCTTCTTTTGAAAAATTGAAAATCTAAAAATATTTTTTTTTCGAAAATGAAAAGTGGATGAAAAGTTTTTCGAAAAACAAAAAAGCGAAAAACGATTTTTTTTTAAAAAAAAGGAAAAACAAAATAATTTTGAAAAATGATTTCTTCTCGAAAAACGAAAAACTATATTTTTCTTCGAAAAACGAAAAGCTATTTTTTTTCTTCGAAAAACGAAAAAACTATTTTTTCGAAAAACGAAACATTTTTTTTTGAAAAATCGAAAAATTTCATTTTCGAAACTCGGAAAACAATTTTTTCGAAAAGTTTAGATCTCTATCTTCAAGATAACAATTACCGGCCCCCGTGGAGGAGTGGTTAGGAAATCGTGCTACGATGTCAGGGGTCCCGGGTTCGAATCCCAGTCTGAGCATGGATGTTTTTGAGTGATTATTCATCAATTTCATCATATCATCACTCATCTCCATCTTCGCAAATAAGCCAAAAGTGACACAAGACGTGAAGTAAAATAAAGCAAATCAATGAAGACACAATTATGACCTTGTAACATTTTGTTGTATTTTTCTTTAACTTCACATGTTTGTAAAAGAATGATTTCAAATGTACACAGGGTTTAAGTTTTTAATAGTTTTCACTGATATTTAGCTCTTATGGTTTAAAATAGTTATAATTTTGAACCAAGAAGAAGACATATTTGCAATATCAACAATAAAATAATTTGCTTTCATCAAAGTCACACATATCATAAATATGAAAGTTAATTAAATTACAAATACGTTATTAGCTCCACCATAAACATATTATAACTTTTAAAAATCGCATTACAGATTTATGAAAGAAATATTTTATAAAAAAACTAAACAGTTCCAAATAATTGATATGATTCAGATCAAATTACATGTAATACATTTTTGACGTTGCTTGTATAAGGCATAGTATCTTAAAGCAGCCTTAAATGTGCATACCCAATTAAAAATCAAACAAATTTCTATGTGACTACAGTTATTTATATCTAGTATAAGAAAAGTATGTGCTTCTCTACTAGATTGCAGTTCACATCCAGGTTCAAGATTAAAATTTAATTCGAAACTGCCATTATGAGCACTGCTGCATGTAAACAATGGTATCTACCGTAGATACCACGTTTTACATGAAATAGAATGTACGTGGCCATGCACAGTTTTAGTCGCATTTTTGATTGGCAACCTCTTCATTCTCATCATTCTTAGTCGGTGGTACATATTCCGGGTCATTATGGGAATCATGTACACTCTCTTAACTCGTTCTCATCCTTGCTGTTGCCTCAATACTCGTGAACTTTCTTGGACACGTTGCAATTCAGTAACAGCCATTTCACCACCATCTTTGCTACTTACCATACTTTACATGAAACAACTGGTAGATACCATAACTTTCAACACGTCTAGCTCTGTCATCTGTTGATGAAAAGAAACACTTCGAGTATGATATTACTCCATTTACGATGGACTACACAATGCACATTGTAACTCCAAAAGGACCAAAATGTCACTTACCATGTTTTACACCCGAGCCCTTCAATTATGAAGTAGATGTGGAACAGACACAAAGAATGCTTTACTGATGCTTGGAAGCTTGGATCCCTAGCTAACCACCCCATCATGGAAGCCAGCATATCTAGTTGAACTACACATCACACATCACATTTCTACTTACTTGAAACCAATAATAGTGCTCACAGTACAAGGCCATAACACACTAATGCATGCACTTTAAAAGTGATTACCGAGCACTTATTACCTCTACGCACGGGCAAACGGTATTTCAAACTTCCTATTAGTATAACAGAAATTACAAATGAGAACTTTGTCAATGAAGCATGACAGAATTTGGGAGGGGTGACAAGGCTGCTCATCAGAGGCATAACTAGGTAAAGGCTGTTACTGAATTGCAACGTGTCTCAGAAAGTTCACGAGTATTGAGGTAAAGAGCCCCAAAATGCCGGAAAACTTTAATGGATTTTCGTAACTTATCTTTTTGTTAGATTGACCCACTGTAGGCAGTTATAGTGACGTGAGCCCCAAAGTTGGTGGTTTCTTATGGATGCACGTCTGCAGAAATTATGCCATGATTTCCCACTATGCTAAGCAAAGAATGCTAATGGGGTAAAATTATGCAAGATTTAACACAATTAGGCAAGGATTGGAAATCATCGGTGTTCCTACAAAAAAGAACACAACATCTTGCACATCAAGCCCCTATCATACGCAGGTTTTTTTTCTTTGGAGGGAGTTGGAATTGTAAAGACGGATATTACATAGCCGCTTGTAGAGAAGGTGGGAACGTTATGAAATATTTCATAATTTCGACTTTTAACTTTCGATTTAAAAGTTTTCCAAAGACAAAAATGGTAAACATGGTTCCCTTTAATGGAGGGGTGCATTAGCACTTCGCTTCTTCGCAAGATATTTACTGCTTTCTTTTGAAAATTTTGATTTTCTCAAAATTTTGTGAAGAACTGTATAGCCCCATCAGGTCTCATCTGCGTACGCCAGTGCCTCAATCTTATTACGTGCATTGCTCTAATCATAGTATAAACTTTATTCTTAAAGATGCTGTAGAAGGTAACCGGGAAATAACCTTTTTTTCTTAAACAATTTGCAATGTCTACAACAGATTTTGGTAACTATTCTGTGATAGCAAGAGTTAATTTCCAGGTTTTTTTTTTTTTATATATATAACATTAATACACAGATTTATTTTGTTATTGACAGATTTGGAGCAGATAAATATCACTTTTACGTCATTACAACTATAATCTCTTGATATTTAGGCTGCATCTCTTGTGGAACACTCTTAGAAATGACTGAGCTTCATTTGAATCACTTGTTGAATTGATGAAAATATGTGTCAAGTGGGGGATTTCAAAGTGAATTTCCTGCCAAAATAATGAAAAAGACAAAGAAGCACTTTGACAAACTCTCAGGACAAATACATACCAACCAAGAGCTGGTTCAAAGTATCAATATTTTACCCGATGATAGACACAATTTGCTCACACCTGGATAATTGTTTTAAAGGCATGAAAGCAGTTGTAGACAAATAGAAAGTGAACCATCTTTTTATTTTTGTACAGAAACATTTACAAACGTTTATTTCAGTCACAAATATTATCAGTTAGAAGTAATTTTAAACACAAAATAAAGGACATGAATTATGTGAAAGAACTGCTGATCTAATTGTGATGCAAAATAGTCCATTGACTTTCAGTTAATCTCATGTGTGCACGTCTTATTTCTTGTCCCTCTCACAGTAGCAAAGGCTGAGGGATCATTTTCTAAATATAAAATTACAAAAAACCTACCGATGCAATACTATTAGTCAGGAACACTTTAGTGGTCTGGCTTCACTCTCAGAATTAAAAAATCGCATTTAATAAAGTATTTGATGCTTCTGCAGGCAAAAAAATCAAGAAAGAAATTATTTAAGTCTTAAGTCTAACTTTGTAAATTATAATCAATTAATCATTAACATAAGCATTGTAATCAGTTATTACTCTTAATTTGTTAAAGAGTAAAGAATTTATTGTATTTAACAGTATCTATTTTATTAGTTATTTTGTACACATTCTTATTTTTAGTTTCCAAAATTTGTCAAAAACAAATACACCTTTAATCATAATCAGGAGAACTATACCACCCCTTTGTTTACCACTCCATATTCTAAAATTACACACATTTTGTATTTGTAGATCCAGCCACTGGATTAGCAGTAAATGGGAACCCCACTTGAGTAGTCTGCCCTGAGTTCCCCATGAGTCTCGCTATGATCCTGCTGCTCATGGTACCTTAGATCATAGGTTTGATTCCCAGTAGGTATTTATTTGCCTCATTAGGTTAACAATTTATTACATTAGGTCTTTTTTGTAACCTAATTTATGAAGATAATCTTACAACGTAAGTTTCTACTTGTGATAAATCAATAACCAATTCTGATCCAATCTTTCCATGAATAACAAAGTCAGTGCAAAAAATTATCTAGAAAAGATATAAAAAAAGTTGTAGTGGTAATGTCAAAGTAACACATACATACTGAAACATTAAGAAAAGTGTTATATAACGGCTAAACATTTTGATATTTAATGTATACATAGTTTATGATGTATGTGCTTGTATGTATGTGCTCAGATAAACAATATCACAAAAGTAACAAGCATGCCATCATGAAGGGAAAAAATGTATCAATGGGATCACTACTCACCATCTAGTGTTTGCTGGACTTCACTGTCAGTTTCTCCAAGTCCCAACATAATAGAGGATTTTGTAATTTGACTAGGGTTTATTTCCTTTGCTGTCCTCAGAACTTGTAAGGATTGTCTGCAAGAAATAAGTATCAATTTATTACCATTGCTTACAGGTAGATATCAAGTTAGAGAAGGCTGAAGGCATTCAGAATATGAGGCCATTGACCCACTGCACTCTCTTGAGAATTATGTCAAATTTCTTTTTAATCGACAGATTTCAATGTTTTATGTAATATAAAAGTGGTTTCAGCACTAGGAAAGCACAAGCAACGGAGATATTTGATCCGAATGTATGGCCCACATAAGTTAAAACCTGCAATTTCGGAGTACTTTCGCCACTCTTTGTTAGTAAAAACTGTTTGTATGCAAACTAAAATAGTGAAAGAACATGTCAAATATAACTATCAGTACCAAACCTTGCAATCCTAACCTAACTACGTAAAATTATAGCTGCTGTTGTGGAAAGTCGTTTTGGGTGCTATATTCACTTGCACGAAGACATTGGGCTGTTCTGCTACACGGCAAAGTAACACGCTAAGGTAACAGATGTACTTTACTTCACAATAATACATTTCCGTGAGCAAACATCAATTGAAAACATTGATAAACAAAATCTTCATCAACTACGCAAAATATTTCACTTTCTCCAGGGGGTACAGAGGGTCAAGGGCACCAAGAATATAAACACATGACATAACAACAGTAACCATCTCTACCATGCCAAAAGAGGTTATCACAAACCAAGGCTGAGCTGATACCACTTTGTGTTAAAATATATTTGGTTTAGTAAGTTTTCATCCGCAAATCGGTCTAAATACGTATAGAAATTTTTCACACACAAAGTTTATGTTTGGGGAATAAAAGATGCACTTGATAATAATTAGACATAAGTGAGTTAACTAACTTTTTCCATGAAACTTACTTGTACAGGCTCTAGTAATTTCGGTGGCCTCTGCCACCACCCACTTGGGTGGAAATTAGTAGAACCTGTACAAGTAAGTTTTGTATTGTAGCGATTTTCGGTAAAAAACCTGGTTTCTCTGTTGTAAAGTTACCGAAAGTCCTACAAGTTTCAACACAGAGTGTTGCTTGCGGTTATGCGCTCATGTTACGAAAGAAAAGTGACGTAGTTCTGGCAATTTCCTATAGGTGGCAGAACCTGTTATGCTACTTCGGCTGCTTTCTTAATCACGCCAGTTGGCATGATGTAACCTGACATACCGGGCGAAGCAAGCACACACATCGAGAACAGTTTCAATCACGCATCGGAAAGGGGCAGTTGTATTTGCCGTTATGGCAGTTTGAATTTGTATCGCGTGGACTTTGCTATTTTTGGCAAGTGCGATGCAAGGGGACTATGGTTCACATATTCATAAGCAACATCAATGAACTAATATATAACATATATGAACGTTTGACGATAACATGTGAAAATCCTGATGTACGAAGTTTACGTGTGGGCGAAACACGAGAAATTGGTCAAATCTTCTTAACGATCTACAAGTTTTGGAGTACGCAAGGAAAGAGGACTGAAGGCTATACAAATACCAGTGAACATCGTGTCGAACTTCTGAAAAGGTATGAAAGTACATTTCAAAAGTGTGCCCACAGTATTTACTTGTAAACCGATCTTCCTGAGTTCCCAGCATGTTGGAACGAGTGACGTAGTGCAATTGATACCCCCCATGAACCTGTTCTACAGTTGAGTAAGATACGTTCAACTAAAGACATTTTTGCGAGACGTAGTTAAATGAACTCCCCAATCAAATTGCTTATGCGAATTCACTAACACTTATTTTGAAAAAGTAACTTGGTAGTGAAATTCTACGTAGTTTTGGAATCCTCGTTAAAATGGAAAATTTGTGAACACATAATTGTTAATTAGATGAGGAATAAGCATTAGTTATCACGAGTAGATTCTGTCAGGCGATAAAACTGCTGCTAAGAAATGGAAATTAGTAAAAAGTACAAATCGTCGCAAAAAGTCACTTTTGGCAAATCGCAACCGTGGTGATTTTTGATACCTCATTCTTGCTTGACCTGATCTTTGAATGAGCATCTAATTAACCTTGTTCCCCTTTGTTAGCCTTATGGCAAGATAAGAGTAATGCAATGAAAGCCAAGGTACTATAATGGTCTTGATTTATAAGTTATGAATTTGAAGTGTTGAACACTAGTTAATTAAAACCGATTTTGCTGGACAAAGTTGTATTTGATTTTAATCAAACTTACATGTTACATGATTAAACAGTTTTTGCAAGTTACAGTTTTCTTGTTGTACAACCACGTAAAACTACATTGATTGTAAAATTTGTAAAAATGTGCAGAACTTGAAGTTACGCAAAATAACAGTGTCGCCTTCTTCTTGCACCTTATTGTTGTACCAAAAGTCATTAAAGGCGTAGTGAATTTACGAGTAATAGAATTGTTATTGTTGAAGAAAGATATAATTGAATAAAGTTGTTAAACTGTTACAAATTGAAGTATGTGTATGATAATTTGACCTTGCCATATCAACCAACAAGTACGGGCACATATATATAACATGTGTAGTTAGTGGTGAAGGCATTAATATTGATAATCGTAATACTGTTTATTTATGTGTGCGCAACCTTGAAAATGTCGTGTGGCATTTATTTTGCAGGTGAATTATATATAAGAATACGTAGCTTGGCTTGCCACCCCCCCCCCCCTTCTTACAAGCAATCGTATGTACCTTTGCTTATACACTCCTTAGTTCTTGCCACAATGTTTATTGGGTCCAGTTTTGCATCAAGTGAAATTGAGGTGTTGTGAACAACATAGTAAAATACCTTCTGCCCTTTCCAACTTACCAATTTTGTAAGGGTTCTGCGAGTATTAACATTATTTTCATATCGGCCTCTAAGATTTGTAGTTCTGGTAGCTTATTATTTTGTACCATCAAAGCAGACCATTACAGTATAAAAAGTTAGTAACTCTTTTGTGTCTAATTAATTATGTAAAGTTTAGGTTGTGATTTGACTCATTTTTCGTACTTGATTGTTTCCATCTTCTGCAATAAAGATGTAGTGAATGTATTATTTCTTCAGTAAAAACATGAACATTATTCAGGTTTGGATAATATCATAATTCTCAACACTTTGGATCGATACACATACTGATATCGGCACTCTTACAGATTGTCACACGTAATGCTGGAATGCCCAAACGGTGTTATCTTCCAGATAATGCTGCATTACATTTGTAACATTTAGAATTTAACCCGTTCCTTATCTTGGTACACCCAACGGTGAAAGAAACATTAGGCGAATTGTCCACAACCATTTTCATTCGGTCTGAATTACACCATGTGATCACAATGAATTGAAATAATGACTTCAATAAGCAGAGAACAATACCTGCTCCGAACCAACATAGTTTCATTCCTTAAAACAACACAGGATGTAGAAAAAAAAGTAATGAAAATAGCGATGGACAATTTGCCAACATTATTTTTGCCGTTGACTGTACAACAAAATGTTAGAATAATTTCAAAACTTTAAATTTTCCTGCATTTTAAGTTCGTTAACTACAAGCACAAAAGAATGTACAATCGAGGTACTTGCACACTACCATACCACCAACTAACATAACGCACGCCCATGAAATTAGGCACATGGCAGAAGTTCGTGCTGTTGCCACATAGGAGCTCAAACCCACGTGTTCGGAGGTTTAAGAGAAAGAAAGATCTTGTTGTACAGTTGGTCTTTGTAATCCATGTGATACAAACTGACAGCATTTGATCGAAAGGTCAGGGATGGCACAAAAATGTCCTGGAGAGAGGTTGGTCTCATCCTCGAACTAGGCAACGCAGCCCAGTTGACGTTGCCACACAGTGTGCAGGAACCAGCAGCGCCTTTTGTCCCACTCTCACTTCGCTCTTCCTATATGTGGCACCAGTGGAATTCTGCCCAGCTACCTATTTTCATGGCTGTGTGTTTACAGAAAAAATTGTCATATCTCTACTTAAAATAGATACTTACCTATATTTAGCACGTGGATCTCGAACGAATGGGGTCAAAGCCTCAACAGTTTCTATGTTGTGAGCAAAAACATCCAGTTCAGAATGGATAATTGTTTTAATAGCATCTACATCACCACGGAAATCAGGCACCAGGCATTCAACCATAATATTTGGATTCCTAAAAGTAAAAAAGTAAAAACTGAATTAAAACTAAAATCAGTACTAAAAAGCATTCATGAAGAGTGGTGATATAATAAATTGTATCTTAAGAACAGTAGAAAGCTCTTTCTGTTATGTGTAGAATGTAATCTAAATATTCGAAAGAATAACACAGAAATATTATTATTTTACCTGATGAATGGACACTCATGAAGAATATCCATATCCAGATCGAAACTCAAAACAGAAACATTTAACGCCAATATTGTAAATTAACTACTCAAGGGGCTTCACCACACAGGTGGTAAGGGAATATGATGTAAATTTATCCATTGGCAAATACAGTAATATCTCTTACGTATTGCCGTTTCTTATTACCAACCATAATGCACATTACCTGTGGTCGGAAGTAGCGTGCTACTTGTAGCATCGCTACTTTAGCTAGCTACAAAATTGGTAGCAGTAGTTGTAGCAGCACATTCTGAAAATTGTAGCTGTAGCTCTAGCGAAGCTACAAAATTCCTGTAGTTGTAGCGATTTTTGCTACAGCTACATTGCTTCTCTGCATTTTGGGGAAAATTTTGAATGTGACCACAGCGTCAATGAAAAATTTGACAATAACATTTACTTTTGAAGGAGGTTCATAATGGCAAAGCCTATTAATGGGAATATGGATAATCTAGATTATAAATATCTTGATATTGCAGATTATAGATATCTGCGTAATTTATTTCATTAGTATAGAATAAATCTAATATCCAGATAACTAAACTGAACTGGCATATATGATTATATTCTGCTAACAGCTAAGTTTTTTAAGCTTCATCGCTATTTTGTGGAGAAACATGCTTCGTTTGCTACACCCCTGGGGAAAATGCCTCTCCGCCACTCCAGGAACAAATCCTGTGGATATCCATGGTGTAAGAGACAGGTAAATGTCATTAATTACTGTGTAAATACATCTTGCAGTGGAAAAATGAGCCATCAATGGATGGACAATGACAAAGAAATAGTGCCAGCATTTAATGACTCAGTGGATGATCATTCAATGATCAGTGGATCATTGTTAGTACATAGGATCTCACCAGCAAGAAATTATTGTTACAAGAATGATAGACATATACTTTCTGGAATTACAATTATTTTCATCATAATATTTGTTCACAAATTTTAAAATTGCAATATGTTTAGAACACTTGGGTTTATACATGAGTTTCCTCAATATATTTTATGATATTGTAAAAAGTATGTATGAGTTATTTATTTCTGTAGAAACGATAATTTTCTTTTAGTTAATATACAGTTTCCAAATGTATGCATTTCTTCTACTATTACGTCGCTTTTCTGTAACTTTTGCTAATCATGACAATGAGGACGAATGGTTTCTTTTTTATTCTGTTTATCTAGTGTCATTATCTGCCACTTTTTGCTAATTGTGAGAATGAGGAAGAATAATGAATGATGATGATGATGAGTAGTGTGGGGAATGGATGATCCATCCTCCCAACTAGGCATCTTTCCTAGTTTTTGTTTCGAGTCCACTTTATGCACAGTTAAGCTAATCAAGACTGGATCCGAATCACTAGTGCCTCTGCCAGGTATCGAACCTGGGGCCCTTTGATTACAAGGTGAAAAAATTTCCACTGTGTCTTCAGGGAAGCATTCCCAACAGGAAACTTACATAAAGCATCACTCCACCTGTTGCTCATTTAGCTATAGCAAAAAAGCATCCTCCAGCTAAAGCAAACATTTAACGAATTACGGGAATTATGATAATAAAAAAACAATCTATTTTCCAGTAAGTACAACTATCATACTAGGGGCTTCTTTTGAATATCCATGTGGTTGTTTCAAGTTGTTTTCTTTTTTAATGCAGAAGTAGTGCAAAAGTAGCAAAGTAGCGAGTAGCGGACAGTAGCGTAGCAAGCTACTTTTTGGAAAATGGAGTGGTAGCGAAGCTACATTTTTGGATGAGTAGCAGTAGCTGTAGCGAAGCTACTTTTAAAATGTAGTGTTCTGATCACTGCACATTACTAACCTAAAGAAAAGAAAACCCTGAATTTTGTTCCACAGAGATGCATGTCAGGAAAGGCGTTTGCTGGCCTCCATGGTGGAGAGATCTGTGTAATATGCTACAAAGGAGAGGGTACCAAATTCAAAAGGTGGATAAGGCATGGATGTATCATTGTGATTGTTCCATCATCTATTTCATAAGTGCATCATTCGTCCTTAGCATCTTGATTACAAGAGGTAGGAAAGCAACATAAAAGAAGTAAAATAGAAAGAAAGAAGTCTTTAACCCCGATGTTGGTCTACCCCCTCCCTCCAGCCAAAGGTCAGATACATGAAAATATGTAAAATACAGAGATGATTACTAAAAAGAAAAGTCAAAACTTCCTCCTGCAAGAGCTTAAGTGCATTACTGATTACATACTCCATAAGTTTATGCAGTCTGTAACAAAGCATAGGAATAATTACATAAGTTGATATGCAATAAGGAATTCAGTAAAACAAATTCTTTTTATGAACATTCCTTGTATTATTATTATTATTATTATTATTATTTATTTACCAAGATACTTACCGTTGTTTTAATTCCACCACTGTGCTAGCAAAATGAGCTGAACCACCATCAGCCAGATCTGAAATGAGAGAAAACTGTTTTAAAATTTCTGTGCACAAATTGAACTTAAAATATTTCGAATAATAATAAAAAAGTATACTTAAAATTGTAGTAAAAACAAAGCAATAACATCTGATTCCATCTTTATGATCAATGTACCTCAAATATTTTAATTCTTGCCTTTTTATACATGATTACTAATTTACTTTTGAAACTATTTTACGATGTACAACTGAAGTTTTTCTTTAAAAAAATTTGCTGGTTAAAGCTATTGCCTTGTGTACAAGAGATTCCATGTCCAGTTGTTACTGAGAGCACATTTCAGTGGTTTGAATCTCTCTTTACAATATATACTTGGTGTCAGTTAACTCCTCAGTGCAAACTTGAAAATAAATAAATTTTTGCATGAAATATTTTCACAAGGTATTAGAATGAAGCACACATCAAATATCCGCAAAAATAATACATCCGAGGAGTTTTAACCCTAACATCAGTGACCTGAAAATTAAATTATTTTCAGTGCTCAAAAATATAATAGGGCTAGTGTTACGAGCTAAGGTTCTTGTCCCAGGGCTGGTCCCTGGAAACACAATTGGGGGCGTTAAAACCTTAGTCGCACCAGGTAGGACCCATTGACCAACGGGCGACGAGTCAGAGGTAGAGCAGTTAAATTAAAGAAACACTAATTGAATAGTTAAGTGATTGAGTTTTATTCTAGACAGAGAAGTTAGGGGAGAAGGATTAGCACCATAAAGGGGCAGATACTTATCTCCGGATCGCCTGGATGCTGGAACGGTCGGCTGGGCACTGGTCCCGCTGCTGGCTGGCCTCAGGCATCTCACCTCTGGACAGACCCCGGCTTGGGCCCCATGGCTTCTGGGCAGCCCTGTAGATGATTCTCCCCGTCCGGCAATGTCGTGCTCTCCCGACCTGATCCTAATCCTTGGCATGCTCGTTGGCTTCTCCTCCTGAGGAAGGTTGTTAACCCCATTTATAGTGCTCTCGGGAGTTAGGAAATGCTTATGATAGGGTTTCCGGGTATGGCCGGTAACGCTAGTACCACTACCGATACTCTTACTGATTTCCACCAATACCGATACTTGAAAATTGAAGCAAAGTAGTTCACAATATGTATATGTTTTCCACTGGAACTGCAGAGTTTTGCGTCAAAATATTCATAATTTCACACAAGATAATAGTTTAATCACAAAATCAATTTCTCCCCACAATGTTGTTGCAAAAATAATGAAAATTATGCATTTTGCATAATTTGCAGGATATTCAGACCTTGCAAATGCGTTGCGTGGCATTTCTGCAGACAACCTGAGACACCCAAACACAACAGCTGGAACTGGTGACTAAATTCCTGCCAATATTTTCCAATGCCAATATCACTGATATCAGCTTATCCCCTTAAAATACTGTCTCTTAACTTTCACGACAGCTTATAATGATAATTACTTTCTCAAACTCACCATCTCTATCGACTGATGTGAGAACAATGTAATCCAATCCCCATGCTGCTATTGCTGTAGCAGTATTCTTTGGTTCGTCAGGATCTGGTGCTGGTGGTGCTCTGGAAGTCTTTATGGAGCAAAAACGACAGCCTCTTGTGCAAGTATCTCCCAAAAGCTAGAAGATAAATTGACAATAATCTTAGCAAAAATTTAAAACTGACCCAAATCATGTTACTGCATAATACTGATAAAAAAGGCTGTTTAAATTGCACCACCCAATGGAACAAAAATAAGAATGTCAGGATCTCATTATAGGCACACAATATACCTTGTGGGTACATTAAACATCATTAGAACAATGCACAGAGTGATTGAGGGGGAGAAGGAGTGTGTGTGCAGAATTTTAGCAATTATGTTCTCCACTTTGAATTACTCTCATATAAACACATGGCATATCAGTGGTGGAACCAAATTCACTGGGTTGACTCATCCTCTTCCCCACTGAAATAGCCAGGATCAAAGTTCCTTCTTTGCATGTCTTTTCATCAAGTTCGTCTCTATAATTAACATAGAAAGGCAGAAAAATAATATGAAGTAAGAACATATGAGTAGCAAATATTACTTCATGAAGTAATACATTATTATTTTTGTATGTATTCATTGCTTGCATTGTAGAATTATTCCCCTTGTAGTATGCTTCTCTTCAGGAATGTGAATTGTCAAATCCATTCTTGGTTCTAAATTTGTATGCCATCTTATTACTATTTTTCTTCTAACAACCATAAACTACAAGAGGAAAAAGTAATACATTGCAGAAAGTGTAAGTAACAATCAATATATGTTCATACACTTTCACAATCATTTTAATCAACTAACATGCAATAATATTTCATATAACAAATGTGTATCCATAAATTTAACAGTGAATTAAATAATATGCTAGCTCTAATGAAAATTAGAAAAAATGTGTCTATAGAGGAACATCAACTTCATTTTATAATTCCCAAAATTATAAATATAACAAAGTTTGGAAAATATGGAAACTAATTTTTAATAATAAACAATAATTTCATATCTAATTAAAATACTTTCTCCTTCAAAGGTCTCACTGCTACATGATTTCTACATGGTATATAGGAGGAATTTGAAAGTATAAAATGGTGTGTGAAACTATTCATTTAGGATTGATATCATCCTGACGTGCAAGCTTCAGTGTATGTTTGTATTACATGTTTGACTGGTTGATTGATTTGGTTAATTTTACTTCCCTTTTCAGCCACTTTTGGCTAATTGCGAATATGAGAAGGAGTGATGACGATGAAACTGATGTAGGGACACTCACAAATAACACCCATGCCCAGGTTGGGACTCGAACCTGGTTTTGTAGCATGCTCCGCTAACCACTCCACCACAGAGATTGGCTGTTTTACATGTTGTAGTGGGATCCATGAGTATTACTGTGCAAATGTCCATGACTATTTTCATGAATTTTTATCTTGTGTTTTTAAGCGACGGATTATTATGTATGCAGGTGCAGAAGTTGTCAACAGCTTGTTTTGAGTTTTCTTTTAATACTTGAAGCTCATATTGGGTCAAATAAAGGGCACGAACATGGTGATGGACAATTTGCATGGTAATACTCATGGATCCCACTGTACACATGCACAGCAAGAGGGAAAAAAGTAATGCAGACATAATAGAGGAACAAAAACCAATTGCCTGAACCTGCTCTAGGTAGTTGAGCCCTTCCAAAAATTCTCCAATGCAATGATTATTTTCACCTTTTCACCCTCCCGTGCCCTCAATAGTAGGTCATTAATCTGCCACTGGGTACAACTGGAAATATATCAAGTAAAACAATGCCCCTCACGTAAGCAGGATGGATTAACCGTACCATGATAGTTGCAGTTGCTGTTCCATGCTCTCCTCCACCCCAGCATTCTCCAATGTTAGGGCATCTAGCTTCCTCGCACACAGTGTGCAGGTTCAACTTTCTCAAGTCTTCCTTCAGCCTGCTGTAGTTTTCCCCCGTGGGGATGTTGGTCTTCAGCCATGGGGGGAGCCTCAGCCTCTCAGACTCCCCTCTCTCCCTCTTCAGTTTCCCTGTGTAACTGGACCAGTCCTCTGAAGCTGCAACTTCACCAGTAATGAAATCCTTTAACTCGGGGCCATCAGAGAGCTTCTTCTTGAACTCTTCCGATTTCAGAGAATGCTTACACCTCACACAGAATGCATCCTGGAATGTAAGATATGGACAAAATCAAAAGTAAGCAGCTGTGGGTTATGTTCTTCTATATAATGTAACGAGTAACAATATTTTATCCACTTGATTCATTAATCTTAGAAATGACCTTCTCTGTCAAAGGTAGCTTACAATATTTTCTGTCAACTTGTAAACTGTTAAGGATGGTTCTTGTCTCTGGATATAAATATAATGTTTTCTGAAATTGCTTGCCTCTCATCGAATTATGTATCTAAAGGCATTGATCCACGAATTTTGCATTTGATTGATTGATTTGGTGTTTTAACTCCAATTTATGCACAGTAAGGCTTCGGGACCGGACCTACAGTTTAAAGTGGGATTCGAACCACTATCTGCCTCCACCAAGTATCGAACCTGGGACCACTTCATTACAAGGCAACAGCACTACCACTTGGGATGCCTAATTTTGCATTTGGATCTCTTGGGATCGGATCTAGGTAGATTACAACATACTGGAGATCAGAAGGTTGCCATAACAGCATCTAACCTTATTCTGCATAATTCAATGCATTTTTTTTTACTTTCCTTGCTCCAAGATGGAACCTAACAATACTTGACTTTCAGTATATCTGGTTGGAGGTGGTCTGTGTGTAAAAATCTTGTGGAATATGATGAAAAAGGGACCAAAATATTACTTTATTATTATTATTGTAATAGGGTGGGCTATGGCTGCTCACCCTTGGCACCATGCCTGATAAAGTTGATTGATTGATTTTACTTCAGTTTTCAGTCACATTTGGCTAATTGCAAAGATGAGAATGAGTGATTGTACGATGATTTGATGAGGGAACATTCACAAAGAACACCATGCCTAGCCGAGGATTCGAATCCAGGACCCCTGGCATCATAGCACACTGTGCAAACCACTCTGGTACAGAGGTCGGCTAGCATTTTCTGCAAAATTGTAAGTTGAGCTGTAAGTGTTACATGTCTAAGTCTTCTTTTCACTTCTCCTCCAAGTGTTGTACTTGTGCTCATAATTATGCCTTCTTTCTCCTGTACAAAATTGTTGGAACTTCATTGCAACAGAACTTGTCTATTCTGTGCTTATTCCAAAAATGCAAATCGTTCACCAAGTCCTTCACACATTTCCTTCATTCTCTTGCTTCCTGTCAGTCATGCCAGGAAGAATTCCTTGGAGAGCTAACATGAAGGTTAAGATACCAATTCAAAGTCTTTTTCTACTTGGAAATCCTAGCAGTTCATGTTGCAAGTCTCTTTCATAATCTTGTTCATGAAAATGTTCTGAACATATCTACTGTTTTCAGTTTTAAATGGGTCTCTTTCGTTTACACTGTGAAAGGCACAAACAACAGAATCTTTTTGGAACTTGTGAAAAATAATATTCTTGCTGTTTCTCTCATTAGTTTTAGATGTCACCACAGCACACTCTGAAGGCATTTCAAATACAGCATAAGCAGCAACACCCTACAATCACACTAGTCAGGCATAAAAGAAAGAGGCCTTTCAAAAGTGCAAGCAAGAGGAGAGTTTGGCCTTTCAAAATAGTATACACGTTTCTTTCATATGGGGTAATAGCTCATCTGATTTTTGCACGTACTTTGTCACATCCATGCCAGTCATGATAGAAGAAACAAGACTCCCTTCCCTTCTTGTAATCTTTGGTACTATCAGAGTGCATGTAACTGGTGTTACCGCAGGTAACAGCAAAATGTAAAAGAATTAAAAAGTTGTTTCAATAAAATAACAACATTGTTAAATACATTAACCGACAGCGTAACCGTCGAGTAGATATTGCAGAGAACATTTTCTTCTGCAGCCGACAGAAACGAAGAGGGAGGCTGTTCCGCTACCCTCAAGAGGTAACAAGAGAGAGTGCCAATGCAAGGGAAGAGCAGGGAAAGACTTTGGGGTAAGTGTGCTATGGCATTACCCATATGCCTGTTTACGGCCCAGTTACCGGTCAGGCCTGCTGGACACAGGCCAGTGTTGTCACATTGGATTGGCAGAAAAGATCTAAATCCTGCCTAAAACGGGGATACTATTTCTCTGAAGCAACTAGAGCTAGATTGCAAAGTCAAGGCTGAATTTAACTACAACGAGACAGTTTACATAATAGACGAAAAGATAAGCCTTGGTGATTTGGACAAACCTTGCTCCAAAGAACTAAGTTGGCAACAGTAGTATGTACAGATGGACTTCCCTTCCACCGCTGGAGGAGCGGAATTCTGTCGTCTGCTCACCGCACAAACGTCAAACTGATCTGAGAAATGTGTGGTTCTTCTTCCCCTTTCCACTTCTTTGCAAAGAAGCAGAGAACTTTAAAATTTACTTACCGAAGAATTGGCAAGGCTTGACCACTATTCACTGGATTTCCGTGGTAACTCTCTCATGAGTGATAGTTCTTTGTACTATTCAGTGTTTGGTACTCTGGGTGGTTGCTCTTTCATGCATAGGTGACAAAGGAATGGAGGGGAAATTAGAAGGGAAGTAGACATATATGATTTTATTTTTGTTTGTTAATGTGTCATGTTCACATGTGTTTCTATGATGGCTCCTACAGCTTGGACTTTCTTCTTTCTCCTGTTCATTCATCCTTTGTGGCACCATGTCAACATTCATCCCTAGCAAACACAGCTGTCATAGTGGTAATGTGCTGATTGCTCACAATTAAATACAAACTAAAGGTTAAAAGATTAAAAATCAGTAACTTACGTGTGTGAGCACGAGTTTTATCAAACTACGTTTCGAAGATTATACTACCTCCTTCTTCAGGTTGAAACGATGTTTTCAGACACTTGACATGGTGCCTCGTCGAGAAATGATGGTTGAGGATTTAGGTTAAATTGGTATAGGAAAGACACTTTCTAAAAAAGAATGTAAAAATACACATACTAAAACCGCGCAATACTCTATAAAAACAAGCTGATAACGGCAAACTGGCGATCGGTGCTCGGGGTAGGCGAATGCACGGTGTCAGCTCATATCTGGAGAAGGAAAACTCCCCCCCCCCCCCGCCAGTCTTTCCTCAACTGGGGCTCGTGAGTCACCAATCCAAGGTGAATTCAACTTCCACCTCGGCGGCTTTCCTAACCTCAGGGGTAACATGGAAGCCCATCTCGTTTCTACTCCCGGCGGCTTTATCCCATTTTTTTAAAAAGTTTATCCAGCCGTCTTCCAAATTTCCATCATCCCTATTGAGTTTATTCCTATTATCCGCGCATATATAGGCTGCCTCATGCACAATCCTGTCCAATTTATTGTTAATCTTCCTAATGACTTCTCTTTTGGCGATCTTATGCCGGTTAACTAATACGTGTTCAGATAATCCTGTCTTGGGTATACCCTCCTTTACATCTTTATCGTGCTCGCCCCACCTAATTTGCATACTCCTCCCGGTCTGTCCCACGTATTCCTTTCCGCATTCACACACTATCCTGTACACTCCCTTTTGCTCTTCAGGGTTATCGCGCCTATCTCCCCTCCCTTTCTTATAAGACGTGAAGTGTTTTTCAATGCTCCGAGGTGCTCTCACCCCACATTTTATCCCATATCCCCTTACGGATTTTTCAATTTTCTCGGAAACACCCTTAAAATATGGAATCCCGACAAAATACGTGTTTTTTTCTTTTATAGAGTATTGCGCGGTTTTAGTATGTGTACTTCACATTCTTTTTTAGAAAGTGTCTTTCCTATACCATGTGCTAAATCCTCAACCATCACTTTCTCGACGAGGCACCATGTCAGGTGTCTGAAAACATCGTTTCAACCTGAAGAAGGAGGTAGTATAACCTTCGAAACGTAGTTTGATAAATCTCATGCTCACAGACGTAAGTTACTGATTTTTAATCTTTTAACCTTTAGTTTGCAAACACAGCTGGATGTTCCATGGAATTTGGCATACTGCAACATTAACTGGAATTTTCTCCTTGATGGGATCATCAATTACTGCATTCTTTTCCATTAGTTTGGTGAAATATTCAGACAAGAATGACAATGTGACTTTGGTATGAATGCTTCCTCACGAGGTTCTAAAAATCAAAACTTCTTACATAATTAATTTTGTCTCCTATCACTTTTAAAACATTACATCTCTTCATGAAAAAAATTATGAAAATGTTTGAAGAGGGGGCAGCTGTGTTTTGGGCCTGTCACTGCATAATGCTATGTGTGCTATGCCAAAATTAATTATTAATTAGGCCTTAAAAATAAACTGACTGTTATAGCAACATGTCATATTGGCACAGTAAAGTGTATCGGACTTAACTCCAATACACAAATAATTTTGTTCAGTTGTGTGCAAGTAGCAACCAAGTAAACATGCCATCACCACTCCAAGCAGCTATGAAAGTGTGGTGTAAGATGCTTTCTTTTCTGAAAACAGGACAGCTTTGGTATGAATGCATGATATGATATGATATGATTTATTTCATTCCTTTGACCATTGTAGAGTGGTCGTTTTCCACACATGGTATGGGACATGTCAGTACATTACAGTTAATAATTACTTTCAAGTATGAAGATATTATACATAACTAGGGAGCGGAAGTTGATGATCTAAAAAATATAGGTATATGACCTATAGAATGTCCTAAAAATGGGAAAAATGACGTAAAAAATGCAAAAAAAATGACCATTAAATTTGTGAGTTTCAGGTCAAAAATCGAAATGAGAAGGAAATTAAAAAAAATGCAATCTTGCATTAAAAAGAAAGGCACCAAATGATACCACATGCACATTCAATTAAGATATGCAACAAGGATTACCAGTATAGAGTTTGGAATACCTAAGAAGCTTGTTAGTATGATAAAAATATGCACCAGTGAAACAGAAAGTAAAATTCATGTGGGTATTAATATGTCTGACAAATTTACAATTCATGATGGATTAAAACAAGGAGATGCATTATCTCCATTGCTCTTTTAATTTTGCCTTAGAATATGCTGTTAGGAAGGTAAAAATATCTAAAGAAGGACTAAAATTAAATGGTGTGACTCAGTTGTTAGCATATGCAGATGATGTAGACTTACTGGGGGATGATGTGAATACAATTAAGAATAATGCTAAAATATTTTTCAAAACTGCTAAAGAGATAGGTTTGGAAGTTAACAAAGAGAAAACTAAATATATGCTTACAGGCCGAAACCAAGTGTTAGGTAATAATGAAAATCTAATTATTGATAACAACTCGTTTGAACCAGTTTCCAAATTCAAATACTTAGGAGTAATATTAACAAATGAAAATTATATTAAAGAGGAAATAAAAAGTAGGCTTAATTCAGGAAATGCATGTTACTTCTCTCTTCATAAACTTTTGTCTTCTCGTTTAATATCTAAGAAACTAAAAGTTAAAATATACAAAACAGTAATTTTGCCTGTAGTATCATAAGGGTGTGAAACTTGATCCCTTACATTGAAAGAGAAACACAAATTGAGAGTATTTGAAAATAAGATCCTTAGGAAAATATTTGGACCTAAAAGGGATGAGGAGACAGGTGAGTGGAGAAGGTTACATAATTTAGAACTACATAATTTGTATTCATGTCCAGATATTGTTAGAATGATTAAATCAAGAAGACTTAGGTGGGCAGGCCATGTGGCACGAATGGGAGAGGAAAGAGGAGTTTACAGGATTCTTGTTGGGAAACCTGATGGTAAGAGACCTGTAGGAAGGCCAAGACGAAGATGGAGGGACAACGTTGAGATGGACCTAAGGGAAATCGGTAGGGATGGAAAAGAGTATATAGAACTTGCTCAAGATAGGGAAAGATGGAAGGCCTGTGTTGCTGCAGCCATGAACCTTCAGGTTTAAGAAGGCTAGAGAGTTAGTTAGTTAGTTAGTTAGTTGGATTACCAATGGAAACAACCGGATAATTTTAAAACAATTTAATGAAAAACTCGTATAGGCTACACTGAATCAAGAATATTACCAAAATGAAAGAAGTGACAAAATATGCCGAAACAATACACCGAATATTGCGAAAAATGACTGAAAAATGCCGAAAATTGGGGAAAATGACCTAAAACCTGAAAATTGGCAAAAAAGCAAAAAAAAATGCACTTTAGAATTACCTTTTTTGGGTTCTAGATGAAGTATAATATTGTGTGTATCTAATGGGCATCGTGTCCGAGATATCAGAAAAAAGATGACATTTCATCAACTTCCGCTCCCTATACATAACATTTAAGAAACATTGATTACATTTAATTGATTATCCTTGTTCTTGCTAATGTTAGTTGCAAGGTTTACATTAATTTACATACATATAATAGATAAAATCAATACATACATATACGTGTCCTAGGAGTTCATTTAGGATGTGAGAATTTGCAATTTATTGTCAGGTACCATTTAACAGAAAAAAAAACAATGATCTATTAGGTATTTTTTACATGCTTTTTATATGAGGTAGCTGATTGTATTATTTTTATGTAACTTGGAAGGTTATTGAAACAGTGAACAGCCATGTATTTCTATCCTTTCTCAAATAATGTTGTGTTGTGTGATGGTATTGTGAGGTTCTTGCCATTCCTTGTATAATATTTATGTGAGGAGTTGTTACATTTGAAGGAATCATCTAAGTCAGTTTTTACATACATCAGCAGATGAAGTATATACAAGCATGGTGAGGGTAATATGCCTACGTAATATGCAGGGTGCATTTCTCTTAGCTCCTGCTATTATTCTGACAATTTTCTTTTGCAGCACAAACATTTTATTACTATTAGTGGAATTTCCCCAGAAGATTATACCGTATGTTAATAAAGATTGAAACATGGTGTAATATAGTATTTTCAATGTTTCTAAGTTTGATATTGATTTCAGTGTATTAATGGCAAATATAATTTTGCCTAGTTTTTCGGAAAGGTGATCTATGTGTGGGTCCCATTTTAAGCTTTCGTGAATCCATACTCCCAGGAATTTGACTGTTTTAACGTGATTTACTGTCATATTACCTAATGTAACATTTGGTTCATTTATCATTTTATTCCTTGTGTGATGGAAATTGACAGCAACAGTTTTGCTGCTGTTTCATACTAAATTATTGTCAGAAAACCATTCGCTGAGTTTGATTATTACATGTTTGATATTCGAGTTAAGGGTTTGTTCCTTACCACCGGTGATGGCTACACTTGTATCATCTGCATAGAGAGTCATTTTTGCTGAATTTAAATTTATTGGCAAATCATTAATATATATTAAGAGTTATGGTCCAATAATAGAACCTTGTGGAACTCCACTTGATATTGTGCAGGGTTTTGAGACAAAGCTAGATTTGTATTGCGTACTTTTATAGTTTTACTTCACTTTTATGCTACTTTTGGCTGATCAGGATGAAAATTTGACAAAAATAACAAAGGGACACACAGAAAACAATGTACACACCAGGACCCAAATCCTGAGATATGAATGACAGGATTGTGAGCCAAGCACTTAAAACAAGATTTGTAGATTGTGTCATGTGTATTGTGATAATATTGAGTGACAGTTCTATGAGAAACATCACAATCTAAATCGTGTACATCGTACACATTAAGAACAAAGAAACATTCTGTATTATTATGGCACTTTATTACATAAATATTGTATACATACTCTTTCTGTTGTAATGATTCTGATTCCACAGCATAATTTCTATCTCCAAACTAATATATCTTCTCTCCTGCAAGTGATAAAATTAAGGAAATAGGTTGGAATCACTTTCTGTTGTTTCAGAGCTTCAAAGTGATCTTGTTTGGATTCTTTGTAGTTGGGGAAAGAATTTGTGAAGAAGTGAGTGTTTGTTGCTGGTGTTTGTGTTCTGAATGAATTGAAATGAACATGAATTTGGGAGCCGTTGATACGGCAAAGTGCGGGTGCTATACTGTTTGTTTGAGTTGGGGGTAACTGTTCCATCTCCGCAGAACGTATTTCTTGAATTTTACAGAAGACAGTACTTACGGAAATGAGTTTCTATGGCATTTTCAAAATTAGTGAAGGTATTTTCTTTCATCGTTGAATCTATTTGACCGGGAATTCATGTATTTTTGAAAATAAATATATCTCCGACGCACAATTGCCATTGCTTGCATTTGCTTCCTCTACGTGAACCGGATGTTGCGTACGTTAGATGATGTAACCCCCTGTCAGTGTTTCCAACCACACCGTTGTTTTTCAAGAAAATGAAATAACGAAATATACATTCGTGATAGTTACTACGATCCCAAATTTTAACTATATTTGCCTAACCTAACCTCACCGTCAATGGTTTGTGAGGCTATGTGTGAATGGTTTTTGGGGCTAAGCGTGAATGGTTAGTGGGGCATAATTTTAACTATGTTTGCCTAACCTAACCTTACCATGAATGGTTTGTGGGGCTATGCGTGAATGGTTTTTGGGGCTATCCATGAATTGTGTGTGGGACATTTTTGGTTAAGAAGCTTGGAAACACTGCATACCCACTGATGATCCACGACGCTAGTCAAGTTGCGCCCGCCATATTGTGTGTTATGCAAGCAAAAAAAGGAAGAACGATAATTACTGTAATTTTAAATTATTTTCGTGAGAAAAACAAACTGGCACCTTAAACAATGTTTTGCAATGCAGAATAGGTAAGTAGAAATGTTGAAAATGACGAAATAAACGAGTGAGAAGTGTTTTGCGGAGATGGAATAGGTAATGAGTTGGGTTATTAAGTTCAGTTTTTGCACAGCCTAGGTTAATCAGGACTGGGCCTACAGTTTAATGTGGGATCTGAACTACTGTTGAATGTGCCTCAACTTGGTACTGAACCCGGGACCCCTTGGCTACAAGGCGACATTACCGCTACGCCATCGGGGAACCCAAACAGGTCAATGCATTATTTAGCAATTTATATCTGCTTCGTTTAGTTCGAGGGAGAAAAATGAATAAATGAAAATCGTGGAAGCGATGCGACCAACACCCAATTTACCTGACTTTCAACAATTATCTCATGGAGGCTCTGTGCGACACCGACAGGAGTTTGGAATTTGTTGTGACGAGTACATCGTCCATCCGCGTGTTTTTCTTGGATAGAGATTTTAACTGTGTCAGAAGCTCCCACTCAATATGAATTGGGGGGGGGGGCAAAATTTGATATATATATATACAATCGCTTGCCTCCTTTGTCAGTCCATGCTTTGTTACTGCTGTCCATGTGTGTTTCTGATTGTCCTTTCACCAATTTCATCTTACCAACTTTCACACTCATCTTCGCGATTAGCCAAAAGTGTCGGAGAAGTGGTGTAAAATAAAACAATCAGTCAACACCTCTTGGACTAGTCTCCTATGTGGCCGAGTGATTCCCCCATCGAAGGTCCTGGCTTGAGAAAAGGTGTTGCTTTGTGAGTGATCCTTCATCACTTTAATATAATCATTCTTCCTCGTAGTCCTAATTAATTAAAAAAAATGGTAAAAGTTGTCAATCGGAATAACAGATTTTTTCAATTTTACAGGAGTAACTGAGTTTCTGTAGACTTTTGAAAGGTCGTGGAAGTGTTTTCTCCCTTTGTTCAATTTATTCGGCCGGTAAATCATGTATTTTTCGATATTAATGTCTCTCTGATGCTCAAAAGCTCTTGCTTCCATTAACTTCGACTATGTGAACCAAATGTTCCGTGCGTTCGATGATGTAACCCCGGTCAGTGTTTCCAACGACGCCATTGTTTTCCCAGAACATGACAATTTTAACTATGTTTGCTTAACCTAACAGAACCTAACCTAACCTTGCGTGAATGGTTCGTGGGGCTATTTATGAATGGTTTGTGGGGCTATCCGTGCATGGTTCGTGGGGCTATCCATGCGTGGTTTGTGGGGTTTTGGTACCCAGAAAAAAATCTGCAACACGAAAGTAGGAATTTTTCGGTTGAAACACTGCATACCCACAGATAATAGACAACGTTAATAGTCAAGATTTGCCCGCCATATTGCGTGTAACACAAGTTACTCGATATGTGGAAAATTGAAGCTATTTTCGTGAAAGAAGCGAAATTGCACCTTAAAGAATGTTGTGGAATGCATAATAGGTAAGTACGAATATAAGAAATGACGAAATTAACGAGTTAGAGGTGTTCGGCCGATTGACAACATTTAATAAAAAAATATACAGACAACTAACGTAAAGTAACAAATTACACGCTATCAACAGTTGAGTGCAAATTCCAAAAATTTAGCAAAGTCAACAAAAGTTCTAACGTCTCTGTGTACGTAGTCAATAACCTTACCTCTAGTCCAAGAAAATTGTTTTTGTTTCGTGTTATCCTCGATAATAACCCTTTTCGAAGCATTTTACTTTAAATAATTACACAATCTTACGATGAAGTTCAGAAAAAGCAGACGAACAATTCTACTCCAAGTCCATGTTTACTGATCCAATCATGTTGCCATTTACACAAAATTGGAACACAAGCCCCTCCCTTCGATGTATCCACTCAGAAAAGTTCAAATATATGGCTTACATATTGGACCCTATCTCTTACTCATATGCTTATTTTTTGTTTCATTCTTTACTCGTGTGCTTATACATAGCTATGAATATGTTTGTTGAGCTTAGAGCGTAACATTACTTTTATAACGTTTAACATCGAAGGGCGGGTTCCGTGTCCCAAGCTTGTGTTAATTGTACAATCTGAGGCTAAGGTGACAGTAGGCAAATTGTACACCTCAATTTTCGTCCTTATTTCTTTTACATCCTATGGTTTCTTAAATAACGGGACTCTTATCATATTGGGGTAGAGATAGTATAGGAAGTTCTGTGATTATTTACATTTTTGCTTATATTTCGTATATTTCATAATTCGAAGAAGAGAGTGAATGAACATGATTCTGGACAATTTGCTGCATTGCCTTCAGCTGTATTTCATTTAAACTAATTTTACAGGCACACTACGTAAGAGGTAGTATAAAAATACGGGAATGTGCGCGTATCTAAGACTTGAATGAAAACAAGAAGAAAAAAGGGTACTAATTTACTATTCCACAAACAGATTTCTTCATTTTTGCACAAGAAACTACGGTAACAGTTTCATACATCGGAGACACATTTCTTCAATTTTACACAAGAAACTATGGTACTACTTTCGTATAGGTGAAACACCTAGAAATCATTTATTTCGCACTTTTTATATTGCTAACGTACTATTCTACATTGTGGAACATTTCTTTAGGTGTAATAATAAATTTATAACGAAAATAATGTATTTTTCTTACATTTCGGAGTACTTACGATAGCGTACTGGTTCATCGCGTGTTGTGCCAGTGTTTTGACAATTTGGAGTCTGCATGCAGTGTTGCAACCTTGTTCACCGAAAAATACCTACTTTCGTGCCTGGATTTGAAATTATGCTAATACCTCGCAAACCATTGACGTTAGCCCCACAAACCATTTCCCGTGTTAGGTTAGGTTAGGCAAGCATAGTTTGAAAAAAAAATATACTCGACACATCATGTTATAGTGAAAACACGACGAAGTTTGAAACACTTACTGAGGGTTACGTCATGTAACACACGGAACATTGTGCTCATGTGCAGAAAGCAAATGGCGGCAGCAGCAATAACGTGTTGGAGAGATAATTTTGCAGATAAACACATGATTTCGCATTAAAATTGATCAAAACTACATTCCCGAACTTGAACAACGCTAAAGAAAATGATTTGCTTAAGTACTTTCTTATGTAAAATGTAAGAAATCCGTTTCCGCCATACAAAAGTGTTATCTTTGACCGGCAAATCATGTATTTTTCAAGAGAATTATCTCACCGACGCACAATTGCCATTGCTTTCATTTGCGTGCCCTACGACAACCGGATGCTGCGTATGTTTGATGATGTAAGCCCCTGTCAGTGTTTCAAACCCCTTTGTTTTTTTTACTATGCTTGCGTAACGTATATGGAAGCGAAAGAAGGAGTCAAAGAAATTACTCTCTCTGTGAATTTTTTTTTTTTTTTTTTTTTGTGTGTAAAAAGCATAATGGCATCTTGAACTATGTTCCGCAATACACATTTGGTAAGTACGAACCATGCAAAACACAAAATATCCGATTTTAATGTGTCTCCGATCTATGAAACTGGTACTGAAACTACTTACGGGAATAAGTTCCTGTAGCATTGTCTAACATCTGGAAGGTTTTTTTCTGTCATGTGGGAATGTATCATAGCGGAAATTCATGTTTTTTGTTGAAAATTAATTCTCCAACGGACAATAGCCTTAGGCACGTATACCTTCCTAGATCATCACGAATTGTGCTTGTGTTTTGTTGATGTTCATTGGGATGCAGTGTTTCCAACATTCTGTGTTTCCAACAAAAAATACGAACATGACGTGTTGTGGATGCGTAGTGAAATTCATACCAGGAGCTCTACAAACCATTGATGGTTAGCCCTAAAAAACATTCACAGGTAGCCCGACCAACCATTTCTGGCAAGGTTAGGTTAGGTAAGCATAGTTAAAATTTTGTTCGTAAAACAATGGGAAGAAGGAAAAAAAAATACATCTTTCTTCGCGAGTGTTTTGTGGGTTACAAAGGTTGGAAACACTGGATAACGAATGAAAATCGACAAAACACAAGCACGACACGTGATTATCTACGAAGGTGTACACGCCCACCATACTGTGTCATACGCAAGCGAGAAGCAGATAGGTAAGTACGAATGTTAAAAGTGATGAAACAAAGAAGTTACAGGTGTTTGTGAAATAGTAAATTTTTACCCTCCCTTAACTACAGTTCTTACCAACAAGATATTGTGCCTTGTAATTACAACAACCCACATTTTAACATATATTTCTAGGAAACCTCCAGTTTTGCCAAATCAGATCCGCATAAAAGAGCCAAGTTGAACCGCACCCTAAGTGGAGCTAAAAATTTATTTGAAGTAGGTAGATTTTCGATGGCATGATAAACTGCCTCCTAGGGAAATTTTAGGTATCAAATGAGGAGGCTGCTATTACCAATAACTTTAAAGTGATGATAATTTATTTTTAGTTTTCGCCACCTAGATATTATTGTTTATTTTGACAATTGAGAAAAACAACAAGTCAATGTCGAGTAATCCCACTACAAGAATTCAAGTAACACTGCTGAACTGAGCAATGAACAGCTTATATTTCCCAACCAGACTGTCTGTACTTTACACTAAAGAAATGGATGCAGGTTAATGGTCCAATGATAGAAATGCTCATAATAAACAATGCCAGAACTGTAGTTCACACGCTTCACTCATTAGTGCCAGAATTTGCTTCTTTATGCATTTTCACCAAAGGTACAGTTCAACAGACATTATTTCATTATTTTTAAGTAAAATTTCTCTTACTTGGTGTAATTAGTTTTTCATTCTTGCAAGTGATTCTTTATCTAATTTACAGAACATGAGGGCAACAAACTTGTGCTGCTTTAAATACACTTCATTTCTCGTGAAATTCTAGCCTGATTTGATATATCACATCACCCTCTTTCCTTTGAAATCTTTGCGTTGAATTCAAAATGGCGGTCAACAATATGCCGGACCTGTGATTGACACATACGGCTAGGGATCTCCCTGTGCCTAACCTATTTCTTTCATGACCAATTATACCCAGGATAACTTCTTTACATTTTGTAGGGGGTGTTAAGGGACATTTGACTCGTCATAATTCATATAATGGGGCTTTTATCAGTCACATAGTTACACATATTATTTTGTATCTTCTGATCCCATGGCAGTCCCAGAATGATTTTTTGATATGTTTTAGAGTATGGCATGAGGCACCAAATATATTTTTTTCACGATTTTTGGTGATGACTAGTTTTGAGATATTGAAGGTCCAAGATCAAGGTCACGTGACAAAATTATATTTTTATCCAAAGGTAGGCTTGTTATATATCACTGGAAAGCTCGTTCAATTCCCTGTACAATAAGCTTTATTTGAGCTTCCTAGGTAAAATAGGGGCGGAGTTACAACAGATTTAGTATAGCTAAGCGGGCTCAAAAAGGGCAATTTATGCTAACTTTGACCTTGAATAATTTAGCAATTACAAGGCGCACGAAACTAAAAATTTTCATAGTTACTAAGTTCCATTCATAGTTTCAACTCCCCAAATTTCATGAAAATCGGAGATGGTCAGGTTGGAAATTGCACATATCTGTGTTGATTTGGCATGGAATGACTCAGATGTCCCATGACATTCAGAGTATCATTACGAGCTAAGGTTCCGTCCCAGGGCTGGTTCCTGGAGCCACAATAGGAGGTGTTAAAACCTTAGCTGTACCGGATTTCACCCTCTGTATTGGAGGGTAGGACCCATTGATCAATGGGCGACGAGTAAGGTAGAGTAGTTAAAATTAAGAAACACAACTAAATGGCTAACTGACAGGTTTTATTGTTTCAATAACAGCACTCCAGTTGACTAAAAGGGAGAAGTTAGGGGCGGAAGGAATAGCACCATAAAAGGGCAGGTACTTATCTCGATCCTGGAGCCAGCCCCCATGACAGAGTGGTTACCACATCATGCTAGGATGCCAGAGGTCCCGGGTTCGAATCCCAGCTTGGGCATGGATGTTTCTGAGTGTCCGTTCATCAATTTCATCATATCATCACTCATTCACCTGAAGATTAGTCAAAAGTGGCACAAAAGAGATGTAAAATGAAACAAATTATTCGGTCCTGGATGCTGGAATGGTTGGCTGCTTGGCGTTGATCCCACTGGGTGGCCTGAAGGGTCTCGCCTCTCTGCGGCCGGCAGCAGTCACTCCTCTTGCGACTCGACTTTGATCCCTGACCTGCTTGGCAGCCTCCTAGTGGTCTCCTTGGCTTCTCCCGAAGCAAGTTGTGTACCCTTTTATAGTGTTGTTGGTTAGGTAATACTTGAGAAAGGTTTTCCAGGTATGGCAGGTAACTGTATGCTTTTTGTGCATCAAACTCTGAAATTTGGGCATAAATTATGCACAAACTCACATTAGTGTAAGCCTTGATATGTGTAGGAGACAGTTTGGATAACAGTAATATTAGTTGAAAATGCAATTTGGTTCAGATTATGTAATAAATTTTTAGAAGTTATGAATGCATTTAGAATACTGGAATTAAGACTTATAGTTTTTCTTGTATGTACGCATTGCTTGCATTATATAATTATTTTCCTGTAGTTTACGGTTATTACAAGCATTTTCTGAAACGTCACAAAGAAAAACTGTTTTCTTATGCTTGTAATAACCGTAAACTACAGGAAAATAATGGAATTAAGACTTGTCCAAAAAGCAGGCTTGAAATATGGTCTTGTTGAAAGTGACATTACCTAGTGCAGCTCGAAAGTGCCAATTGAACAAACAATAGAGCTTGCAGCATACAGTAAGCTTCAGTGCACAATTGTTTACTATACTTGTTCGAAATTGTGGAAGTTGAAAGTCAGTTCTTGGTTGTAATTCTTCTATTGTGTTGAAATGTAAGTATAAGAACTTTTTAAAATGCTGTGTGATTTGTATGCTGATAAATAAGTGTTTATAACACAGGGAAAACAATGTGTTCTTAGTTTTATCAACTGATCATATTAGGTGTCCCAGCCGAAATGTAATTCGAAAGATTTTCGCTTCCAGTCCAAAGCTTCAAGACTGAACTGCGAGACCATTCTCGAAGTATGGTCGCTTCTTCAAGTACGGTCTTGCACTTTTCGGGCACAGCCTAAGTTTGAAGTTGAGAGATACTAAGGAGTGAATGCAGAATATAGAGAATGTCTCCAATATCGTTAAAATTTGGCTTTCTAATCACAAATCCGTTGTTAAAATGCAGGGGTCATGTGTGAAAATAAGGTAAAAAGGCGATAAAAGTTGATTATTTTTTTTAGAGCTGTATCGCATTGTTTTATGAACAAAATTTCAACTAAACTTGCCTAACCTTACCAGAAATGGTTTGTGGGGCTATCTGTGAAGGGTTTGTGGGGCTAACCATGCATGGTTTGTGAGGCTACTTCTGCATAATGTTAAAATTTCTATACGTGACCCCCGCATTTTAACAACAGATTTGTGATTAGAAGGCCAAATTTAGTTAGTATACCAAATATTAACGGAATTGGAGACATTCTCTATATTGTGCAATCATACCGATACTACTTTTTTCATTTCAGTCACAGAAAGTATTTGTGGTGTTATAAAAAGTAGATTGTTCAAGTGACAATTCTCATAAGTCACTGCCGTCTGATGTGTTCTTTTGCTTTAAAAATGTGTACATGTGCAAGAGATGATGTAAAGTGCTGATATATTAAGGCAATCAAACTTAGTATCACAACCTGCTAAAAGAGTGAAAATAGTAATACTGAAGCACATGAGGGTTTATTTGTAATGATAAGAACACCAGAAATAACCTGCATAATCAGTTGTGTAGTGAAGTTTTCTGTGCACCCTGTCCCCCTTCAAGTAAAATATTTGGGGCTCCTTAGTGAAAAATATTATTGAGAATATTATAACGTATATACCATTGATGATGCCAGATGGGTATGAACGTACAATAGTTAGCTAGCCTCCCCATCCCCCCTCCTCCAGTTGTACAAAAATTTAACTTTTACCCAAAACTCTGCCTTCTCACAATTTGTGTTATTGACTTACATATCAGTGTAGTAGCTTGTGGAAAATAAATCAGAATGGTCTGAATCTCTGATAATTAACTGGAAGAAGAAATTGGAAATATTTTCTTTTACTTCAACATAGTGGCACAGGTAGAATTCTTTGATGGAGGATGGGGGAGACTAAATATTTTGTTCATGATCCTTTGTATTTTTCACTTGATACATTTTTTTTGTTAAAGATGGTTACATATAATACGCATATATTACAGAGATATTGATGGAATTGGTTAGAGGATAGTAAACACTCCTCTTTTGGAATTGAAAGTGAGTGAAAGTGAATTTATCTCAGTCCCAAATTTGAACCCCTGGCTCAGCCAGGCCAAGAATCAATGCAAGACTTGCACACATTTGCCTTCTAATACTACTAGTGAGTAATATATATTCAAGCAAACTTACCATTCCACGTTTGGGCATTGAACTTGACTTCTAGATTGTCAGTGATGGGACTCTATTCACTGAAAAAGGGTCACTCAATAAAAATCCAATCGGAAGGACTTGACACCCAAATGTTGTTGCCATACAGACACGATGTTTAATATTATTGTTAGTGGACCTCGATATTATTAATTATAATTTTAATAGTGCCATTTCTTTTCGATAAGCCATTTCTTTGACTTTTACTTGAAGACCCATTTTATAAATTGATTATCAGTTTGGGGGGACACAGGGGAATGCTAACCTCCAGTTAAGAAAATATTCACGAAGCATCCCCTCCAACTAGAATAATTTGCATAAGCATTGCACCACTCACTTTATTGCATCCATGCTGAAAAGAATTGATTAGACAGAAATGTCCACAAATTTCAATGTGGGAGAAAAGTGAACTTCACAAAATCACCCAAAACAGTGATGACTGTGCACCCTGTGTGACAGAAGAGGAGGTACACATTGTCACTCGAAATGATTGGTGAGTTGTTTATCACACAAGTTATTAATCTCTATATATGAGGATCCTTGATTCAAATTCCCATCATTCCCTTCATTGATGTAGTTCTCGTATAAGGAGTACACTTTGAAATAAGGTTGTTTCATTTGTCCAGTAGCAAGGAAATGCATCATGAAGTTACTTGAAATATTGAATTCTGTTAAAATTGAGTTAAAATGCACCTTATCATTTTCAGGTGGAATTTAAATTGTATTTGATTAATTTCTAAAAGGGCATGTGGAGATTTTCTTAAACCCGATGTTCTGCATAGTATGCAGTATTTATATCTAAAAGGTGCTTGGAGAGAATGATACTTTGTTCTGGGTATTGATGGTGTGATGCTTGTCTGCTTGAGTTGGGTATTCTCATGATTTTGTTGGAGATTTGGCTTTATCAGTGTGAAAAGCAAATAGAATGAAATTATTTAATTTCATTTTCATCGTTGCACCTTGGTCTTGTTTGGAGGGCATATTCCAGCTTGTGGAAGTGGGTTCACATGCATCGCAGTGCAATGAACAGTGAATGTATGAAGGAATCTTTTTTTTTATGCTACATCATTGATTCAGCTTCCCATCATTCCTTTCATTGATATAGTTCTGCATGCAGTGCATGGTGAAATAAGGCAGTTAGGAATTAATAATGTACCCACTAAAGGGTAAATTGTTTCATTTAATTATTTAAAAATTAAATTCTAGCTTTAGCCATACTTCCATAACATTGGCAATATATGTTATGGAATGTGGATCCCAATTTTGTGATACTCTGTGTAGTGCTGGGCCTGTTGTATATACATATTACTAAGAGTGCTTAAAGCATTATTTTGTATCATGTATCAATGCTGTAGTCCTCTGGGTGTGGAGAATTCCCTTGATTGTGCTGGAAATTTCATTCTGCTGAAAATGTGAATTAGGGTGAAATTCCTTCGTTCCATCTTTCACTAGAGGATCTCTTTAAAATATGCTTGGTTCAACTTCTCATCAGATTGTGTCATTCAATTTTATTCATGTGAAAAACTGCACGAAATCAAAGAATTTTCCTGGCATCAATGCAGTGATATCGTATTCTTGGGTTACAAATTCTGTGCTTGTGCACTGTCAGTGCCTTATTGCGGTCGCCTGTAAAATCATTGAGGTTATCGCATGTCACAGGAGAATCTTGTAAATGCTATTGCATTATTTTATTGAAGCAAGGAATTGTATTATGAAGTTACTTAAAATATTGATTTCTGCCTTGTCCTAGTTTGGAGATAAAAATTTAATAAAAATTTACCATGTTATTTCAATGAGGAATTTATTGAAAGTATAATTTATTTTAAACATGTCTAGGAGGGTAGGTGGAGATTATATAAATTCTCTTTGTATTGCATGGTGTGTAGTATATATTACAAAGCAAATTTGATTGTTCTATTTTGTATCAGGCATTTTGTGACTTGTCTGTTTGGAGGGGAAAAAATCATCATTGTGCTGAAACTTGCACTTTGTCAATGTCCAGTAAGAGTTGAAATTGTTTTGTTCTGCCTCCACTACAGGATCTGGGGCTAATCCCTGATTCAACTTCTTATCATTCCATTCTCATTCGCCTGCTCAAGTACATGGTAAAATAGGATGCTTTTTTAAATTTCTAAGGTGTATTGACTTAACCAACTCAATAATTTTTTGAATGTGTTTAATAATCAAATTGTTTACATTTCTTTCAACAGCACACACTTTAGTCACGCTGTTAAAAAATTACATGTGCATTGCTATGTAGTAGCCTTGGCAATCCTACAGTGTGCAAGTGGTTCAGTGGTTTGTACACACACCATATTGAAGAAATGGAAACTTAAATGAATTTTATGGAGTTTGTAGTTTTTCTTTGGACATGTGAATATAGTGGAACCTTGATATTTTTTTGGGGACCAAGTTGAAAACTTAAAATGTGGGAAAATGTAAAATTGGGGTTCCACTGTACATAATTATAGATACATTAAATATTAGGAATATTAAATTTTATTTCCATTTCTTCACATGAATCACCAAATCACCATCTTGTATAAAAGCTAACACAAGTATGATTATCACAGATTTTGGCCTTTAATATTTACGTATTATGGTTCATGGTATCGACATGTAATGAATTAGCTAAGAACACTTCACTGTACAATTTTTATTTCATTATATACAAAATTAAGGTAATATATAACACATAGGTTCAAATGTCACATGCATTGCTATTTTGCTCTCTTGCCAAATCCCTTTGGTTTTTTAAACTTTGAAAAAATTACAACGTTCTGTATTTAGCAGCAAGTTAGAATTCTCTGATACTTCAGATAAGGAAAACTTTTGTTTCTTGTTCTCTATCATATGTGCTTGATGGGTGATCTAGTTTGTGTTACAAGAACATGCTTCGAGAGTGAGTTTGCCGTGGTGATGAAGAGGGCTTCATCATCAAATATCCAGAGTTATTTTCTATTGCATCATCAAGTTCCAAGTTCTTCCTAGCTTCTGTGGTCCCTTTCATTTTTATGTACCCATTAAATGGTGATGCCTTCTTTTCTGCCGATTCTTGAGGAAAGTTCATGTAATGTAACTGCGTCTCATAAAACTTGTTGTTCATAATAACGTAGGGACTGTTGAGCTCCAAATACAACTGTAAAAAAGAAAATTAAATAATATAGTTATGAATTAGGATATATTAACCAAAAGGTAAAGCCATCTCCCATTTATTGCACATGGAGGTATGTGGATATCGGTCCCCAAAGCATTATCGATCTGGTCTGGAGTGGAGGTGGTGTGATTAGCACCATCTTCCATCTGCCTTTACCCTCTCCCTTAGATTTGCTCCCGGTTACCACTGATTATAGGCTGGGTGAGCATTACAGCTGTTACAAAAATTTTTGCTTGGCAATCAATCCCAGATCTCCTACGTGGTAGTCAGGTGATCCTACTGGCTGGACCACCATGATATACTATTATGTGGGGGAAGGGGGATAGTAACTTTAAGGAATTACTACTTTAATATGAATGCAGAAACTGCTATGATGTTAAAAGACTAATTAAAAATAAAAGTAAAGTGCTCCCCTGTGCTTTGCACCACGCCATTAAGGTGTATAGGGGGGTGTGGAGTTAGGGCCCCACATTCCTTGATCACAGCCGAAGGTTGGGGTGATGTGATCAGCAGCATGCCCCTGGTCGCCTTTACCCCCCAGAGTTTCTTCCAGGTACCCACTTTATACGACACTGGATGGGCACCAGAGCTGCTTGAAAAGGTGGAAAGAATCCTGGTTCTCCCCTGATGGGGATCGAACCTGGGTCTCTCGCATGGTAGTCATATGCCCTAATGACTGAGTTACCACGGCTACACGTTAAAAGACTAATTACAATTAACTACAGAGGTTAGTTACACTCAAACATATGCAGTCATGAATATTTTAATAATACTGACTCTCTGCTATCAACATACAACTAGAAAGGTGCCAAAGTATGAAATATTCTTTGATGAGTACAGTTGAAACCTGATTTTAGTTTCTCACATTATACATTCAATATTGATGGTCCCAAGATAGCAACATTTTACAAAATTTTCCTCGATTTTATATTTTCTCTCATTTTAATTTTTTTTCAGCTTGTTGCCCTGAAAAACGTAACATCAAGGTTCCACTGTATACTCATAAATTTTATGCTCGACATTTAATTTTGTTATCGTTGAGCTGATACCGATACCAATGCAGTGGCATCAGCCTCAAAGTATTTGTTCAAATATTAATCACTGATACTAGCCGATATTCTTCTGGAGCCTGAGTGTATTTCAAAGTCTGTAAAATACTATATGACACAATCCCACACAGGTAAAATAGCAACATCGAAAAATCAGGTGACACTAGGGCTGGCTTATAGCTCAGTTGGTAGAGCAATGGCACAATATGCCAAAGACCCGGTTTGCCAAGCCAGCATTTTTAAGTTAAAATTTCTACATGCTTTCATTGAGCCTAATAATCCTGGAAATTGTGCAAAATTCATAATTTACATTTAAATTGCAACAGTATTTGTAACAGTGAACAAATTGATTTTGTTATTAAATTGCAGCTATTTTAACATTGTGATATCTTATAGTGAACTAATGTGTATATTGAAGTAAAACTCTTGTTATGTTACAGATCAAGTATAATATTTATGTATTGGCATTTATAAATATTCTGGAAAAATCTAAATTGTTGCAATGCTCTAGTATTAACATCAGTATCATTGGAACGAGTATCAGCTTTAGTACGCGTATGGTATTGGCTCAGCCCTATGTTTAATAGTTTGAAATTTCTGTGCTTGAATATATTTGTGGTCAATAAATCTTAACATTCAGTATCCACGTGGCTACATACCTGCATCAGGGTAATCTAAAAGATGTTTGGCATGGGTTCTCAATCTGAAAGCACATATCTTTGAGGTACGGTAACTACTAACAGTTGGGCTGAAAAGTTCGTAGGCTAACATAGTAAAAAATATTTTTTTGACAAAATTCGATTTTATTATTCAATATAGTTGCCTTTGAGGGTGATACAACGATTATAGCGATCATACAATTTTTCGATGCCATTTTTATAGTACGATTTCTCTTTAGCCTCAAAATAGGCCTCAGTTTCGGCGATTACCTCTTCATCAGTGCTAAATTTCTTTCCAGCGAGCATTCTTTTAAGGTCTGCAAACAGGAAAAAGTCACTGGGGGCCAGATCTGGAGAATATGGTGGATGGGGAAGCAATTCGTAGTCTAATTCATATAATTTTGCCATCGTTTTCATTGATTTGTGACACGGTGCATTGTCTTGATGAAACAGCACTTTTTTCTTCTTCAAATGGGGCCGTTTTTTTCGTGATTTCATCCTTTAAACGCTCCAACAACGCTATGTAATAATCTCAGCTATCTCGATCAACTTCACTTTACGATCATTTAAAATTATTTTGTGGACTTTTTTGATGTTTTCGTCGGTAACAGCCTCTTTGGGGCGTCCACTGCGTGCATCGTCTTCGATGCTCATTTCGCCTCGTTTAAATTTAGCAAACCACTTCTCAACGGTTGATTTTCCTGGTGCAGAGTCCGAATAATGTTTATCAAGCCAAGCCTTGGCTTCAACAGTATTTTTTTTCGCCAAAAAGCAATGCTTTATTAACACACGAAATTCTTTTTTATCCATTTTTCACAATAACAAAAGCTGCTTCACTCACAATGCTATATCTCACGAACTAATTATCCGGCAGCTGTGAAATTTATACACGTATCTTTTGAAGGTTAGTACTAAGTAAAAATCACATGGATTTAATTCTAGTAACGCCATCTATGAGTCAGCCTACGAACTTTTCAGCCCAACTGTTATATTGAAAACACACATACACAAACCGAAAATTTGTAGCAATTAGAAACAATTGTTTTCTTCAGCCTCCTCTTTTTTCCTTTTATTCTGCCCTTAATATGACACTGCTTATGAATCTCCATGTAAGAAATTTTCTAAGGTTTTGTGAACTTCAAAAAGTTTTAACAATTATACTCAGTGCTCGAAGTAATGGAGGATGGCATCCCCCCTCCACAGCTAGTAAATGTTTGCAAAGCTTTCTCATTGTCACCATGTTAAACCATCGGAGCATCTCCCAGCTAACCTTAAGCCTCAATCAAACATCACCTCAGCTAACAATTTCCACTTCAAGCACCAATGATACTGTTTTACTTTTTTTTATCATTGGGTCTAATGAATATACTGCCATATATATATATATATCTGCACATTATATTTTAACATTGAATAGCTTACATTCTTCACATTTTCATCCAACACTTCACCAATCAATTGCACAAGCTCGGAAAATATTGGTCTGTCTTCTGGTTTAGCTTTCCAGCAATTAAGCATCATGTTGTACCTGTGGAATAAAGAAGTTTACGTGAACATATTTATTATATTAGTAACTTGATGGTTTTGCCCTCTTCGAAATCCTGAAGACCACACAACCTCTCATTGCATAGAGAGATGTAAAGGTTGTCCAACAATGCACACATACCTGTACCTACTACAGTGCCAAGGGAAGTCTTGATCAAGGCGTATTATTCTTTGCTGTAGAATTAAGATCAAGAACATCTGTTTTAACATGCTATGTTCATTGTGGTTCTGATGATTATAGAAAAGAACCTATCTTCTTTTCCTGGTTACTCTTTTTTACAGAAATGATGGTTTGCAGAACATGCTATTCTGCTTAACGCCTAACCTATAGGGAAAGCTTTGATGTCAAATTCCTCCTCTTCCTTAATTAAACACACTCACATGTCATTGTTCCAATGCAAAAACCAGGGCAGCCGATTCGCTGTTTCTTTTTCTCAGCAAGAGAGTTCGCTGTGTTACGGACACAAATACATGACTTATTGTGTAGAAATTTTAGCGAAATAATGTGAAAATGTAAAGATATTGTTTATTGTTCATTCTCGAGGTGATTATTGTATATTACTGGGGGTTCACTAATCCTGTGCGCTATAGGGCCAACCGCGCCTGAGGCTGGGTAAACTCCAGAGGTGCTCCATGCAGGGAAACAGCTTCAAAAATTTCCACATGAAATCATCTAGCCCAAGAACAACCGAATCTCCTGCATGGCAATCAGATTCCCTACTGAGTGGACCACTGCTGCTCTATATGTTAACCTCTTGTTTATCACCTATGTTCTAAAAGATACCTTCCTGTAACCCCCAGGGGACAACCTATCTTTTAAAAGATACCTTGTCATGTTTGTAGTTTTTATGTCATAATGTTGCTATTTTTTGCTGGAATTGCGATTTTCTTCTTTTATACTATTATTAACACATATATTGCACCGTAAGGACTCTTGCACGTCTTCTTCCATAAAAAGGTGGGAAAATGGTGGCTTCCTGTAAAGAAAAAAACCATTGTGCCCAACAAAGACTTTCCGGTTCCACTACAATAGTGCAGTTGAACCTCAATTTGGAAATAGTTTGCTGTGATCATTTCCATGTGTATGTTGTGTATTTTGACAATGTCCTGTACTTTGTTTTTCAGGGGCAGAGGGGGGAAGGGGCATATTTCTTCAGGAATTTTGGAATTTTCCAGTTCCTCCCCTACCTGCATCCATATTATACACTCAGTTCCTCCCCTCCATATTATGCACTCAATGTGCATACATTTCATATAGTCTGATTCTATGGTTCATTCCGCGTATAACGGTACTTCATTTGTCTGTCTAGGGCAATTAGCCTCCGATCTACAGTCATCTAAATGAAACTCTGCATTTTGCTTAAAAATTGGTCCGGTCACGGTGGGGGGGGGGTGCTTACTTGGCAAAATGGGCTCGGTAGTCAAAAGGTTACTAATATCTTCAATAAAAAAATGGTACTAAAACATTTAAAAAATCTGATCTGATATTACACAAATATCACATTTATATCTCCAGGAATTAGAAGATATAATAAAATATTTATTTATCCTAAAATCTAATATTTAGTTCAAGGTGCCATTCTTGATATTAATAACAGTACTCTTCAAGATTAAAATATATCAAACTTACAGATTTTCAGTAGAGAACTGTGGCTTTTCCATTCTGTACCCTCCAAGAATTTTTTGCAGAAACACCTCGTCCAAATCCAAACCTAAACAAAATACAGTGATGGTTAATAATGTATCTGATCATTCTGACACAAGATCAAAATTTTATGCAACCAACAAGTTGTATACACATGAAGGTAGAAACTAGGATGAGGGGTGGAGGAGTAATTAACCCAAGAATTGACTGTTACGATGTGATGAAATATGGTCTTCTTTGAGAGCATTGAAACTGTTGCATTTTGTTGTACTCAGATGTGCTATTGTAGATAAGCAGTAAAGAACTCAAACCTGAGTCTTTGACACATATTTAAGGCGTGCGACTTACTCATGATGATATAATAAAAGTACTTAAAAAATACTATAAAATGAACTACTTACAATTTGTAAGTATACGTTTTTTTTTGTTTTTTTTTAAAAAAAAAAGTTTCAAGATACAACCTTCATCAGGTTGAGTCTTTGATTCACCATATCATTACTATACTACTGACAAGACAAGTGCTCATAATTCCTGCTTAATATCATGATGAAAATTGCACAAAGGAAAAAGACCTAGTCAAGAGTAGCACAGGCTTTCAAACCTCTTAACATGTAGGAACTTTTTGCTATGATGCTCGAAATATAGGCCACATGTTGGTGATGTTGCATTCTGAATACGTAACTGGACATTTGTGTAATCAGTATGTGGTATATAGGGTATCCGTGATTTTACCTTTTTTTAGATATGGATCTTGAGTTCATCCATAGAAACTGATGGTTGTGTCACCACCATGCTCTGACTGCCTTGTCTCCAGGGTCTGTTTCCTCTTGATTCAACCCTAAGACCTCTTTCACATTGAAGTGACATGTTGCTTTAGAATGAACCAATCAATTGCAAAATTTTACATGGTAGTGGCTAAGAATGGGAATAAGCCTGCATTTGATTGGTTTGTGTTGAAGCAAGATGTGTTTTGTGTGAAAGTGGCCTGAAAAGCCAACATTTCTTACTATCTGCATCTTATACAGTCAATAGAGAATTGTCGTTGTTATGGGATCATTAAAACACATCCTAACAACTTTGTAACTTACATTCTAAAAGACATGTAATGGTGAAATGTAAGAGGCAAAACAGGATGCAACAGGCGCGGAGCGTCCATGTAAGCCGGGCTTACACTTTATTAGTTCTAGTAAAATGTATGTAATTATATGGTAAAATTCGTAAAAACTTCGATACCAGTCTTCGAGATCCTGTTTGTTAGATTGCAACACTTCAGCACCAGGCGGCACATGGGATCTCCCACCTTCTGCTTGTGGAAAGCTGTAAGCCGTCTGAACATTGCCTTACAAATTTCTGACCGCGAAGGAGCAGTGCCTACCGTATCTGGATGGAGAAGAGCAAGGAATATAAGGAGAAGAGCGGGCCAAATCCTACGTTTGTAAACCTACGGCCACAGGCTTACAGCAGCATTGCAAACCTCATGTTTAGAAAAAGTGTTGTTCATGGACGTCCGCAGTATTTCCACCAGGGAGGATTAAGCAGTTTTTTTTTGTTTTTTTTAGGGGTTGGGGTAAACTAGGTATATTTCCCTTCTTAAAATATACTAATTCAATTTGAAGTTAACATTTTTCTGCAACGCCCTTACAATAATTAACAATTTGATGTGACTGAAATGAAATTGTATGTGTGAAAATGGTTGACATTCATTTTTCAGGAAGTCTCCTTGCCTTGTGCCTTCTGAACATTGATGGTGTCTTTTAAACTCCGAAATTATGCTACATACTACTAAATTGTTCTGTGATTTTCATATTATTAATATTAATTTATAACAAAAACATAAATACAAATTCGAATGGTTCAACCAACGGCATGGGTTCGACCAGGTTCGAAGTTATGCGTGAAAAGTTTGAGAAAATTCAACCACAACGAAAATTGGCCCTCTTGTTTTATTTATATCCCCAACTTACAAACGACTTTTTAAACTTGTGCGAGATTTAGCACCATTATACTTAGGTTGGCTTCACTGAATACGTGCCAGCGAGACACAGGTCCTGCAAGAGGAGGGCTCCAGCGTTGTCGGGTATGAATGGTTGACGGCAAAGGAAATTTGAGCCGGTGGTGCTTCAAGGAGGTTTTTTCCAGGAACAGGGAATTCTGAAGCAAAAATCTAACAGGAAGGGAAAAAAGGAGAAACCTAAAAATGAGCGGGATACGGGAAAACTAGATACACATTGATGTGCTAAATTCTTGTTTCTGTTTTTAGCTTGTAGGAGAGCATAAACATCAGAAATATTAAGATCTCTGTTTTCCGTTTATGTATGAACTCAGCTGGTAATAATTGAGCTAAAAAGTGCAAAAATTAATAAATAAATAAATGTTAATGAAAGCTGAAGATTGAACCAATTTTACAAATCTCATGTCAAATGTGAATCAAATATTATTAATTACGTAGTCCGTGCTTCAAACACTCTTCGAACAGCGTTCGAAAAGCCTGTTTATGTTCTTTTAGGTGCTAGATTTGCTTTTACATTATCCTAAGAAAGCACTTACATGTCCTTTGATAGAAATTTCTGAATATGTCCCTACAATTAGTGAGCATTTCTTTTATAATTAATATTGTATTTTTTAATTTTTTTTACTAAATATAGGGAATTTTAAGGCATGGGAGGGAATTTATTTATATCCGAAAGGGCTATTTCCCTCACAGTCCGAAAGATCACTGCTTTGAGCAATGACCAATTTTGGATCTGGTTTCATTTTGTTTCCCCGTTCTTGTTGTCGAGGTATTGCTTTTGCGAATTCCATCTATTCAAAGTGGACTGTCGGTCCTGTGCTGTTGTGTGTTAGTGAAGTGCATTATGGAATAAAACGAATGTGATTGTGCGGTGGGGTGGAGAACTTGGTGCAGACGCCGTTATCCAGCAAGGATTTACTGCCAAGAAGAAACTTGTGAATGTAGGTAGGCCCACCCCTTCCTTCTCTAGCAGGCATAGTAACAGAAACGAAAAATAAAGTGCGCCGATTTTGTGATTCAGGGTATGAAGCTGATACTTGGTTATGCGGTTGGAAAAAGTATTCTGCACTTTTCTGTTTCCTTCTGTTTTCATTTCTTTATTATTATTATTATTATTATTATTATTATTATTATTCATTTTATGTAACTTTGCATATTTTTTATCGTTACGTTACTCATTGTGATAGGAAAAAGACTGACTTAATTATCAGTTGAAATGTAGGAGATACACAGCCTAGCAAAGAAAACACCAATCCCAGAGATTTATCCAGAATTTTTAGTTTGGTGAAAAATTCTAGGGAAGTGTTCTGAAAAAATGGGTGGGGGGGGGATGTGTGTGTGGATAAATCGTTACGTTACTCATTGTGATAGGAAAAAGACTGACTTAATTATCAGTTGAAATGTAGGAGATACACAGCCTAGCAAAGAAAACACCAATCCCAGAGATTTATCCAGAATTTTTAGTTTGGTGAAAAATTCTAGGGAAGTGTTCTGAAAAAATGGGTGGGGGGGGGATGTGTGTGTGGATAAATCACTAACCATGTCAGCCCAAAAATAAGCACAACGGGAAATAACCTTCATCATGATAGGCTTACACTGTTGGAAACGTCATGCTCCGCCACTGGGATGCAAGGTTGTTTTTCAGGATAGGCTGTAATTTGTAGGATTGCTCTAACAATGACAGTTTACTTCTGATTGTATATAGACGATCACATAAAGTGTGTTATACAAAAACATATATAAAGTACAAGAATGCTTACCTGGATAAGGAACCCTTCCTAAAGAGAAGAATTCCCACAGAACGATACCAAAAGACCAAACATCGGACTGTGTTGAGAAGACACGATCTCTAATAGACTCCACTGACATCCATTTTATAGGTAATGGATCCTAATCAGAAACAAAAAATATGCTTTATTTCACTCTCTCAGAGAGAGAAAGAGAGAGATGCAATAATTTCATGTAACTTTTGTGAAAAAAACTTGAATTTGTTTAGGCTGACAACCTTTCGAAGTTTTATCTATTTGTGTAAAAAGGAAATTTCAACCATATTTGTGCTATGCATTTAAACCGTTTACCTTATATATCAAAATATTGAAGTATTCTTGATTCCTCTTTGATTGTAGGTCCTCTTAATTTATAACAATCATTACATACATGTGTACTGCCCAATGGTAATGCATAACCAAAGCAGTTAAAAAAAGTTAAAGCGCTCCTCTGTGCTTTGCACCACGCCATGAAGTCGTATAGGGGGTGTGGGGTTAGGGCCCCACACTTTCTTGATCTCGGCCAAGCTAGGTGTGATGTGATCAGCACCACACCCCTGGCTGCCTTTACCCCCCAGAGTTTCCTCCAAGTACCCACTTTGTACGACGCTGGGTGTGCACTGGAGCCACTTGAACAGGTTGAAATAGTCCCGTTTCTCCCCCGCCAGGGATCGAACCCCAAACAGTTAGTTAGGCAAAAGAAAATACACTCTCTTCACTTTACCGATACAGTATACTATTTGTCTTACTTCTAGCTGCATGAATGCTGCATAAATTTGTAATTAGGAGGAATTTGAACTACACAATCTCAAGGTAAAAATTCTCAGGTTTGCCAGTACATGTTATGCACATCATCCATATTAATATAGTGAAACCTTAATTTTATATTTTTCACATGATCGAGCTGAAGTGCAGGAAAACATAAAATCCAGGAAACTTTTATAACATTTGGTCTACTGGAAACATGAGGTTAGAATGAATGCAGGAGAATGTAAAATCAGAGTTCCACTGTAGTAGAATATCTTTATTTGAAGGTATATTCCAAAGCGTTTGCAGTGGGTATGAAATTCAAGTATCACCCATAGCACGTGTGAGTTGTACAATCGGTGGCTAAAATATCAGTAGTAAATTTTCCAATGCTTTTTTTGTTCTTTGTATCGAACATCGTATGTCTTAAAGAATGGAATTATGGTGATGCTGCTTATTTGCATTTCTATCTTAATTCATGACCCTCACATTGCAGAAATTGTACTGAATAAATATAAAACATGGCAGTGGATGATTCACCTGCTATTATATTTGCTGTCGGCTGTACTTTTAAAATTAATCAGTACTTCCAGAGTTGTTACATTTGAGCTTTTGATTTATCCAATTAATAGATGAAATATGTGTTAATATGAATGCACTTGCCTTCCTTTAAGACTCTTTTTTACACTCACAATTCCCCAGAGGAAATTAATGTATTGAACCAGTTAGAATTAAATGTTGCTTATCACTACAAATATGCTCACCTCACTTTTCTTCTTGTAGTCCAGATTCTTGTAGAGACTTCTTGCCAATCCAAAGTCACATATTTTAACAACATTTTGATCGGCTAGTAAAATATTCCTTGCAGCCAGATCTCCATGTATAATCTGAAATTTTATGCAATAGGTCTTCAGTATACAAGCTGAAATCTTGACAAGTTACTTTAAAAAATCACCACTTTTCTCAATTTAATATAGCATTTGCTTGAAAAATTTAACAAAAATGTCAGGTTGTCATTATTTTTTTTTTCAAGATGAATAGTATGCATAATAGTTTTGGCTGTATGTATTATTTTCATGTCTTCATTTAAATTTACAATTTTGTAACCCTAATATACATAGCCTAATTGAATTGGACATCTCATGGATTTACTATTTAGCCTACTATGTTTTTTTAACTGTGATACCCAGGTAGCTTAATGATTACACTCTTACTTTCAGTGCAGTCATACCTTAAGCAAATTGCTTGTGAGAGCATTGAAAGCTACTTGAATTTGACGAAGTACAGGCCAAATAAAATCGGCAAGGTGAATATAAAACCTGGTGACATCTTGTTTGTAGGTGGTGGTTTAACATAACTGTTCTTCCTCCTCTGTATGTTAATCATGATAATGGACCTCCCCGATGGCATAGTGGTAACGTCGTCGCCTTGTAATCAAGGGGTCCCAGGTTCAATACCTAGTGGAGGCACATGGCACAGTGATTCATAACCCAGTTTAAACTGTAGGTCCAGTCCTGATTAGCCTTTTTGTGCATAAAGTGGACTTAAAACAACAAATCAAACAAGCACTCATGACGATGATGAATAATAGTGATCAGGTGAAAGGCCAGATACAATGAAACACCCATGCCGTGGCTTTGGATTTGAACCCAGAACCTTGGACAGCTAGTTTCTGGTGATATGTTGAACAACCGGATTGTATGCATTGACCCTTAAAGCATTCTTGGGCCAGAGTTTTCGTAGTACCTGCATGTAATGTTGCACTGAATAGTTTACAAAATTAATCTTAGTAAGTTTCATGCTGCCAGGTTCAAATCCTGGTATGGGTGTTATGTGTGAATGTCCCTTCATCAGTTTTATCATATCACTCATCCTCATCATGACGAATAGCCAGAAGTGGCCGAAACCTTTTGATTCAAATATTTGTTCTTAAGGATGCAACCATTGGAAACATAGTCTTTCAGTGTATGCAGTGTGTACATCATGATTTCAGCACATGGAATTAGAGTGCATTTGAAATTATTGTATTATATATTTTCTGGGTGCTGTTTATAATAGTTATGTCAGTTCAAGATACATTTGTAATCAAGCCCTATCTTTGGACTTCACTGTGTTAGAACCAACCTAATATCAGTGAGTTCATACTTACAACCACAAAAGAAATCAAGTATTAAAATGCAAACTAAATTTATAATATACATAATGAAAACTGACCCTCCTTGATGCTAAGTATTCCATTCCCCTTGCCACCTGATATGACCAACAGATGAGATCTTTTGTGCACAGAGGATTTGTTTTAATTCCCCTATAGTCTCCTTTGTACTTCATATTCCACCTCATCTCGCTGTTGCTATCTGAACTCATGCTGCTTCCACCTGCATGCATAGACACATACAATTAACGATAATCAATTACAAAAATCATTAACAAATTTATTAGGTTGGTGCATATTATAAAACTTTTTAATTAGGAGGTCTTACGTTTATATCATGATGCTAATGTTGTCTATTGCATCATTTTTGGTACATAGGCAAGACTGAGCTGATATATTTTAACTTAAAGCAATACCAATGCTGATAATATCAGAGATTCCTACAGATAACCACATTTAAACATTGTAATTTTTTAACAATAGGTTCAGAGAATTTATAAATATTAATATGTTTAAGTATTTCATTGCAACTATAGCACATTAATTTGTCAGAGTTTTACGGTACTTTAAAATATCCATCTTCATGTGTGAGAAGATCAGAATTTTAAAATAGTTTTACTTAACCATGAATTCCATTTCTGCCAAACATTGTTGGCTAAATTTCATGAAAATTTTGCATTTTTTGCACAATTTCAAGGATATTCAGACTGCAAAAGTGTTGCAATGTTTTGTGTATACCATATACGTATTACTTGAGCTTCGGAAAGTAATAGCAATATAATTCAAAATGATACTTTCTGGTACTAATATGCTAAAATCTGCTGATTCTTTGATATTGGCTCAGCTCAAGTCACATAAAGTCTCATGGGGTCCCGGGTTCGAATCCCAGCCTGGGCATGTGTGTTTGTGAGTGTTCATTCATGAATTTCATCATATCATCACTCATTCCCATCTTCGCAATTAGCCAAAAGTGGCAGAAATGTGAAGTAAAATAAACTAAAATCAATCAATCAATTAACATAAAGTCTCATACACCTTTCCTTTCTTGCACCATTCATCATTAAACCCAACAATTGAATGCTAGGACCAATGAAGGTAGAGACAGGATTGCTAGGTTAAAAAGTAATTTTCCTTATTTGTTTCTTACTTGAGTGTCTGGCATCAATGACTTAAAAGCATGATGTAACACAAAGAACTTTATTATGGACGTGAGCATTTTACTGATCCAGTCAACTTAATGGCACAACCATTGTCAATGTAAATTCCTGGTTCATGTGCTTAACTGTTCCTACAATTCAGCTAGAATTACAATTAAAAATGCAAGGAGATGTTTTTTTAATTTTTTGTCGTGAATGAAGAACAGCAGTTCCGAGCATGGTATCATAGCAGATAATCAGTAACATTGCAATACAAGAATATAATTTTGTTGTTATAGAATAAATAAGAAAAATTTTAACTTATAAGTGATATATACAGGGTGGTGCAAGAGTCACCATACAGCTGATGTTGCCTTTTCTTTTACATTCCTAGGTTTAATTCTGTTTTTTTTTTACTCAATGTGAATAAATGGCATCCCTACAAGATGCAATTGCTCCATCATATGAGTGAAGATGATCCTGATCGCAGACTCCAGTTCTGTGAGTGGGTTGTCGGAATGCAGGCTCTTGACCCGGATTTCACAAGAACCATTCTCTTCTTGGATGAGGCTGTGTTTCATGTTAGCGCAGAGGTCAATAAGCAAGACATGCGATACTGGAGTAAGGATAATCCACATTGGACCATGGACAGCAAGGCAACAGGCGGTGAAAAGGTAATGGTGTGGTGCTGAATTTGGGACATGAGCATCATCGGACCAATATTCATCGACGGAAAACTCAACGCTGAAAGGTACCTGGACATACTGGAAGATTCTGTAACACCCATAATGGCCAACCCTGATGGAACCGCCCCCACCTTCTTCCAGCAGAACGGGACCCCTCCACTCTTTGGGATTGGCGTGCGGCAGTGGCTTGACACAAACTTCCCAGGGCACTGGATCGGGAGACGAGGTCCTATGGAGTGGCCACCGCATTCGCCTTATCTGACACTACTGGATTTTTTCCTGTGGGGTCCCGTGAAAGCCAAGATGTATGAAGAGAAAATCAGGAGCTCGGATCACCTCAAGCAGCACATCGAAGCAGTATGTGATGCTATCAGTTGGAACACCCTTCAAAAAGTGCAGGATGATTGGATGGCCCTTATTCACTTGTGCATGGTGTTTGAAGGGGGACACATCGAGCATGTTCTTTAAAAGCAGACCTATGACCTTTATTATTCATATTCAAGCACTGTAAGTTCTTGTAATACATGTCAGTAAGAAACACATAAATGTATATGTTAGCTGTATGGTGACTTTTGCACCACCCTGTATTAGGCAATACATATTTATAAACTATCTTCAATATAATTAACATAAAAGATATTCGACAAAATGATGATAAAAAACAATAAAATTCATGTGCGAGTGCCACGCTCACCGTACACCAACCGTGCTACACTGGTACATGTACGAGGGCCACTATTTATATTTTGAGCCTTGGCAACACTGATTGAAGTTAGGCGCGATTTGACGTTTGCACGTAATCGTCTGGCATTATTTACCATAACGTACTTCAAATGTTTTGTCAATAGCTTCATTTGTGTTGTTTATGTTGCCTTGGAGATTGCGCGACAACAATAAAATGGAATTAACTCGTGAACATTTTCGTGCGATGATTTTTTACAATTTTCGACGTGGATTATCAAGACAAGAGTGCATCGATCAACTTATTTCCACATTTGGTGATGAAGCCCCATCCTTTGCCACTGTGAAACTCTGGTATAACGAATTTAATCGTGGCCGCCATTCGCTCACCGATGGGATTCGCGAAGGTCATCCAAAATCAGTTGTTGTTCAAGAAAACATTGATGCTGTGCAAAACCTAATACTGCAAGATCGTCATGTGACATACTGTGAGATTGAGGCAACCATAGGCATTAGTTCCACCAGCATATATAAAATATTACATGATCATTTAGCTGTGAGAAAGGTATGTTCTCGTTGGATCCCACACAATTTGACAAAAACTCAAAAAGACGCTCGCGTCAATTGGTGCAAACAAATGCTCAATAAATACAATCGTGGTGCTTCAAAAGACGTATATAAGATTGTAACAGGTGACGAATCATGGATATATGCATATGAGCCGGAACGTAAACAGCAGTCGACTGTATGGGTGTTTCAAGATGAACCCAATCCAACAAAAGTTGTTCGCGCTCGAAGCACATCGAAACAAATGGTTGCCTGTTTTTTTTTCTGGAAAACTGGTCATGTGGCAACTGTGCCTTTAGAGGAACATAGAACGGTCAACTCTGAATGGTACACAACAATTTGTTTGCCAGAGGTCTTCGGTCAAATACGGAAAAGAAACAAACGCCATCGGATCATTCTTCATCAAGACAATGCCAGCTGTCACACATCTCGTCTAACAACCGACTTTATGAACAGTCAAAAAATCGAATTGATGGGTCATCCACCGTACAGTCCTGATTTGGCACCCAGTGACTTCTTCTTGTTCCCGAATGTCAAGAATAAATTGCGTGGACAACGATTTTCGTCGGCGGAAGACGCCGTTGATGCGTTCAAAAACCATATTATGGAGGTGTCTCAAGAAGATTGGAAAAACTGCTTTGACAAATGGTTCGAACGAATGCAAAAGTGTATTGACCATAAAGGAGAATACTTCGAAAAACAATAAAGCAGTTTTCAATGCCAAATTCCTGTTTGTTCATTGTTAGGCTCAAAATATAAATAGTGACCCTCGTATACCAACGGAGGGTTATGGGGAAGGGTCCAGGGAAGAAGATATCAGCTGGTATATGACATTAAATTAAGAAGCTCTTATATTTCTGCGAAGCATGATACAAGACTGGAAACACGGAGGTTGCAGTGAAAAAGCCTGTACGTTGAATGAATGAATAAATGTAGTGTTTCTGCACACAAGTTAACACTGCATTTTTTAGCAGATACTTTAAGGCTACGAGGGACAGTTTCCATGTCCAGCCAGTTGCCATAACCCGGAACTGCTTCTCCCCCACCAACCTTTCTTCGCAGCAAGCTGGAGAAAGAGAGGTTTGTCCGCTGGATGGTTGTAGGAGGGGGAGAAAACTTAGCATTATACTTATGCAGTGGCGGCGATTGGGTTCCAAACCAGGGGGGGAGGGGGGCAAAAACATTATATTTCCCTTTGTAGATAAGGTTTAGCATAGTGTTGAGGCAAAAGTGGGGGGCACTGCCCCCCTGATCGCCACCACTGTGCTTATGGAAGTATTGTTTTACTTCTTCTCTTTGGAATATCAAACTTCCGATCATGCAGAAAAACATGCATGCAAATGGAACATGCTCAATGTTTCATTTGCTGTTGGAAAAGTTAAAATTTAAATCTGATTAGACGTAACTTAAAGTTGAAGTTGCCTCTCCATAAGAAATATATGGGATCCCATAAATGCCTATCCATCATATTTTTCACAGATCGTATCTAGCTTAATAATCAACTTTAAGAAAGCTCTTCCACTTCCAACATTGGGAGAAGTTCATGCTCTCTTTTGCCTTGGTAGTTTTTTTAAATAGAAGTTCACATTTCAACGTTATTGAAATAAATGCTCACCTGGTGCGAAACTCCCTTATAGCCTTAATGTAAATATCTCCTGAAAACTTAAAACCAAAAAAAAGTATTGTTGATAAGTGCATAGAAAACTACATTATTGGAAAATTATTTGACCTATGAAAGCATCCTGGAATAAAAACATTACTTGTTTCACTTATGATTTAGTTTAATTCTAGTGAAGGATATGTAATGTACAATATTAACAAGAGTTCCTGACAAGTTCTGGAATGTAAAATGAAATATAAAATTCACAGCTCATTTCTCCTGATCCTAATCATGCCAACATTTCATCTATCTGATGTTTCATAGTTTTGAATAAGAACACAAAAGAAACCACAATATTATGGAAATGCAGGAAAATCTAAATTCTAGGAATATAAAATTGGAGTTATGCTGTACATAAATTATTATTGAACAAACCTGTGTAGTCTGTAATTTGTACAATGCTGTCATTCTTCATATAGCTAACAGTTGACACATTATTTGATAATGTCACCCTTTTGTCCTCAAATGGTAACTTTGCTTCATTTTCTTCTCTAGAAAATAAATGAATTTTTTGTATCAATTTATGCATTAACAATAGATACTGATGTTCTCTTATTCTTCAACACTTTCTTCATTTAATTAAATTAACAACAGAAACCCATTCACTAGTTATTCTAGGACTCAAGCTATTTTTAATATTAACATGTGTGTACCTTTGACATATAATATATACATTTCACTAGTAACATTAGCTTCAATAGTAGGAAAACTCAAATGTATGTATGTTGCCTCCCCGATGGCATAGTCACCTTGTAATCAAGGGGTCTTGGGTTCGATACCCTGTGGAGGCATATTGCACAGTGGCTCGTATCCCACTTTAAACTGTAGGTCCACTACAAATTAGTCTATCTGTGCATAAAGTGGACTTAAAGTAACAAATCAATTAATCAGATGTATGTTGTAATATAAGTGTGACATCATAAAGATAATTTTGTTTGATTATATAGACGTTACAGAATTATACTTACTCATCAATATATTCGGTATTATCAAAGCCAATGCTGAAATCGATTTCTCCACTAATTGGATGCCTCTGGTCCACAAAGTTCTCTCGATGGCGAAGGAGGTAACTTTGAATATTTCCAAAGCGGCAGTACTCTACTATGACCAGCAGTTCTCCTGAAACAGTACACTGATTAGACATTTTTTACTATTTGTTGTGGACCATCATTATCCACAATGCCACATGCACTTTTAGTAGTAACACTAAAAATAACAATATAAGTTTTTTCTATTATTTCAAAACCTAAGGCTGTGTGGTTTTCAAGGAACAATTAATCTTGCAATAAAAGTTCGTAAAATAAATGTATAGACATTGCCATTTTTTTCTTCCAATACTTACTATTCCTGATATTTGTGGTGCAAGCCCCAAGAAGATTGACTACATTAAGATGCTTTCCGATGTGGATTAGAATCTTAAGCTCTGTCATCAAAGCCTTGAGGTGGGAGATTTCCGCATGAGGTTTCAGCATTTTCACTGCAACTGTGGTTATTCCTTCCCCTAACACAAGTCCTTGCGCTTCACCTTTTACTACTCGGCCATAAGCCCCACTTCCAAGTTGCCTGCCTAGAATTATACAACAACATTATAACTGGGATGTTTGCCCAATTCAGGAAATGTAAAACTGTACTTTCAATCCTTGTCATGTGAATAGAAACAACAGAAGTGAGATTGTGTAGGGATAAATAAAGTAGGGATGTATTGTATAACTGAAAAGAGAAAATGAAATTATATTTTTCTGCATTATCACAGAACTGCTTAATCAATATACTTTCTGTATTAGCTGATGATGGCAAATCATTTTATCAGTAAAATTGCCTATAATTTTACCGATCCTCTATATTTCTACGAGGGGCATACTGAAAGTAATGAGCAACAATTTTTCATGAACTGAGTTTTGGTTTCATTAAAGAAGAACATACTACATCATAATCTACAACTTTTCTTTACTTTTGCACACATTTTCCCCACCTTCCTGGAAGCTTGAAAATACCCTTACGGTAGACCTCCTTTCCATCTGCTCGCAGTCACTGATGCACTGCTTTCTGTATGTCTTCCGTCATCTGGTAGCATTGGCCTTGTAAATGTTCCTTCACAAAACCATACAAATGATAGTCGGAGGGTGCAATATCGGGACTGTAGGGAGGGTGAGGCAGAAGTTTCCTCCCCATTTTCCCAATTTTTTACCTGGTGAACTGAGCAGACTGTGGGCATGCATTATCGTGTTGAAGGATGATTTTCTTTCTAGGGCGTTTATCCTGGAATGCACGATGGAGCTTGTGATGTGTTTGGATACAATGGCGAGAATTTATGGTTATCCCAGGTTCAAGAAATTCAACCAGAATGCACCCCTCTGCGTCCCAGAAGATGGGGCCCATAACTTTGCCAGCAAACGGAATTGTCTTTGCTTTCCTTTCTGCCGGCGACGTGGAATGGTGTCGCTCCATGCTCTGTCGCTTTGTTTCCGGTTAATAATGATCATCACTGGTCACAATACTCAATGAAAAATTCATCGCCTACATTGCGATATCTCTGAAGAAGTTCTCGAGTGGTGTTTTTTTATTTTTTTTTTTTGCTGAACTTTGTGATCTGTCATCAACTGATGTAGGAACCAGCGCAGCGACAACAAATTTTTCGTTAGCCTAACCTTGCAATAATTTCGTGCACTGCTCTGTTTCCTATCTCAAGTATTGCTGCAATTGTCTGTCTTCTTTAATGATGTTGTCAACTTTTTCCATGTTGCATTCCGTGCAGGCAGTGTGTTTTGCGATGATTTACTTCATTTGCGTGTATTGATGGATTCTGATTTTTGAAAAATTGTTGCTCATTACTTTCAATATGTCCTCGTATGAATAACCTGTAACAGTCCAAAATTGTGCCATTATGTTATTATTTTTTTACATTTATTTTTTATATTATCACTCATCCTAATCTTTGCAAATAGCTAAAAGTGGCAGAAAAGCAAAGTGAAATAATCCAAATCAATCAATCATAGTATTCTGTTCAACACATGAAATAATATACTAAAAAAAACACGACAGAACACACAAAAAGTTGTTGCTTTATTCATCTTTGTCATGATGGTAAAATAAAAAGAGAAATAATTGTAAAAAATAAGGTTTGTCCTCAGGACTTATTCCTCTCCTTTTATCTATTTTATTATTGTTATTTTGTCTGGTAGAAAGGTGTTTGATAAAATACAATGACTCCCAGCGCAGCTATGTTTGTTCCAAAATTCTAAACATAGGTTCTGTCTTTTTATAGATATACAGAAATACTCATAATTCAGTAACAATTTAAAAAGTGTACAAATGCAAAAACCAAATCTTAATGTAGTCCTTCAGATATGCGTTCTGAATTTTTTGACATAATATCCAGGATGTAAGGGGTGACCCATTCTCAATACAACCAAATGTGAACCTCACTTCCACATAGTACACCCTGGACTCTGGCATCTCGACTCATGGCCAGTATAATCCTCCATGGGGCTCGTGTTGTGTGCTGTCCTTATGTGTTTGTTGTCCCTTTGTCCATCTCATCTTCTTATCACCATTCATCATCATCTTCCCAATTAGCCAGGAATGGCAGAGGAAGGAAGTAAAATACAAGTTTTGTCTGGTAATAAACCGAACTTTCACATTTGCCCAGCAATGAAACAATGCATTGGTCAACTCATTAGCGCCACATAGAGGGATACTTCAAAAGTACTATGCCGTTGAGTGAACCAGTCTAGATTGTTTGGTTTTCATTCTGTGAGCAGTTAAGTGAAGTCTTGTTGCGTGGCTGCGGCGATTTTCTGATACACAGAAAATGAAGATACTCAAAGAGCAACGTGTGTGCATCAAATTTTGTTTTGAATTGGGCAAGATATTTACAGAAATGCTCAACATCTTGAAAGAAGCATATGGAAAAGCCTGTATGAGACGGACACAATGTTATGAGTGGTTCAATGCAGGGAGAACATCCATTAAAGAAGATTGAAAGCCTGGACGGCCATCAACATCATGTATGTATGTTGTGGTTTGAGGAAATTGTCGGTTGACTGTCCCTGAAATAGCAGAAGAAGTGGGAACAAGCAAAGCATCATGTCATACGATTTTGGTGGAAAAACTCAACATTCATCGGGTTGATACCAAATTTGTTCCACGGTTGCCGACAGATGAACAGAAAGAAGCACGTGTTGACATCAGTAACGATCTTTTGAACCGAGCAAATGAAGACAATAGCTACCTGTAGAATGTCATAACAGCTGGTTTGACACCTTTGAACTTCTTTTTGTTTCTCAGGTTAAAATCAACCCTGAAAGGACACTGCTTCCAGTCCATAGACGATATTAAGGAAAATTCGCTCCTGAACCTGCTGGCTATTTCCAAAAATGCATTCCAGGATGCCTTCCAACAGTGGAAGAAGCGCTGAGAGTGCTGTATTAGCAGCAGAGAACACTGCTTTGAAGATGATAATTCTGAATAAGCTGTGTACAAGGGAAATATATTTATTTTAAAAAATATCTGTTTCTTTTTGGGCAAACCTCTAAACTAAAACAATCAACATAATACCCATTAAAAATTGTTTTTATTAATACTAACTGAAAAGAATATTGCCTTACCCAGCCTAAGTCGTTCTGTAGGAAACTCATATTCTGCATTGTAAGGCAAAAGATCTGCTTGCTCATCAAGGGGTAGCTCAGGGGAAATTGTAGATTTTTCCCCCTCAAGGAAGGCTCTCACATCCTGCTCTGTCAAAGACCTCACCTTTCTCTGCAAAGAGCACAATAGGACTCACATTCAAAAATTGGAGGTTGTTAAAGAAATTCATACTTCTTATGTGGATGTGTGATTTTACATACATATACAGCATGACCCAAAATGATTTTCGAGGTTTCATGTAGTTGGTATATTGCAACAGAAGAAGGTGAATATTTATATTGTACATGTACAATAAAAATTGCTGTGGAAGTTTGCTTTCCTGAGTTTTTATAATTTCTTACCCATCAGTCACAGCGGTGTAGGTGTATTACAAGGCAACTCCCATGCAAAAGTCCTTTTGTGTCATTGAATTTGCAAGGTGTGGTTCTGTTGTTTCAGTTCAGAGAGCTTTTAGACGGCGATTTGGAAGTGATCCTCCATCCAATAACATTCGTCAATGGTTTAATAAGTTTCAAGCAACTGGACGTGTCTGCAAGGAAAGAGTTCTGGACGTCCAACTGTGTCGAACAAAAGAGTCTCGAAGCATTGGACTACCAGATGGATGTGTGCCGTGTCACGAAAGGCTCTCACATTGAACATTTATAAGGTACACTATGTAAACTTGTTGTTGTTGTTTATTCCCATATAAGCTTTGCCTTGTACCCCACGTATAAGGGAAATGAAACGACTATGAAACCCCGATAATCATTTTGGAACATTACTGATAGAGCATATTGATCAGTACTGTATTGGTATACACCAATGTAGACATATTGATGACACATCTATAGTATTTAATTTATTGCAACATTCTGTAATTTTGTTATTTTATTTAATTAACATAGATTTATAATTCATAAGCACATAGTTTTGAAAAGTAAATGTCTAAATATCCATTCTTAAAGCAAACCCATTGCAATTACTTGATTGCATAAGTTAATTACAAGTAGGTTACATATTCATTGAGTTTCCTTATGGAACATTTATAATTTTTGTATCAGATCTATTAGTTATTGATATCAGTAAATTTTTGATACTTTATTGGTATCAACACATATTTCATATCAATCCATCCAATCATGGCTGAGGTGGTTTGATCATGTGAATAGGATAGGTGAAGAATGGATTCCCAAAATATTTGGCAGGCCAGAGCGGATGAAAGGAGATGAAGGAAGTGCAAGGCAGATTTGGAATAGCTGAAGCATGCAAAGGAGACCACATGATAATAAGAATAAAAATATAGGACATTTACCTTTTCCTTCACTACTCTTCTGCTTAAGTAGATCACAGCAGCAATGAGAAGTAGGCAGATGATAACAACTGGAGCTACAATCATTGCTACCATTCTGTTGGAGGTCTTCCTTTCTATGATCAAAAAAAGTTAAGTAAACTTCATTAAATTGCTAATAACTCCTTTTATACAGGGTGGCACATATTGTATCTATCAATTTGAGTTAGCAACCCTGCCAGAATGCATGTGTCCATGTGAGGCATACCCACATCCGTGAAGAGTTGGGAGTCTGCAATTAGTATACCATGGAGCGTTGGCAATTACAGACACAGATTGCGATGGTGGAAACCTTTCTCCAAACAGGCACCGAGCACTGCGGCGAAACAATGAAGATCGCAATGGAACTGTTCCAGAGATACCCAGTATTCTGAGGTGGGCTAGACAGTAGAGAGTCACCAATAAAGTTGTGAACCATCAGTCACCATGAAATACATGCTATTCCACAGGAATGTTGAGACATGCTTCATGAAAGCCTTTCCACATCGCCTTGAATGGTGCATCCAAGCAGAGGGAGGATATTTAGAAAATGTTATTTTCAAGGTTCACTGATGTCTGTATTGTTCATATTATACACTGTATTAAATGCCTAAGTGTATATTTTTATTTCATGACCATATAAAGTTACTACAAGAATCACCGTCTTTCTGTTTCCATTTGAAGTTGGTAGATACAATATGCACAACCCTGTATGTATTTTTATTTAAGATAAAAGAAGAAATTTCAAACTGATTTTGCCAAATGTAATGTTAACTTCAGAAGAGTCTTTGCCATGCATGGGCGGAAGCAGGTAGAAGTGAGCAACTACTGCAAAGTGTGTGCATGTTGTTATAGTTCGAAACATCATAGTGAATGGAAGATAAAGGGTTCCTATTACTGAATTTTCTTGAGATGGAATGGTGAATGTTGACATGCAATATGATAGAGTGACACCGTTGAAAGGGGCCAGAACTTCTGAATTCAAATGTTCTGCTTCTTGATGAAAGAGTGATACTCCACATAGTGGTTCCAACAGCAGTTCTTCGGGTGAAGTTCGGTTGGGCATGACTCAACTCCTATGCCCTCCCCCTCCCTACTCCTTTTAATTTTTAACCTGGTGCTTCATCGACTACACATCTCGGATTTGAAAAAGGTGCTATGTAAACACCACTATAACAGATGGTATGTTAAAACGTGTGCTCACATATTCATTCCTATGTAGAGCATGGACTTCAACAAGAGAGTATTCCCAATATGGTGCACCAGCAGGACAAATGCTTTAGTGTCACCGGGGATTGCATTGAAAAATGAGTCCTATATATAATTCGATTTGTCACTACAAACCTTATTTTTAACCCCCCATATATATGAAATTCTGGAAAAAAATACACATGTACATATGTATACACATACATACATACATACTGTACATAGTTATATATATGAGGGAGAGTCAAATGAAAACCTTAAAAGTCTCACAAAAATTACAGAACAGACTGTAAACAGCTCAAATTTACAGAGTTATCGACTGTTATTTACAAAATGACCTCAAGGCTGCAACATTGATCAAGTGAGCTTCACAACACCATTTTTGTCATACATACACATGCACCAGTGAAGAGCAGTGGTTTCGTGCCCTCTGGAAGTCTAAAACTTGTAGACATTCTACGGCAAATGAAAATTCTATGTCTCTATACATGCTTACCATGCCAGCAAGTTTACAAATAGTTCCACAATGGCCTCAGTCTGCATGCAGAGGGGTGCACCTTTGCAGTGGCTCATAAGTGACTGCGCATAAATACCAAATATTCTTCTTCTTGAGGTATACAGGCAATAAGTCAGACTTGAAAATATATGTGGATGAGCAATGGGCCTATGGTAAAATGGAGTAAACTTGTGCAACTTTACATGCATAAATCTACTAGATAAAAATAAAAAAAAACTGATTAAAGTTTTCATTTGACTGTCCTCCGTGCCAGGGTGCGAAACACTGGGGGTGACAGGGGGGATTTCCCCCCACCACCAACAATCTTGGCCTAAAAAATCCTCCCCACCAAAAATTTCCGGGGGGACAGTTTTTGTTCCAACAAACAAAAGATAAGCAATTACTTTTAATTTCAAGTATACTTTACTAAGAATATTATCGAAAACATACACAAATTATAACACCATTAAGCCTTGTTTCCATGATATGAAAAACTCAAAATGCTGACCAAGGCAGAAATTTATTTTATTTTAAAAAATAAACTAAACATAACGTCTAAAGTACAGACTCTGTACCAAGTACAGTCTGAAGAAGACCTTGACCTTGCTAGAAGGTTGAAACGTTATGTTTAGTTTATTTTTAAATAAAATAAATTTCTCCCTTGGGCAGCATTTTGAGTTTTTCATACACAAATTAGTGCAGTTGTGAGTGTTAAATGCCTTTTCTCCCTCAAGAGATCATTAACAAATCTACATCAATATGCACAATAAAAGTAAAACAAGAATGCAAAGCAACAATAACTATGAAATCTAATTGATTTATATTGGTATAAAGCAAAAATTAAAAGAACTTAACATAATAAAACCATCTTTAACCATAACATCTTTAACCAGTTAGTAAGGGAATTAGTTTGCTACGTTATAATATATCAAAGTAACAAATTATTTTCTTTATGTGTAATTAATAATAATAATAATACTTGTATTTTTAATTTAGTAATTAATTTTTTTTAATAACATTATAAATATGTATATCGTCTAATTTATATATATATGTTTGTGGGGGGAGGGGGTTTGTAGATCAGCCATTCTTTTATAACATACACCTCATAGCGAAAATTGAAAACTGTTTAAAATATCATATAAACTGCATAGCTAAGCAGCAAATAATTTAGAATAACTATTTCAAGCATTTATTTCATATTTAATTTTATTTTTCATCACATTTCCTTACAGTCAAGTTGGAACACTGAGATGTGATCAGTTGTTAGTTAAAATCAGCTGCTTTGTAAACAGCTGAACATAATCAAATCATCCAGTTAGCTGTTCTTCTCAGTTATATGAAGAAATATTGATGTCTGGAGTATTGTTTACACTCAAGGGTTATTGATTTATGTATGTATTAAGCTGTTTATTTGTTTATTAAGAAGGGGAAGAACAAATGCCACGTCCGTTACAAAAAACATGAATAAGTTTATATCACACCAAACCTAATAATGTGATGTAAGTGACTCTTGGTAGAAGTGGGGTTATGTGCATTGTTTATTGATTTCTAGTGTTTTCTGTTTTGTGTAAAATAGCATTTCCTGTGAAAATCCTGTAAGGGACGTGACAAACTTTAGTGTAACGGACGTGACAAAAAAAACAATATTTCTTGCTTGTTTTTCATATTTCCTCTTATTTAATTACTTTTAGAGCAGGGTCCATATTTCTAGCCTGATTTTCATATATCTGTAAGAGTCCAACTAAATTTTCTTTATTTATGTAATTCAAAATTTATTTGTTGTTGGGATATAAGATTCAATTCAGTTTTCAGACCATACAAGATAGGACTAAAATGTCTCATAAAATAGGTAGGCCTACCTAACCTAAAAAATATTTATATATATTAAAATGCAATTATATACTCAAAACTATAAGTTGCTTAATAAATGCATGTATACAAGAACTAATGAGGCTGAATTAACAACACTCAAATATAAACACCATGTGCAACTAATAGCAGAGCTTCAGATTCCATTATGCTACAAAGAAATAAAACTTCCCACATACTTCAAAATTGTATTAAACTGTTAATGAAAAGCGATAGTACCTATTTTTAACATGTTTTGATAATAAAACAACCTTTTATTAGGTTTAAAATCTATTTGAAACAAAACCAGCTGGAGCTGATCAATTTCAACATGTGTTTTTTTCACAATTCTAACAGAAACTTATTAGCAAAGGTCTGACAATAATATAAATGTTCAACATTGCAACAAATGTTTATGTTAAATGTTGCTTTTAGGTTACTTGGCCCTAAATTTACTGTTTTGTTTCAGATTATGGCTCCCACTCCCAACAAGACAAGAATGGCTAAATGTAGAGACGAGAGAAAAAAGAATCAAAGAGCAATGGAAGGCTTATCTGGAGAAAGATAAATTGAAGAAGAGGAAAGTAAGAGAGAAGGAAAAAATGAATTGACCAAAGATAAAAAAATTGTTAGCTGAAAAAAGGCAGAAAGATAAAGAACGACAGCGGTTGCATAGAGCAAAAAAGAAGGTGATTCAAAATGGTGGCCAGAGTGAGCTTGGTTCATACAAAAGTCCAAGAACACTTGGCAAAGCAGTAAAGAGAATAAAAAACGCATTACCGAACAGTCCTACTAAGAAGGTAGCAATAATTAGAAAACTGGTAAGAGAAGACTTAGGTTCAGAATTAAAAAATGATATTGTGAATGCTAAGAAAACTGGACGAAGAAAGATTCAATCAGATTGCCTTAAAAGGGTGAATGAGTTTCTCCAGTCCAATGAAATAAGTCGTCAAGCACCTGGGAAAAGAGACGTGAAAGAACCTGTCACTGTTAAACGCAGTTTATACCAACTGAGACACATGGTAATGGGTATTGGCGAGGCCTATGAAGAATATAAACTGCTGTATCCACATGACCAAATTTCAAAAAGTAAGTTTTATAGCTTACGTCCAAAACATGTGCTCCCGGTTAGTGATATGCTTCACACAGTGTGTTTGCATTAAGCATGCAAATTTTACATTTATGACTGAAACACTGTCTAAGGTAGCAGCCTGTTTTCCAAAAACTAACAAAGAAGTGTTGAATGAAGTATGTTGTGACACAGACAATAAAAAATGCATGCTTAATGTGTGTAATGAATGTACATATGATATCAGAACCCTCTTGCCTGAAGCAGAGGATTTACAGAAACAAATTAAATGGAAGGAGTGGAAGAATGTAGACAACCGAGCACAACTTAGAAAACCGACCACAACTAGTTGAGAATTGCACATCACTGCACAGGCTAATAATATAATTAAATTCACAGTTGCGTGGCTTCAAAACTCATACTTACATAAAACGGGTTCAATCTGCTTATTTTGAATCCTGAAAAAAGAATGTGAAAAGTGTAAAGAACGAAGAGGTAATGCAAGTTGACTTTGCAGAGAATTATTCTTTAATCCAGCAAGATGAGATTCAAAGCGCTCATTGGAGCCACTCTCAAGTGTCAATATTTACTTGCTGTATATGGCACTCTGACAAACTGTACGGCTTTGGTGTTATAAGTGATGACCTGACCCATTCCAAGAATTCTGTTTGGGTTTTTATGAAGGCAATAAAAAGTGAAATGAAACAGATAGCTCCACCAGAGGATCACATCATTGTTTTTTCCGATAACTGCACAGGGCAATTTAAAAGTCGATACACAGTGTCTAGTGTGTGTTTTTCAGAAGGAGATTTTGGAGTTTTGATGCACTGGAATTTGGACATGGGAAGGGGGGCTGTTGATGGTGTCGGAGGCTCAATAAAGAGAAGTGTATGGAGATACGTTCGAGGAAGAAGCAGCTATGTATATTCATCCTATGATTTTTTCAAGTTAGCGGATGAAAAATGCAAAGGCATACATCTTCTCTATGTTCCTCAGTCAGAAGTGGATTCTTACAAAAATCACTTGGACCAAAGATGGCTGAAATAACTGGTATCAATTCAATGCACCATTTCCAGGCATATGACAACAAAAATATCCTCATTGGTAAAACTAGTGGTAACCTGATGACAAAAATGTATATTTTGAAGCCTGATGAGTGTGAAAAAAGTAGTATAAAACTGCCAAACCGTTTAAGATACAGTGATGTATACAGTGACGAATCTGACAGTGAAGAAAGCTTTGGAAATAATGATTTGGACAATGAAATGGAGTATGACTATGAAACTAATCTGAGTGTTTTACATTACAGTGATTCTTTTTCTCATGATAAAATCTTTCCAGGAGTTTATGTGCTGGTCAAACTCGCTAGTCATAAAAAAATGAATGTTGCTATGTGGCCGTTTGCCACAGCAATGTGAAAGATGGTGATGTTAATGTAACTTTCTTAAAAACATATGACAATCGAGGCAAAGTTTTCAAAATCAGTGATGAATGTGACAAAATTATCCTTTTTAAGGATATAATCAAAATACTGATTGAGCCACAAATAAAGATGGTTGAAGACAGAATTCTGTACCAATTTTCAAGCAGAATTAACATTTTAAAAAGTGATAAGTTACGACCTGTGCTGAGAGAAACATAAATAGTCTATAGACCTAATGTCCACAAAGGTGTAATGTATTTTTTGTTACTTAACCTGCTTATTAAATTAGAATTAGTCCATTACTAGCAGAATGTAGCCTAATCTCTTTCCCAGACCTGTTTCTTTTATGTTAGTTAATGTTAATTCACTAGAATTGTAGTATTAAGCTTTTGCAACTATGTATAACTATATTATTATTACGTACAAGGTTGTATTACATAATATTAAAGTTTTTTTTCAAATAAAAACTGTAATTATAAATGATGCACTTTTTTGTCACGTCCGTTACAAAGTTAAACATTTTTCAATAAGAAATCAAAACTTTTAACAGGTCATACTTTATAGTCTTAAAATAGCATATATTAACATTACTATAACATATATTTACCAGTTAATTTGTCTGTCCAATTAACAGAAACTATGGAAAACCCAACCCTATGTTCATTACAGGGTGTTTTAAACGTCACGTTCGTTACACCTCTTTCATATCAGATAAAATCAAATACAGTTAAGTATTTGGCATGACAATTTTTGTGACTTTACATTTCAGTGAGTACAACTTTTCTAAATAATTAAAATGGATACAAATCTTAATTATTGTATTTTTTAATACTTTTACGTTGTGTATGTGTCACGTCCATTACAAAAGCATGGCTGAGATGAAGATCTTTCCCCCCCCCCACAAGTCTTAAATGATTTCGCACCCTGCTTCATACATACATACATACATACATATACATTCGTGTAGATATAGGCATTAATGAAGAGAGCTTTGACATTTCTTCTCACCTTGCTTGACACGCAGATCAAAATTTCTCCTGATTGTAGCTAAATAATTGCTGACAATACAAGTGTAGACACCTTCATCATTCTCTCTGACATCCTGTATGGCTAACACCTGGTATTGCTCCACAAATCGAATTCTAGTTTCATTTTTATTCTCCTGTATCAGCTTACCATTCTGTAATTTACAAAGAAATGGAAAATTTAAGCATCTCCTTTACTGAGAAAATGTCACCTTGTAAATATTTCTGTGGATTTAAATTGTTCTTTAAAACAACAAATAAAACTGAAGGCTCTGTTTATATCAACAATATGTATGTAATATAAGATGAAGCATGGAAAAAAATCTAAATGCAAAAACATACAATTTCATGCAGTATGGGATAAATAAATAGAAAATTGAGATTGGGTGTACGAGGATCACTATTTATATTTTGAGCCTTGGCAACACTGATTGAAGTTAGGTGCGATTTGACGTTTGCATGGAATCGTCTGGCATTATTGACCATAACATACTTCAAATGTTTTGTCAATAGCTTCATTTGTGTTGTTTATGTTGCCTTGGAGATTGCGTGACAACAATAAAATGGAATTAACTCGTGAACATTTTCGTGCGATGATTTTTTACGATTTTCGATGTGGATTATCAAGACAAGAGTGCATCGATCAACTTACTTCCACATTTGGCGATGAAGCCCATCCTTTGCCACTGTGAAACGCTGGTATAACGAATTTAATCGTGGCCGAGATTCGCGAAGGTCGTCCAAAATCAGTTGTTGTTCAAGAAAACATTGATGCTGTGCAAAACCTAATACTGCAAGATCGTCATGTGACATACTATGAGATTGAGGCAACCATAGGCATTAGTTCCACCAGCATATATAAAATATTACATAATCATTTAGCTGTGAGAAAGGTATGTTCTCGTTGGATCCCACACAATTTGACAAAAACTCAAAAAGACGCTCGCGTCAATTGGTGCAAACAAATGCTCAATAAATACAATCGTGGTGCTTCAAAAGACGTATATAAGATTGTAACAGGTGACGAATCATGGATATATGCATATGAGCCGGAACGTAAACAGCAGTCGACTGTATGGGTGTTTCAAGATGAACCCAATCCAACAAAAGTTGTTCGCGCTCGAAGCACATCGAAACAAATGGTCGCCTGTTTTTTCAGGAAAACTGGTCATGTGGCAACTGTGCCTTTAGAGGAACGTAGAACGGTCAACTCTGAATGGTACACAACAATTTGTTTGCCAGAGGTCTTCGGTCAAATACGGAAAAGAAACAAACGCCGTCGGATCATTCTTCATCAAGATAATGCCAGCTGTCACACATCTCGTCTAACAACTGACTTTATGAACAGTCAAAAAATCGAATTGATGGGTCATCCGCCATACAGTCCTGATTTGGCACCCAATGACTTTTTCTTGTTCCCGAATGTCAAGAATAAATTGCGTGGACAACGATTTTCGTCGGCGGAAGATGCCGTTGATGCCTTCAAAAACCATATTATGGAGGTGTCTCAAGAAGATTGGAAAAACTGCTTTGACAAATGGTTCGAACGAATGCAAAAGTGTATTGACCATAAAGGAGAATACTCCGAAAAACAATAAAGCAGTTTTCAATGCCAAATTCCTGTTTTTTCATTGTTAGGCTCAAAATATAAATAGTGACCCTCGTACTATGTAATTCTTACCTTGTACCAAGTGATATTGGGTGGAGGATTCCCATGGAACACACAACTTAACCGAATAAGATTTCCAGCCACAATGTTTAAATCTTCCTTTCTTGGATCAGAAAAATTGAATCCTGGACTCTGGGGGCCTAAAAAATTTAATATACAGTTATAAAATTAATTTGAAATTTAATGCGTTTCATACTTATTTGCAAGATGGTTACACTAATAAAAGAAAGTTTTAATAAAGGATAACATGTTTCCCCTTTCAACATAATGTAAGTACATACTCATTTTTGGAAAATCTAATCCTTATTGAAACTGAAATATCTATTAAACACATTTGCTAGCAAAGCCTTAACTTACTACCACAAATTATAAAAATATTTTTTTCATCATCATCATTATTATTATTATTATTAGAAGTAGTAGTAGTAGTAGTATCTTATCTGACTGTCAGTACCATACTCAAGTGAAATAGATTTTAGGTAAAGCTAATTTACAATCAAGAATAGAAAAAGAAAATTAACATCATAAATATTACTGCAGATTTAAATTAGAATCTTAATACAAAGAAAATCACGTACTTGTAACTTCTATAGTCACGTGATCATATATGGATGGTTTGGATACTGCCCCAATGCATTCAGCTCTACAATTGTATGTTCCTGTATCTTCTTGAGTAACATTGGTGATAGTAAGTTTGCTTACTGTTGAATATTGTGTATGATCCTTCTTTATGGAGATACCTGTGAAAACAAGGATTAAGTTACATAGTTTCTACGAACATTACAAGCTGCACACAGACTTATTATTAAATTCATTCTAATATTAATTAACAATCTGATATGACGAAACACTTTTGTACCATATGCTGGCAACGTAATTTTGTTTGAACACAACACACTGTAGCCTATGTCATGTATCAGTATTGCATAGGTTTCCTCTTCCCCAGGGTTTGAAATGGAAATTTTCACGAAAGGGAGCACTTACTTTTGTTAACATGGTATTGTCTTTTTTGTCTCTGATTATGTGATTAACGACGATCTGTTTTAAAATATTTACATAAATATCAAATAATATAAATACATTGGACAAGAGGCTTCTGGAATTTTGTTTTTAAAATTTGAACAGATGGAAATCGTGAGTGGTGGTCAGCTTGCCCAAAAAGTAACTTCAGTACTTTGTGTTAATAATACTTATTAAAATCAATTTGTGCAAGTGAATGATATTTCAATATTGTTATTTTGCATGTGATCAAGGAGTGGATTTATTGTTTGACTGACTTGAAATTTTACTGTTTGGTTAATTGGGGCAAAAATGAAAAGACGACAGAAAAGCACTGAGAAAGGGAAATTCGGGGAAAAAAGAAAATAACTGCAGTTGGTGTGCTGGTTGAAGTTCCAGTGCTCTGTATTTGTCTCCAACTTAACTAACCAACTAACTCACTAGCCTTCTTAAACCCGAAGGTTCATGGCTGCAGCAACACACGCCTTCCATCTGCCCCTATCTTGAGCAAGATCTATATACTCTTTTCCATCCCTACCGATTTCCTTTAGGTCCATCTCAACATTGTCTCTCCATCTTCCTCTTGGCCTTCCTACAGGTCTCTTACCATCAGGTTTCCCAACAAGAATCCTGTGAACTCCTCTTTCCTCTCCCATTCGTGCCACATGGCCTGCCCACCTAAGTCTTCTTGATTTAATTATTCTAATAACATCTGGACATGAATACAAATTATGTAGTTCTAAATTATGTAACCTTCTCCACTCACCTGTCTCCTCATCCCTTTTAGGTCCAAAGATTTTCCTAAGGATCTTATTTTCAAATACTCTCAATTTATGTTCCTCTTTCAATGTAAGGGACCAAGTTTCACACCCATAATACTACAGGCAAAATTACTGTTTTGTATATTTTAACTTTTAGTTTCTTAGATATTAAAGAAGAAGTCAAAAGTTTATGAAGAGAGAAGTAACATGCATTTCCTGAATTAAGCCTACTTTTTATTTCTTCTTTAATATAATTTTCATTTGATAATATTACTCCTAAGTATTTGAATTTGGAAACTGGTTCAAACGAGTTGTTATCAATAATTAGATTTTGATTATTACCTAACACTTGGTTTCGGCCTGTAAGCATATATTTAGTTTTCTCTTTGTTAACTTCCAAACCTATCTCTTTAGCAGTTTTGAAATTTTTTTTAGCATTATTCTTAATTGTATTCACATCATCCCCCAGTAAGTCTACATCATCTGCATATGCTAACAACTGAGTCACACCACTTAATTGTAGTCCTTCTTTAGTTTCTTTTACCTTCCTAACAGCATATTCTAAGGCAAAATTAAAGAGCAATGGAGATAATGCATCTCCTTCTTTTAACCCATCATGAATTGTAAATTTGTCAGACACATTAATACCCACATGAATTTTACTTTCTGTTTCAGTGGCGCATACTTTTATCATACAAGCTTCTTAGGTATTCCAAAGTCGACTAATATATTATATAATTTATCTCTTTTGACCGAATCATATGCTTTTTTGAAATCAATGAATAGCTGATGGACATTTTGATTATATTCCCACTTTTTTTCAAGTGTCTGTCTGATGTGAAAAATTGTTGATCTGTTACGTTTAAATCCACATTGATAATCACCTATAATTTCATTAGCTTATGGGGTTAGTCTTGTTAAAAGAATGTTAGATAATATTTTATATGTTGTTGAGAGTAGAGAAATTCCACGATAATTATTGCAGTTCATTTTATCACCTTTTTTAAATACAGGAACAATTATAGATTCTTTCCACTGTTGAGGGATTTCTTCTTTATTCCATATTAAACAAATTAATTTATGAATTTGACATATTAATGAATTTCCACCATATTTAATTAACTCAGCTGGTATTAAATCAATGACAGGTGCTTTGTTTTAATAGCATCTTTAACTTCAGTCATGTTAGGTTCTGGAACTAAAGGTTCTGCTGTGTGTACTTCATTTACTTCTGATTTATCTCCTACATGAACATTTAAAAGGTTTTATCTCCAACTTAGGCAACATAAATGACATCATACTCTGCTAAGCCCCTCATGTCAACAACACATTTCCATGTATAGGGGAAGCTTATATGAATCCTATATGTAATGTTAAAGAGTATTAACAATTTAGTTCACATTGAAAGGAAAATGTAGTGAATAAAAAAAATAAAAAAATAAAAAACGCAAGCCATAACGGTCTGTTGCCATTTCTGACCAGACACAACGGGAAGCTTCCTGATATTCATGAACTGGAAAGCTATTCCAGTTCATTTCAAGCCCTACTCCCTCCACTTTTCCTGATAATTGCTCTGGGAAAGTGTATATCTAATGCCAACATCAAATGAAAAATAAAGGCCATGGAAACAAGAAAAATTGGTCAAAATGGTTAAAAACCCAAATACTTTGACAGTAACATGGAATTAAGAAAAATAATGAAGATATGTTTTGAAATGTTAAAAGTCTTATTTTCTTTTTCATCTTATCCTTTCTTCTGTCAGTTTATGCTTATTACAATTTATTATTGAAATATGTAATTTTCCTTACGTTTGTTATCTGTTACAGGTTTCTCTTCACTGGGGCCATCTGCTTTCCAAGTCCATGTAATGTTGCTGGAAAAATTATACACTGATGCAGAACATGTTATTGTAACAGTTTCCCCCCTCGTTGGCTTTGTGTTACGAGCCACAACTTCAAAACCATTTCGTACATCTGGAACGAAAGATACAGTCTGTAAACTTGCTTCAATCATTTTTTCTTCATAGCATAACAAATTACTGACATGATAAATACCTATCCTCATTCATACCAACAGCTATAACAGAACAAGTAACTACAGCTTCCAGGATGGCATCCACTGATATTATCCATCAAAGAATAATGGGAAAGGGCTCATCTCTAGGGTGCTTGTACAGGTACATTCATACATATATTTTTGAAAATACGCACATCCTAGTTCATCTCAGACTTCCTCTCCTGCTACAAACACGTACACAAGTTCACCTCTCATTCTGCCAAAGGGCTGTCAGATGTTCTATGCATGTATAGATTCTGGTCAACACTATTGATCTGACTGCACTGTCTTCCGAGTGTAATCTTGGTGGTGGTGATTGTATGGGGGGAGGGGGTGACCTTTTCTGAAGATACCCAAATGCCAATTACACTGTCGACTGCATTTTTGCAGAATAACGAGCCTCTGGCATCTGGAATCACAGTCAGTATAATCCTCAGTGGAACTTGTGTTTATGATAGTCCTTCCATCCATTTAATCTCATCGTTATTCATCCTAATCTTTGCAATTAGCCAAAAGTGGCAGAAAAGCAAAGTAGAATAAATCAAGTAACATTTTTTGGCCTTGCCCTGTTTTCTCATCAGGATCAGGTACTTACCAACAACACTAACTAACTTAGCAAATTAATTCATTTAACTACACATACAGGATGTAATATATACATGACTAATAGCTTAATTAACAATTTCTGACATTACAACAATAGATAACATATCTACAGGTGGCTCAGTAAGTCACTTAACACCCCCAGTACAAGGCCACTGCAGCGCGCAACATGGAAATGGTGATGACCAATCGTTATCAGGCCAAGGGGGAACCACATTGACGCCACCCACACGGTCGGTGGCCATCTTGATGTCCGCCATCTTGAATTCAACTTCAGAATTTTAAATGAGAAGGGGGTCGTGCGACATATCAAAATGGGCTAGAATTTCACAAGAAATGCAATGGTGAAGGTCTTTTCGACGTATCTTTTACCAGTAAAAAGTTATGACTGAATTCTTGTACCAATTTGCTCCTTTTCGAGGTGTTAGAAAAATGCCTTAAAATTTGTTTAGCGCTTCGGTAATGCATCGAGACCAAAGTGACGTCTATGGAGAGATGTTCACATGCCATTGCACATTATTTTAATCGGATACATCCATGAAGAGCTGTGCATTATGAATGGTTGTCGCGAACAGTTTACAGTGTGACGCTTCCATTGAATTAAAAGTCCTTCACAGTGACAAGGCTAATGTTTATGTTCATAAGGAAGTTTATAAACAGAATATGTGACCCTTGTCATCTGATAACTAACTTTGGACAAAAACTGGTTCATAACGTTCCCATAAGTGTTCTGGTGTTCTTCCCTATTGAAAAAACTCTGTAAAAAGTACCTTCTTCCATAAGCAAGGATGAAAAAAACTGTTTATTTAACAAATCCAAGTAGCCCTAAGCATTTAAGGTTCCGTTGATGGAAAATTGACTAACCAATCGTGTTCCACACAGCACGCCACACCATTAACTTACCAACACTAACCATTCAGCTTTGATCTGTCGAAAATGGGTTATCAGATAAAAATCATCGAATATTCTGTTTATGAACTTCCTTATGAACATAAACATTAGCCTTGTCACTGTGAAGGACTTTTAATTCAATGGAAGCGTCACACTGTAAATTGTTCGCGACAACCACTCATAATGCACAGCTCTTCATGGATGTATCCGATTAAAATAATGTGCAGTGGCATGCGAACGTCTCTCCATAGACGTCACTTTGATCTCGATGCATTACCGAAGCGCTAAACAAATTTTAAGGCATTTTTCTAACACCTCGAAAAGGAGCAAATTGGTACAAGAATTCAGTCATAACTTTTTACTGGTTAAAGATACGTCGAAAAAACCTTCACCATTGCATTTCTCGTGAAATTCTAGCCCATTTTGATATATATCGCACGACCCCCTTCTCATTTAAAATTCTGAAGTTGAATTCAAGATGGCGGACATCAAGATGGCCGCCGACCGTGTGGGTGACGTCAATGTGGTTCCCCCTTGGCCAGATAACGATTGGTCATCGCCAATTTCAAATTCCATGCCGCAGTGGCCTTGTACTGAGGGTGTTAAGTGACTTATTGAGCCACCCTGTATATATTTAGAATGACATAAAATGCATGCTTGTTGAGTAATAGCATTCTTCCATTCTCTTGGCAAGAAAATACATGTGAATGAAAACTGAAATTAAGAAAGATATGAATTTATATTTATATTTTTTCTATTTTACCCTGTTTTTCATCCATTTTTGGCTGATCTTGACAACAAGAATGATTGATGTTTTGGTTAACCTCTGTTTCCAAAATTTTATTATCAATATCTGTCAATTTCCTTGTAACAAGGTTTCCTAATTTTAGCATCACACCCACTCCCCCCATATTCTTCCATGCTCTTTGTTATCAGCAGTTTCCCCTCCCTGCAGTTGTAACTTGGTAAATAACCTATATCGATGCAACCAACAGTAAGCACACAGTTCCATTTATAGTGATTAGAATAAATTATTAAATTAAAGAAATAAATTTTCTAGAAACCTACATATACTGACTTAAAGACACTAAGACAACACCTTACCAACAACAAAGAATGGAGTGGATTCATTGACACATCCATAATCATTGCAAGCTTTACATGTTATGTATCCAGAAGCAACAGTGTCCATTTCAATAGTGGAAACAAAGTCTCGTGTTAGTTCTTCCCTCACCTGAAATAATGAATGTATGTAAAATACAAATATGATTGTACAAATATTGATCACTGCATGAATTTAGAGAACTAGATTAATTTGAATAGTTGGTTGAGCATCAACTCCACCTAGATTTTAATTGGGTACTGCCTGTTAATGTACAAGCTAATATCAAAAGTCTTGATGAAATTTTCCTAGCTTGTGTGCTATAAATATTATCATTTGTAGACATTTTGAGTATAGAACTACTTAAGTTAATTAATGCATTATTAAAAGAAGTCAACTCCATGCTCAACAGAGGGGCCAAGGCCTGCCAGAGCATCAATTCCCATTTCCTCTTCTCTACTTCTTTTCAAGTAGCTCCCCAATTGTCCTACGATGCTGGGTCAACACCGAAATTTTGGGATGTCCCCAGGAATTGAACCTGGAACCGCTCAAACCAAAAGCGAAAGCACTAAGCATTTGTCTGCGTGGAAGCCCTAATTAATATAACAAAAATTTACACCACATCCAAAGCTAAGAATAATTCTAATTAAATCTGTGCGCTCCCCCCCCCCTTCCCCTTCCACACACACACACAACTAAATCCCATGGTGCAAACAGCCTGTTGAGGACCAAGGCCTTGGAAGCAGCTTTTCATTGGTGATGGATGTTCAGTGCATTGTGTCCCATCGCCTCTGTTTTCTGGCTTTCAAGAGTGGAGTCCATTACTATTGCTCCTCAATTGTCCTCACAATGCTGGGTCTGCACTGAAAACCAGAGACTGCTTGCACTTGCACCATAGATGAGAGTGCTAACCATTAGGCTGTGTGAGAGCTTGTGTACTATATACTTTTGTTAAAAAAAACAAATTTGAAAACCACATATGTAATTAAATAGGAAATGTGAAAACTGTTATCTAGTGAAATATTTTTTTAAAGTTATATTGTGGATTTTAATAGGAGCACTCTGTGAAAATGCTCCACTGTAGTAATATTTGGTTTTAGTGTGACTTGAACTTGAAAAGTCCGTTGTTTCTTATTTCACTTGTAGTTTCTTACCTCAAGTGCATGGGGATCATTGCAATTATTATAGGTAAGGCATCTCATGAATTCCCACTCTATGCTTGGAGATGGGTGTCCCCCAGCTTGGCACTTTATTTCATATTTTTCACCATGCAAATAAGAATCTTGGAGTCCTAGAAGCTTTACAGTCGGCTCTCCTGAAAGGATAACATAAATGTGTTTATAGTACTTTCGTAAATATAGTTGAGAATAAAAGAAATATGCATTAACATGTCTTCTTGTGAGAACCAGAGGGACATAACTCCAATTTATCAAATTTACAAGATAGAGAAATAATGTATTCTCAGGAATATGTCTGACTTAAAAAAAGTCAGTAAATTGGAGATACATGACTCCATCTTACTGCTAAGGATTAGAAGTGGAGATACATCGATCTGACTCCAAATAGGACTCTTCAGAGGAGATTATTTAAATAAACTGAGAATGCATTTTTGGAGTTACGTTTCTCTGGTTCTCATAGGATGATGTGTAAAATATGAACTGTGAAAACTAACAAACATTAATTGCAATCATTTAGATATCAGACATATATTGCATTAAACACATGTAGAAACTATTCTTCTTACTGCATTAGTTCAATATCTTATGACTAGACCCCATATTTTGATGTAGTATCAAAGTACATAAATATGTAACAATAATTGATAATTATCAAAAGGATATGTAGCAAAATATGTAGTAACAAAGAATATGTAATATGAATAATAATTGAGTATCCAAGCAATTTCAAGAATTCTGCTAGATATTTATTTTATTTGAACATATTCAACATAATTTTAAGAACGTAAGTTGTTCAAATTTAAATTTGTATTAAATTTATAAACTCAAGAAAAAACAGAAACTTGTACATATTTAAGTAACCAATTTTGTCAACCATTAATTACTTTTCACATTGCAAATTATTGTAGAATATGTAAATATGTAAGAGTGCTCTTTGTAACTTTCAAAACAAATTGTGAAAAAAAAGTGTCTACAGAAAGAACAATCGAATGAAAATACATAGCCTACTTTTGTACAAGGTACAGGAAAGTAGCTTTTTTGTCCGCCGATGCCAAGTTTCTAGGTGCTTTGCCTAAATCTAAAAACGAAACGAATAACCAGAAAGGAAGGGGGAACTTCAGCATCTTTCTATAAATAACAGTTCTACCTTTTTTTTGTCTTTAGCGTGAATTTCGACTTGGCAGTCAATTTTAGGTGACCATAAGCACTATACATCTTATTGATTAGATAATATGATATCACATGAGCTACAAATTTTCTTCATGTTTCAGAGAAGGAAAATATAGGAAAAAGGATCAAGATCGGAAAAAAATACCAAAATATGTTGTTTTATGTAAAGAAGCAAATATGTAATATCCTGGCAATATGTCAAAATATGTAACATAAAACTTATGCAAAATCATGTAAGTTATATAATTCGTTGACATTTTCCTGTTCAAGGTATGTATCTAGAAAAGTATAGAATATGTAATTACATACATATTCGGGCTCTACTTACAACATCAATGATTTCATGGAGACCTGAAATCAAAATCAAGTTAAGGTATGGATCTTTGTGTTTTCCCCCACTCATCTCTTTTATTAAGTCATAATCCAACTTGAGCGTGAGTTTAGTGTTTCAGGTTTAATAAAGAGAGATAATGAAACTTATGTAAAATAATTATAAATCATTAAATTCAGAATTTCTTATTTTGTGACTCGCAAAAAAACGTAATACAATGTTGAAGCATGATGTCGAACAATACAAGACAGCAAAAAATCAGCTTGTACAATAATGGAAAATCACAAGGAAAAATATATGAGCTAATAAATGAAATTGGAATGTGGTGTTTAAGAACTGACAGAGAAGTTGGTGATTAATGGCTGAAAACAATATTTCAAATGAGATGGCTGGGACATGTGGAAAGATGGAAGGATGGAGAAAATTACTGTCTGAAAGATGAGAGGGAAGAGGATCAGGAAGATAGAGGAAGCCGTCACTGGAGCAGGCCAAGTATGATCTGCGGAAGCTGGAAGTGAGAGGATGAAGAAGGAAAGTAAGGGACAGATTCATCTGGAGGCCCATTGCAGAGAATGGCAAGGTCTAACAAGACCCATACAACCACTGAGTAAGAGTGAATTAAGTTCTGAGTTCCAATTTTTATACAGTATATACATGTATGTATACCAATCACACTGTTCAAATAACTAATTTAAAGACAATGAGCCGGACCCTGTGGTCGAGTGATTAGCACATTTTGCTGTGACGCCAAGGGTCCCGGGTTTGAATCCCCATTTCATCACTCATCCCCATCTTCGCAAATTAGCCAAGAGGCACAAAACGCGAAGTAAAATAAACTAAATCAGTCAGTCAATCAATAAAGACAATGATTTTGAATAAACTTCCACAACACTACCACATAAATGCTATATAAATAAGATAGAAACTTAAACTTAGGTTTAAACGGAGCATGGTGGTCTAGTCAGTGGGGCATCATGCAGGATACCTGGGCTTGAATCCTGGAATGTGTAATCTAAGGTTAGAATTTTTCCAGCCTTGTCCCTGTATAGGGCAGCTCTGGGGTTCACCCAGCCTCAAATAAATAAGTGCCTGGGGGTTAAAGGCAGCTGGAGCATAGTGCTGATCATATGACCTCCAAAAATAGCCAAGAAGCCTGACATATACGTACGTGCCTTTCTACACGATATGATGTGCATGCGAAACTTTACTTTTACTTCAGATTCGGGCATTTCATCTGTGAGATTTTTCACAGGTTCCAGATACCACTCGCAGCGGTCAGTGATGTAGCAGTGAAATGGAAATGCGAGGGTGTGATCAAACCACAACTGCAGCCCAGGAAGCCATAAAAATTGACCGGTAGGGATAGGCGAGTGTTCCAACGTGTGGTGAAGTCAAACCGGAAGGCTTCATTGGACACTATGGGAACAGATTTCAAATGGAATTGGAAATTGATGCTAGTACTTGTACCCTCCGGTGAGAGGTAGTGGCACTGGAATTCCATGGAAAACCTGCAGCACATAAGCCAATGATTACTACCTAGAACACAGTACTTCGATTACAGTGGTGCAAAGAACATCGTCAATGATATCTAGAACAATGGAAAAACATCCTGTATAGTGATGAATAGAGCCCGGAAGTTCAGGCATTTATTTTCGTTAAAATAGGCAGGCAAAAAGGCATTTATAATGTGGAAAATAGGCACTAAAAATGAAAAAAAGGCAAAATAAACCGAAAAAAGGCACATTTGGAAGTCGCTTACTTTTATCTATAATTTCTGGCAACATGTAAAAATCTACATTGAGAAGAGCATTTCAATTTTCTCCATCTTGATTGCACATAACTACAAGGTGTTTTTTTTTAACTACTCAACATTCATTGATAGTAGTCTGTCAGAGAGAATGTTTTTCATAATAGAAAATGATATTTGTACTTCAACAGAAGTTATTGGAGCATACATAAAACAAGCTAATGTAGCTGGATGCATTTCGGTAACAGCACTTTCACCTTTTAGAATATCACAGATTGTTTTCAATTGTTTCAAGTCCTCATTTGCACTCACTACCCGCTTGCACTTTTCCGCAACAGCTGACCCCTTTTCTCCTGGCACTTCCATCATCTGCTGCATAGATTCCTCGTACATTTTCATGGATGTTACAAGGTGTTTTTTTAAGTTCTGTAATTTTAATTGTCTCTGGGAATGCACCATAATGTGCAAAAATAAACTTGAATAGCACAGGAGTTTTTTCACTTCACGAATTGAAGCCGCTTCATTTTCTGGAAGAGCATCTATCACCTCACTGATTTTTTGAAGGTTGTTAGCATAATATATAGCTGCTGATATCCAGGTTCCCCATCTGGTCAAGACTGGTTGCGGAGGTAAACTAAGCTCAGATGCAACTTCCTTATTTCGGGTTCGAGAGGGAGATTTCAGAAATATCTTCTTTGTGTTCGAAATCAACCTGTCCACTTCAGCAGTCAATCATACACAAGGAAATGTTAACCGAAAGGCAATATCCTAACTGAGCATGAAATACATTTTTCTCACACTTTTCTCCTTCAGCAATGTTGAAACATGCATGAGTTCAATATTACTTAAATAAGGCGAAAATTATTCACATAATAAACGAAAGAAAAATAAATGCCAACAACGTTTTTTGGGAGAAAAATAATTTATATACACATTTTTTTTAAAAAAATGGTCAAATTTAATTGAAAAAGGCAAAAAAAGGCATTATAATTAAAAATAGGCAGTGGGGTCCCAAATAGGCAAAATAGGCAAAATGAAAAGGCTTCTAAAACATTTGAAACAACATGAGAAACGTATATCCGGAAAAATTTTATCAATATATGCAGTAGATAAAAAGAGGCATTTTGCCAAACTTCCGGGCTCTAGTGATGAATCACACAACATGCTGGGATGATCTGATGGATGTGTGTCAATGTGGTGAATGCCTGGGAAGAGGTTCTTACCGGAGTGTATTGTTCCATTGTAAAATTCGGCTGGGATGGAATTATGTTTTTCATGGTATGGTGCTGGTCCCCTGGTTTCGGTGCCTGGAACCCTGAATGTTGTTACCTATTGTGCAATATTAGACAACTCAGATCTCCCCATCAACAGTTTGGAAGTGGCCCTTTTCAATACCAGCATGACAATGTGCCCTGCCATAAGTGAATGGTTTGACTATATGGGGATGAATGAGCTCAACTAGCCACCTCAGAGCCCTGTTCTCAACTCCATTGAACATCTGTGGGGTGAGTTAGAACACCAGTTATGATTCAGGCCAAACTGCCCAAACACCACCACCACGCTTTTCGCCATTTTACAGGAGGAATGGAAGCGACTACTGGCTGACGTTTACCGTAACCTGGTGAAAAGTTTTCCTTAAAGGGTCGAGGCTGTGATAGTGACGAATGATGGACCTACCCCATACTGACATCAGACCAGTTCCAGTGTCTGGTATTTATTGGCACAATAGTGTATGTTCCACAATAAAACATCAACAAATTCGAACACTTGTGCATCTTAAGTCAAATAAATTCAGTGAGCGAAAATGATTATATAGATGATAATACTCAAGAGACATTGACTGTACTCATATTCGGAAAACATTTCCATCAATTTGAACAGTAAACAACATACACTGTTCAATGATGAAATAAAGTATGAAATTATTTTTTTAAAAATAATTGTTAGCCAACTTGAGTGTTAGTGTTTTTAGAGTTACAACATCTTCAACAATAGCTATGCTCCATTTTACTTACCTAGTACTGTCAATTCCAAGATAAGATCTTCGCTTGCTCTTCCAGCTATTCCTGTCAGAATATAAATTCCTGCATCAGAATACTGTATGTCTTTTATACGTAATATTATTTGACTCTCAGTCTTTTCCAAAAAGAATTTCTTTCCCTCTTGAATTTCTTGTTGATTCCGGGTGGTCCATCTTAACTGAGGGGAGGGGAAAGCCTCATAATCAACCACCCACTTCACTTCTTGGTCTCCAATTTCAGCTGTCAATCTTGTCATGTGCTCTTCTATTCTGAAGGTAATGAATTCTTGATTGTGACCTAAATATAGGCATAAAAAGAAATGACTACATGTAATAGTTAGTTATAGACCAAGACATAAAGATTATTCTCAAACTTGAAGAAAGAGAGAACATTCTACAATTCTAAATTAAATAATTATTTAGGCCATTCAGAATTGATTCAGACTGTGTCCCATATGCTGTAATGGAGAACAGGAGGGTGGTGTGTAAAAGGGATGACCTTGGACTGTACACCGCCTGAGTTTCATTTTTTTAGTTGCAGACGACACCATGTGACAGGCATTTGTTTCTCACAGTGTAGTCGGAGCCATGGTGCTGCCAAGTGGAGGTGTTTGATATCAGCATGAAAGGCAAATACCATGGTCAAAGGTGAGCACATGGTTCCTGTGGAAAGAAGATTTGCTGCAGCTATGATTCATAATCTGATACAAGCAGTGTGGGGTGAATCTGCTCCAAGTCGTGCAACTGTGTTCTGCTGGGTGGCAGATTTCACAGCCTGAAGTGCGAGTGTCAAGAAAGGAACCAGCCATGGATGTCGTTGCTCATCTCAAACCCCTGGCATGATTCAGCAGGTGTCTGACATAGTAATGAAAGACAGGCATATGACTGTGGAGGCTCTACAGCATGCAACCGGTCTAGGAAGGTCAACAATCCATGCCATACTCACAAAGGACCTGAAGATGAAGAAGGTGTGTTTGCAGTGGGTTCCTCATGAACTCACCCAGGAACAAAAAACTGTGCATGTGAACTGTTGCAGGGATCTCTTGGTCCTACATGACGAAAATCCAGATGAATTTTTTGTTCGCTTAGTGACTGAAGATTGGTCATTCTTCAGTTATAAAACACCACAGAAAGTCAGCAATCAATGTAATGGAAACATCAAGGCAGTTCACGTCCGAAAATAGCAGCAGACCATCACTTTCATGTGAGAAGCAGCTAGCGTCTGTGTTTTGGGATGCAGATGGACTCCTGCTTTTGGACTGGCTGCCACAACGTTCTAGGATGAACAGTGGCACATAATGTGAACCGAGTGCGACGCATAATTCAGAAATGATGACCAGGGGAATGGTCGAAAAAAGTGTGTGTCTTACATGGCAATGCGAGACCTCACACTTCTGCCCAAACAACGGCAACACTGCAGGAACTGGAATTCACAGCCACACTTCACGGGAATGGTTCAAACAAGTACTCATGAAACTTCCAGATGATTGGCTGCGATGTATTCAAATAGAGGAAGGATACGTCCAAGAGGCCTGACAAATTCATGATCCCAGCTTGTGTTCTTCCACCAACAATCAGGTCAGTCTTAATCAATTCTGAATCGCCCAAATATTTACGCCAAGTGTTGGGAAACTGCTATCCAACCCTCTTCAAGAATTTTAATACAGTCACTAATTATGAAAAGATTTTATGAAATAACACGAAAATTGAAAAATTAATTAATGCACTTGTAATTCAAATCCAAAAACTGCCAAGAAACCACTTGGGCTTCTTGCATTGTTCTGTGAAGCAATTGATATTGATTTTTGATTGATTGATTAATATTGTTAACCATGATAATAATCCTGCAATAGGATCATTGTTCGTTTCATGCACAAGTAGGCCTGTACATTGATGGTCACATAGCAATAAAGTAATGCGTTTTTACAATTATCAATGTTAGGCCTCTATGTGATGCTTTTCAGACCAAGAAATTTTTACATCTTCCACCACTACAATGCTTAAAAAATACTGAATTTAAAAGAAATGGATATCATAATTTTAAAATGATATACCAAGATAACGGAAAATACATTAGCAATAAACCATATTTTGAATATACAAAAGGTTGCTGCAGTAAAGTTTAAAATAACATCCATCAGATTGTGACGATTTGAAAAGATTAAAATAGAAAGTTTTCTTTACGTTCTTAATACAAAATACCCACAATTACAGAATTGATTACATGTACTTACTAGTAACACTGAGGTCAATATAACTGCTTTTCGAGCTGTATCTTCCTTGAATGTAGCATGTATATGTGCCACTATCTTCTTTCTGTGCATTGTGAAGTTCCAAAATAGAATGCATCTCCTTGTACAATGCTCTGCTCGATTCTCTGGATGTCTGTGGAGTATTCACTGACTTGATGTCTATTCTTCTTTTCTGCATTAGGGGTAAGATATTTGTTAGAAACATACACTGAAGTTCAAGACTTCGTAATCCAATTTTCATGTGGTGAAAGGTGCCCATCATTCATACACAAAAACTTAGGGTTAATGTCTCATTCATTAAAATAAATAAATAAATAAATAAAGCTATCTTGTGCCATGGAGGCCCTTAAAGGATGTTTGGGTAAACACATTCTCAATATTGGCCACATTAGAAGCGATGTGATTATGTGATATGGACATTGTCAGAAATAATCCTATCTGAGATCACCCACCCTGGAATTGTCCTATCAACTGGACTCTGCTGATCCCTTGTATATGAAGCAATTGCTATGTACTAGGGGTGGGACAGATCAATCAGTACTTTAATTAATATATCCGTGTATTGGGTTATCTACAAACTCACATAATTTTATCAATACAATAGTATAAACATATAAACCCGGTATCCCATCTTGGGCATTGGTGTTCTCTGTGAGTGTCCCTTCATCAATTTCATCATTGTTGCGATTAGCAAAAGGTGGTAGAAAAGCAATGCTAAAAAACAAAAAACATTTTTTTTTCCAAGGTGAAAACCCGTTGCAGTGACTTGGTTATTTGCTTACATTAATTAAGGAAGTGAATAAACTATTCGGGTACTTCATGGCACTGGCGGTGTCAGGATTCGTGAACAAGGGGTATGATATGCAAAATAGCGCTCCCCCTGTACTTATACAGAATGAAAATTGATTACACAGTTTCACACCGTCTTTTATATATTACAATACCTTTACCAATTGACGTGACTAATGTACAATTTACTTCAAAAGCAAAGCAAGTGCAAAAGCAAACCTATTTTTGTTCACATTGAATTTCAATAAATTGAAAATTTCCTGCTTTTTCGTTGATCCATTGATAATTTTGTACAATAAAATTTGCTTGTGGATTTCTCTTCTAGTAGAATACTAAATTTTTTCTAGCAATTTTATATGTAGTATCTGTATGACGATTTTTTTATAAGTGCAATAATACAGTATAATTAACGTAAGAACTTATTGGAATATACAGCACTAGTAAAAAGGATCCCATATTATACAGGCATATATCTATAGGCTTCTAACGAAACTATAACATTTAATTATTAATATTTAATAATTAAATAATATATTTAATGCCTCTATATTGTTAATGTCTTTTGTATTTGTTATAATAAAACCTAGTATGATATGAGGTATTACATACAATATTTTTTCAATATGTGTTCCGAAAGATGAAAGTTAACTTATGATCGATCATTGTCTGTCCTCCTTTCCAAAATATTACCATCCACCTTCCATTCTAAGCAAACGAAATCTACCTTTCTCTTGTGGCGCCGGTGCCATAAAGTTTGTTTAATTTTCCTCTATTTGTACTGAAATGTTTGTGCATGTTAAAAATACCAAGGTTAACAGTTGAGTTTACAAAAGGAGCCTACAAGGGCCATACAATCTGAATCTATCAATGCAATGCGAAATGTTAACATTTCTGTACAAGTTTTGTTCAACGAACATCATCAACAATTCCTTGAGTTGATCTTGTGTCATGGTGGTTCTTATTTTTTATTTCACCAAAGTCAACTTCGAGAAACTTCTCTCTACGCTGGCTGTCGAAATTGGTATGCACAAAAATGATCTAATGATTGACTTTACTGTTGGGTAAAGAACATTGGTCGCTGCAGATCTCAAACACTCCACCATTAAGGGAATGGTCCTAGCTTCAGAAAACTGTGCATCGTTTCTCAACAAGGCAATTTCACTTTCCAGAAGAGAATAGTCTACATCGCAAAACTCAGTCACCTCTCTGATCTTCTCCTCAGACGGCGGGCGATTCCTGCATCAATACTTCTTGGAAGGCCTGTAGACGAGAACAGCATCTTTGGGAGAAGCACTCCTTCATACCAACGAGGACTTGGTCCAGCACAGCAAAGTATGCTGCTCGTGATTCCTCTTCCCTTGTACTGATATTTTCTGTTGAGGGGTTGTAATCATAGCGTACATTGACCTGGCATTTGCATTTTGAAGGAAGAATTCCATTTTTTTTTTTTTCGCATTCAGCCATGAAACGTTCATATATTATCTTGAAGTGATCAACTGATCTAAGGTTTTGGATGGTGTTTTCCAGATCTTCAACACCTCCTAGAGCACTGTTCATATCCGTGTCAAGTTGTTGGAACAAGACATTAAGTGTATTGATGGCATTCAGGAAGGGTCTCAAAAGACGAATCCACAGAATGAAGTCAAATGACTGGATGGTGAAGAGCAGTCCTTTAGCCTGAGCAGAAACCTTGGCATCTTCTGAGTTGTCCTGAAGATCCTTAAGAGCTTGAATCACCAGAGGAAATTTTTCTGTTATGATGTTCACCGCTTCTGACTGACAGGACCATCTTGTATCGCTGAGTTTTTTTAGATTCCTTAACTTCAAGTCGACTGAATTCTGAATCTTCAAATACCGCATGTCTTTGAGCTGAGCATTCAATGAAGACATACAAAGCCTCCAGGGTACCAAACAGTGAAAAGACCTCGCGTGCACACTTCATTCTATCTACTAATACGAGATTTAGACAGTGTGCATAGCAATGAACGGTGAGAACATCTCTTCCACAGAAATCACTCCCTTTCGCCTGTAACCCGTTCCAACAGCCATGCATATTTGCTGCTCCATCGTAAAACTGCGCTAAGACTTTTCCATTTGACAACTCCATCACTTCCAATGACATCCACAAGAGATCCAGTAAGAGCTCTGCTTTGTCGACTTCGCTCTTTTCAGCACAATCAGGTTTTCATGAACTTGTAAGTCCTACTGACACCAGCGTATGAATATTGCTACCTGTTCATGTTTCGGATGGTCCGTTGTTTCATCCATCATCACAGAAACATGTTTAGTTTCTTTGAACGATGCACGCATTTTGTCGGTCATAACTTCGTGGATTGATTTGATGATGTTATTTTGGATGGTTTTCGAGGTGTACTTTGTGTTATCAGCATCTTCTTCCCTATGCCGCTCCAACACAGAATCAAAGTCTGCAATCAAGGTGTAAAGTTCCTTGAACAATCCACAATATGTACGACCCTCTCCTTCACTGTGGCAATGCAACGGAGCACCAGTTATAGCCAAGGTGAACGATCCAGATTAAATGAACCATGACTTTCCTGTTTTGTAGCCGCTCTGCTTCTCTTCTGTGAAGCTGTTCCATTTTCGCTTCAGATAGTATTGAATCAATCCTTCTTTTTCTCAGGAAAAAATTGGTCTACGTTCTGCTTTCATGTCGCCCCAGCATCCATGAAACAACAGGGGGTATGGCCGTACCATCGTACTCCCCCTCCCCTGGAGCCGCCGGTACTTCATGGAACATTTGCAACTTTATATGAGATCAATAGAATATTAGTTTGAGTATTCCTAAATTCAGGGTGGCTACTCACTGGGAATTCCAGTAATTCTGCATGAATTATTGGGTCCGGGAATTCTGCGTGAATTCTACGTGAAATTTTCTCCGTAGACATGAAAAATTGCAACTTTTATTAATCGAAGTCCCATTGAATTTATACATATTCATAAATGTCCTGATGCAAGTTTTTCACAGTATTGGTTTTATTTTTATCAAGGAAGGAAACAAAAGCTGTGTGGAAAATAAAACAGAATTCTCTCAATCCGTTTTTTTTTTTTTTGTTTTTTTTTTAGTGTCTTTTGCAGAACAGTTTATCTGACAGTCGAAAGATTCTTGCAAGATAAGATATCCTAAAGTTGAATAGTTGCTATCCCCAGGCTAAGAAAAGTTATAAAACACCCCCCCCTTCCCTTCCCAGCTAGGAAAATTTGCATATTCATTCTCCTCCACCTACTCCATTGTCTTCACATTGATCCACATAAGGATCCGGATCCTTCCTTTTATCCCCTAATTCAAATAAGCAAATTCGCAGCTTGCACTTCGAGCACTGTATATGCTGTATACACTGCGTGGCAGAATAAAGGCTACTGGACCTAAAGGCAAAGGGATAATTGCCCCTGGGCTCCACCTCTTGAGTTTTTGGGACCCTTTGAAGTAGAACGTAACAGGCATAGACAATGTGGGAAATTTTTCTCAGATCTTTATTTCAATTTCATATTTTGGCTTAAAAAAATTTGGTGGGAAGTTACATTTTAAATATCACATGTAAAACTTATATTACTGGTAAGAAAAAGGTCATGAATTATCAAGTTTGTTTGTTTAGGTATTGTGTAACAATAAGGCATCGACTGGTTGAGCAACTGAATCTTTCTACTGGATTCATAACTGAAGTACACTACACTTGACTTGTGTAACTATAAAGGTATGAGATGAGAAAATTTCCTATCGATTGTAATTGCAATTAAGTTAATTTTGCATATCGGAGGAGACCCATAAATATCAGGTAATGCACTGGCCCCTCTGGCTGAGATAATACATCACTAGTTATTATCGCAGACATCAGTGGCGCAGGAACGTTTTTCATTTGGGGGGGTACAAAATTCAGCCTCCCATATATATACACACACACACACACACACACACACCATCACACACACACACACACACACACACACACACACACACACACACACACATACTACTGCACCTAGAAATACATATCGGGGGTCCAACCAAGTGTTGCAAAATAATAAATAATTACAATTATAATAATTGTATTTAATTAAATTAAAATATTAATTAAATATGTAAGTTAATTAATATTGTATTGTTATTACATGAATAGGTAAAAGATAGTAAAAGAATATAGATATAAAAGCATATATTCATTATCTAACTGTTAGCTTACGTGTAGTTAAGATCGCCAAGATTTGCATAAAAACAACTGCCCTGGCAAGGAATTTAACGTTAAATAGAAAAAGAATTGAATATTTATTGAACAACAAACAAGGAGTTAGATCCAATTAACGAAAAGTAAAGTTTCTGATTAATATTTTATGGATATTATCATAGTTGTGCTCATAAATATTTTGAAACCCTTCAAAGCCGTATGAGCCAAATTCCTTGCCTTCCAATAAGTTCAGCGGAAATAACCATCGATATAAGAAATGCTAAACAATTATATTTTGATTATTTACTTTTACTTCTTGGTAAGTCTTTCGGAGGAGTGTCCGGACCCCCTCCTAAATACGTCTTTGATACTTGTGAATAATGTGAAGGCATGGGAAATATTCTATTTTAGAACAGCACACACGAATGTCCTGTTATTTAATGCAAAATTTGCGTAACTAATTTTTCTTTGTTTTTCTTAGAATTTATGTTTCTTTTAAACAGATTTTAAAACCAGATAACAATTCTGAAACATATAAAGCTCCGGACTTCGTTCTAGTCTTATTTGAATTTAACGGAACAGAAAATCAGGAGTTCGAAATGTGAAAATTGCGAAAAAAGACACATCTATTCATTTTAATGCAGGTTGAGATTAAAGGGGGTGAGGAGGATCTTGAGCCACCCCAACCAGGAATAATCATCTCTCCCCACTGAATATAGAAACCACATTATGAATATATCATACTTATAGAGTTCCACTTCAGTTCAGTTGATTCTAATTTTAAATTCCCATAGCTACGCATAAAAATATCTTTAAACAATTTATGGCAGATGTGTACCACATCCAATGTCATTTAGAAGCCATGTATTTGGTATTTACTCAGACATCTGTAGGGCGTTGTATTAAAAAAGAAAAAAACTGAGTTGAGATGGTTCCCGACCAAGTCGTAAGAAGTCTAACTTTGAAATATTTGTGAAACATTTGACAAAGCATTTATTTGTTATATAATTAGCTGTACCTAATGACACTGTTCAAGCACTGAAAGTACTATCATTACATATACAAAACCAAAATCCTTCAGATGTCAGACGAAGCAAGGAAAGGCATACGCTCAAAATGTTTTGTTTTTTTTCGTTTCAATCTTTGGTGGACAATATGAAGACCCACCCAAGGTTTCTTTCGTATGTATGGTATTAAATGCAGATACAAGCATGTGTTTTATGGTGACAAGTCAATTTCTCGTTTATGTGAAAAGGCAAACTTTAATGTAGGCAAAATCATGTGCACGTCACAGTTAAAGATTTTCGCCTCTACAAAGAAAATCCAAAACACATTCCCACCTAGCCGGCTGGCATAGCGCGCTTTGACGCCAGAGGTCCCAGTTTGGGCATGTGAGTGTTCATCAATTTCATGATATCATCGCCCATCCTCATCTTTGCGATTAGCCAAAAGTGGCAGAAATGCGAAGTAAAATAAACCAAATAAATCAATCAAACATTCTCATCTCACTCAAAGACCTTGCGAATCCAATCCAAAATCTACCAATATAACCTGCAGTGAGTTTCATTTATTCATCTGACTAATGTAATTTTCGTACAGATTGACTTTAGGGTTTAACTTAAAATGGCGTTGTGTTTGTGTTGCATTCGATACCAAAATTAGATTTTAAGCAATTAATGTCCAATTATAAGTATATCTAATACATAGGTAAAAATAATCCCCCCCACCCCCTCTGATAATATCGCAAATTGCACCTTCTTTAAATGTGTAGGAAAAATTTCATTTCACCTAGGAATGATATCGCGATGCGATGAGTCGAAAATTGTCACAGCCTCATCTCGTCTCCTGTGTGGCAAGGTCCTTCTCGTTCTTGTTTGTGTTAATTTTTGTTTCGGTTTCCACTCGGAAGTCATTAAAACTTATTCTAGATTCACTTCATGCTCAGATAGGCTAATCTGGACTCTATTTTCAAAATCTCTTAATATATAGGTTTAAGTATAGTTTTCCGAACACCCCCTTACAAAGTTATGAAAAATATGGGTGAGATACAGCAGTACATTGTAACCCCCAAAGTTGGTGTGTAGTATCTTGTCTCGTTCGTGTAAGTATTTCGTTTTGGAAAATACCATTTTAAATATTCAAAAGGAAATGGGATCAGTCATATACCCTTCTGATGAAGATTTGTATCTTATCTTCGAATCGAAGCCACCATTTCTTTAGAAAAGTGTACCCCCCCCCCCCTTACGCAAAGGAGCATTTGTCTGCAGCGTGATTTTCTGAGAGCAAATTTGATTCCATCGTTCCACACACATTTTAAACAATGTTCATCTCCTTAAAGAGGTTTCCAAGAACTTAGGTCAATGAACTAACTAGTAGCAACGACAATGTATAATGGAACCACAAGCAAAACAACCTGCGCACACCCGCGACTGCTGTGCACCGTACTCCCGCGAGGATGGCAGGGGGAGAGTGGACCATGCTTCCTTATGGTCCGAGCTGAACAGAAGAATGGAAAGGGGACTTTTCGTCCAAGGTTTTTTCCTTGTGGTCGCTCAATAGTAGAATAATTTTAGAATGGTTTGAATTTCTGTGGTAAGGAAGATAATGTTTATAAGTTATAAACAATGTACACTTTTTTTTATTGAGCGAACTGAAAATAGGTCCTTTTAACAGTAGCACCTTGTGTCTGCTGTCAAATTACCAAAGGGGGGTACAGGGGGTACAATTCGATTTACGGATTTAGGGGGTACAGTACCCCCTTCAAAAATTTAGGGGGGTACAATGTACCCCTGTACCCCCCCCCCGTTCCTGCGCCACTGGCAGACATCATCATATGTGGTATGTTCCTGGGAACCAGATTTCTGTTTCATAATTCCATTTTTTAAGTAAGCGACATTACCTGTTGAATTTCTGGGATTATATAAAATTTCAGGAGCATAGAGAGAGAACATAGCGGGGCTCTTAAACCTCGCGGCCCCCTGCATTGCGGGGATTGCGGGGGCGGCCGCTATGCCACTGTTGAAGAGCATGAAAGGTATGGTGCATAGAAAAAATACAAGTGAGCAAAAGCATAAATTTACCCATGGTTAGTGCTGAAGAAACTGGAAAAAGAGCAGTTCCGGATCCATTGTATTTCCTTCATAGTATTTCTCCTTTTAATTTTTGGGATCCTATGGTTCAAATATCGATTTCAGAAAAATATTCTTGCTTTACGAAACACAAAGTACTTCCTGTTGTTTTGTGTTTGCTATGCTTACAAACAAGACTAGAACCTTTTTCCTAGCACATCTTACCTTCATACTAGGGATGGCCAAAAATATCAGGATTCCAGAAAATTTAAAATCTCGATTCGGAAATTTTACTACCTGGATTTCGGAGGAATTACAAATTTCGGTGAGAGAGGTTTTGCAATTGTTCCTTTTTTCGGGATACCTGAAATTTTGTATTATCAATAGGATTTGCTTTCCCAATTTTTCGGAATTTCTCATCGGACGGAAATGTATGGTAAACTAGCTCAAAATTTTTCATTCTCTTGAGATTGTGTGGACATGCGCTTACAGCACCGTGAGATATTATTATCACTCTGATACTAGAATATGATTGCACAACATAACTCATGACCTTGATGCTTACTCTGGAGAAATATTGCCCCACCCCCGGGTGAAAGATTATCCCTGACATTTGGCAAGGCTTGACTACGTAAAAATGTCACATTTCACCACTGGTTAACACTCATCACAATTAAAACTAGACACATTATTATGATTTATTCCATTGGCCATTATACAGTGGTTTGTCTTCCACAGATGTTATGGAACATGTCAATACAATGTATTACAATTATAAATTATCTCCCAAGTATTCTAGAAGGATACATTTATGAAAAGAATTAGAACTTACAGATACAACAGTTGACTGACTATATGAAAGAATCTACATATGTACTTTCTATAGTTTTACTATTATGTGTTACAAAAAATATTCACATCCATACACACACACACACATATATATATATTCAGTAATTCTTACAGTTCATTAATTGTCCTGAAAATGAAAGTTACTTACAGCTGATGGGTTGGGGAATGTCCACGTGAGACTGTATGGTTCTGGTCCACTTATAGTTGTGGTACAGTTGAGTTGAATGGAATCTCCTACAGCAATTGTCCTTTGCTTTTTGCCAGTTATCATGGGAGGCTGAATTGCAGATTCCACTGTAGAGAATAAATATAGGCAAATCAACATTTGTTAAACTATTACTGAAATTCTTAGTACTTTCCTAAATACCAGAAGCTAAATCAAAATTGTTAGATTTGAAGATGAGAAAATTCTTTGCTACTTTTTCTCAGATTTTTTAAAGTAAATGTTCATTTGACAAAATCTAACTTTTTGAGTTGGCCAGATGGTTTGAACCAGTACACAGGATGTTGAGAAATCAATTTGCAAGTTATACAAGAAAATGCACTTTAGAAGGTCACGAAATTGTATACTATTGTGCATCAAGTATATTAAAACAATTCATCTTGACTTGAAGTAGGTAAAAAACATTTACATTGAGTTGAAATGTTGAATGAAGCAGTTGAAAGAAATGGAACAAAAGTATATAAAAGCAAGCAGTCTATTTACTTTTTATGTGGGTCTCCTTTTATTTTGTAAAAAAGAACTAAAAAATTCAGATGTTAAGGTTGCAAAATGCCCTAAGTACTGGAAATGTTCTCGCTTTACATTGCAGTTAGGTGTAAATAGATAATTATAGTGAAATAGTTAATATTGACTTGCCATATTTTAGTCAGACTGCTAGTAAAGTTTGTTTTAGGTACACTCGTTGTTCAAGTGAACTAATTAGGACTGCACCTTCAGTTTAAATTAGTATCTGAACCACTGCACTGTGCCCCCATTCAGAATTTAATATGGTTGGAAGTACTTTACTATTCTATCAGGAAGATATTTACACTCTGGTAATTACACCTAATATACTTACCATTGACTGAAACTCTGTGATACTGTATTTGTGAGTTTGTACAGTTTCCTAGGGTAGCTTCACATTCAAATATTCCTTGGTGATTGAGTGTTACATTTCTAACTTGGAGACCAACGCGAGGATCATAATCAGAGTTATTGTAAGTTGTACCATCCTGAAACAGCACATAAAGTATAGAGTGACGTCCTGTACAAAGTTTCTTTCACATCATCCCTGCATAAAATATTATATATTTATCATACAGTAGACCAGGAGTAGTTGGCAGTTGTCTAGTGTATTTTACAGAAGTACCATATTCCTATTTTTGTTTCCTTTTTCAAATATTTTTGTGCATCATGTTACTGAAGCAACTTTTGCAAAGCTAACTTGCAGACACGTATTAACTAGCTTCTAACAGAGTAGGATACCTTCTTACACAAATCAACAGTGATCAGAACGCTACATTTTAAAAGTAGCTTTGCTACAGCTACAACTACTCTTCCAAAATGTAGCTTCGCTACAGCTACAGCTACATTTATCATAAGTAAACAGTTTTTAGATGTTTTTTAAAAGAATTTTTTAAGGAATATTTTAGAAAACATTATTCAGTTTACAGCTACATTTACCAAAAAGTAGTTCGCTACGCTACTCCTTCCTGTTCGCTACTCACTACTTTGCTACTTTTGCACTACTTCTGCATAAAACACTTAATACAACCATATAAATATTCAAAAGAAACCCCTATAGTATGATAGCTGTACTTACTGTACTTACTGGAAAATAGATTCTCTTATTTATTATCATGATTCTCGTCATTCGATAATTTTTGTAGCAGTGTTACTTCAGTTACTTATTTTTACTGTAATGTTTGAGAATAATGTACCTATGTAAGTGGCATATCAATTCAAATTTGATATATGAGTATTGCAATTAGGGTGTTACCCAAATTAATGATTGCACTGTAAACAAATGAAATTTGGTAGGATTATTTATATTTATATACAGGGTGTTGCAAAATACCTGTTACAACGCTTGGGAGGTGGTTCGACAAGTAAAAACGAGGAAAAAATGTCATGTGAAAAAATGTCGAAATCGGCACCGTTTGCGAGTGACAGGCATGCGAAAATCGCCTCACACCATGCGTAAAGTACAATAACTCAAGAAGGAAGAAAGATATCAATGTCGGAATAAAAGAATACAAACAAAATCGTGCCTGACGAATACAATGGTGCAGCAATTGAGGCCCAGTGTAAATTGCGCAAGGTGACTCTCAAAGAAAGTGGGGAATCCCGATGGAAAATATAGGAAATTTACTACTATTTTCTACATAATGTTGAGATCGGAATGTAGGCAGTAAAAAATGACGACGTATGTCCACATGTCCCACTACTGCTGGGACACCGTCCCACACTCGGGAAATAGGAAATTCACTCGAAAATGACGCTATGCCGTCAAATTACGCTCAGATTGATTTCAGCTAATTGGTACAGAAAGCTCCACTAGAGGCGCTGTGAGTGTAGGTCACCTGTTACGTATTAGTGTTGGTGGATACTACGTAGAGACTGTAGTCGACCGTTGTTTTTCCTGTCTTGTTCTGCGTCTCGCAGCGTGGAGTTTAGTCTGGCGTGTGTGTATGGTTGAATTGCGCTAAGGAATACTGTCCGTAGAGTACGTATTCCCGTGTTCTTTCTCGGTTTGCAACAACTGCGTGGACACCTGTGTGACATTACGTGGGTGCTAATCACGGTAGTTGTGATCCGTCACTCGGAGGGAAAGTGCCCCTGTTTCTGGGCAGTTCTCGAACAAGACAATGGTGGAGTACTCTACCCACGAGCTTGCTGATATGCATCTCGTTTATGGAGAGGCAAACCGAAACAGCCGTGAAGCACGTCGTTTGTATCACGAACGTTTTCCCAATAGGCGATTACCAGCACATGCACTCTTTCAAAGACTTGATGCTCGACTGCGTGAAACTGGATCTCTACTACCCCGTAGGTGGGATTGTGGAAGACCCCGCACTGTGCGCACTGTGCAATTTGAAGAGGACGTGTTGGACGCGATACGAGACCGTCCTGACACCAGCACACGTGTCATTGCTCGTACTCAACAAACCCACCATAGCAATGTGTTCCGCATTCTTCGAGAGGAGGGATTGCACCCATACAAATTGCATAAGGTGCACCACATACTGCCCACGGACTTTCCCCTACGCATGGATTTCTGCCAATGGTACGTGCAACAAACTCTTTCCATTCCAGAGTTCCCAACAATAGTTTTGTGGACCGATGAGGCAATGTTCACCAGGGACGGCATGTTCAATAGCCACAACAGCCACGTCTGGGATATGGACAATCCGCATGCAATCATTGTGCGCCATCATCAACATAGGTTCGCAGTGAATGTGTGGTGTGGCGTAGTAGGTGACCACTTGATAGGCCCGTACATTTTGCCATCTACTTTGTGTGGTGGGAATTATCGGGTGTTTCTACATGACGTATTACCTGAACTTTTGGAAAACGTGCCACTGGCAGGTAGACAACGTATCTGGTTTCAACACGACGGCGCCCCCGCACATTTCGACCGGGGAGCCAGAGCCTTACTCAACGATATTTTCGGCGATCGTTGGATTGGCAGGGGTGGACCTTTACCGTGGCCACCTCGTTCCCCCGACCTCACACCACTGGATTTCTTTGTGTGGGGAGAAATGAAAAGGCTCGTGTATGAAACCCCTGTGGAAAGTGCTGAGGATCTCGTTGCTCGTGTTAGTGCCGCTGCTGGGACAATTGGTGACATGCCAGAGGTATTTGCACGTACCAGACAATCAGTGCTTCGCCGATGCCATCTTTGTCTTGAAGTCAATGGCGGACATTTTCAACAACGTCTCTGAGTATACCGGTGTTTGTGTGAGCCCCTATCAGCACCACATAGTGTCCTTTAGTGAAAGGTACGAGTGAAGATGCTGGATATCGCTGTACTTCATACCGTCGATCTGCATGTGCGGAGGTTGTGCGCTTCTCAGTGGAATCCCTTCCAGATGTGCTGTGCCTGGAAATGTTACATGCCATTGTGTGCGTTTTCTCGCCATTCTCCGTCTTCATTCCTTCGAGGATTACCCACTTTCTTTGGGGAGCTCTCTTGTAGTATATGTACAGCCTAACGACATGTGGCCATTGTTTAACTTTTGTTTTTCGTACTGCAAAGTAGTGTGTCAACATTAAGGGATTGAAAACTTTTTTTTATGATTTTCCAGTATTTTTTTCCATTTGGGATGGTGTCCCAGCAGTAGTGAGACATGCGACAAATTGGTTTCTTTTCTTCGAACCGCAATGTGAACCGTGTACAAGAGGAGATTTGCAGTTATTTTCCTATTTCCCGGGTGTGGGACGGTGTCCCAGCAGTAGTGGGACATGTGGACATACGTCGCCATTTTTTACTGGCTACATTCCGATCTCAACATTATGTAGAAGATAGTAGTAAATTTCTTGTATTTTCCATCAGGGGATTCCCCACTTTCTTTGAGAGTCCCCTTGCGCAATTTACACTGGGCCTCAATTGATGCACCATTGTATTCACCAGGTACGATTTTGTTTGTATTATTTTATTCCGACATTGATATATTTCTTCCTTCTTGAGTTATTGTACTTTACACATGGTGTGAGGCGATTTTCGCACGCCTGTCACTCGAAAACGGTGCCGATTTCGACATTTTTTCACATGACATTTTTTCCTTGTTTTTACTTGTAGAATCACCTCCCAAGCGTTGTAACAGGTATTTTGCAACACCCTGTATATATCAACATATATAGACTGATATATAGGCAGCATTTTGAATGAAAAATATATCTCACTGACTCTTTCATGGATGATAATTGTCGTGAACCTAATGGATAACCATATTTTCTGAACATATACATAATTATGACTGATACCATTGTTAAGATAAAATAATTCTTCTATAACTGATATTTCCACTGAAAGATTGTGTACAACAATTTTAAAAACTACACAATAAATATATGACCCCTGCCTGCGTGTTCTCACATTTGTACGTTTATGGTAAAAAAAAAGACAAGACATCCAAAGTTGCGAGGCCAGTGGGCCACTCAAAACAAGATCCACCATGTTGATATGTCAGTAGTTGCTGGTTGTTTCATCGTCTGCTCTTCGACAGTCCATTTTACTATGTGTACGGAGAGACAACGTGTGGGGGCAGATTTAAATAATGGAAGAATGAGCAATAATTGGAGGGTAACCTATGCTTTGAAATTATCATTTATCTTATTAAATATTCCTGCTGCCTATGTGGAAGACTAGTGCAATGAGGTCTTACACGTGTGTGTGTTCTCATTAAGTCACATCAAAAATATATATCTCACTGACTACTTTTTAGAAATTAATTGGAACTTATCATATGTATCGAAATTAACAATAACGTGTTGTGCAAAAGGAGAATAACATAAAAAAGTGATATTTATCAATTTTATCTTCTTAGCCGTTAAACAGAATGTTAATTGGATGGGGGGCCTCCCCCATGGTGCAGTGGTAGCGTCATTGCCTTGTAATCAAGGGGTCCCGGGTTCGATACCCGGTGGAGGCACAAGTGGTTCGGATCCCACTTTAAACTGTAGGTCCAGTCCCGATTAGCCTTACTGTGCATAAAGTGGACTTAAAACAGCAAATCAAATCATATCCATTAATTGGAGGGGGGGGGATATTTGCTCGAACCCTGGGAATATTTGGGGGATGCTACTATGTTATAAATTAGAAACAGGTGGAGCGATGCTTTATGTAAGTTTTCCTGTTGGGAATGCTTCCCTGAAGACACAGTGGAAATTTGTCACCTTGTAGTCAAGGGTCCCCAGGTTCGATACACGGCAGATGCACGTAGTGGTTCGGATCCAGTCTTGATTAGCTTATCTGTGCATAAAATGAACACAAAACAAAAACTAGAAAAGATGCCAAGTTGGGAGGATTGAACCCTCCTGCTCCTTCATTCTCCACACTGCTCATCATCATTCATTGTTCTTCCTCAATCTCTCAATTAACCAAAAGTGGCAGAAAGCGACTGTAGATAAAAGAATTACGAAATAAACTATTCATCCTCATTTTCATGATTAGCGAAAGTTACAGAAAAGTGACGTGAAATAGGGAAAATACATACATTTGGAAACTATGTCTATATTAACTAATTTTTTATATTAACATTTATATACTTATTATGATGAAGTCTATTTCAATTATGTTGTCTAATGACCAATAAAGTATTCTATTCTATTCTAATAATATCTAAATGGTGAGATCCTATATACTGACAATGATCAATGCTCTTAACGTATTGAGTCATTGATTCCTAGCGCTCACTATTGCTTTGTCATGGTAGTGGAAAATCGATCGCTCCTTTTTGTACTGCAAGTTGTGATTTACACAATAATTAATGACATTTTGCTGTGTCTTACACCATAGATATCCACATGATATGTCCCGGTGGTGGCACAAACGAGGCATTTTTCCAGGGGTGCCACATATTAGAATTATAATAATTAAGATACTAGAATTAGATATTAGAATTATTCAGATATCAAGATATTTATCATGTAGATTATCCGTATTTCCATGTAAGAGACTTTGTCTCTATGAACCTCCTGCAAAGTAAGCATTATTGTCAATTTCCTTTTACGCTGTTGACACATTCAAAATTTACCTCAAAATGCTGAAAAGAAATGTAGCTGTAGCGAAGTTATCGCTACAACTACAGAAATGTTGTAGCTTCGCTACAGCTACAGCTACAATTTTAAAAATATAGCGCTGCTACAGTTACAGCTACAAATTTTGTAGCTAGCTACAGTAGCTCCAATACAAGTAGCTCACTACTTTCGACCACTGCAAATCGATAGTCACTGGGTCTTGTTACTGTAGTTCCCAGGTTCAAGCCTGGTCCTAGACATGGGTGTTCTTTGTGAGTGTCCCTTCACCAATTTCTTCTAATCATCCTGATCATCATGATTAGCCAAAAACTACAGCAAAGTGAATTCAAGTAATGAAATACAAACAAGAAAATTCACCGCAATCAAGGAGCAAGTATTAACAGTACTCACTTTCTTAAACTCAGTTATAATGCATGGTCATGTAGAATATATGATGCCCCCCACCTCATCAGATGGGGAAATTCAATTTTTCCATGCCTCCCAATCTAATGAGAAATGTTCATGTAATGTCATCAGTACTTTGCCAACTTGAAACTGCAGCAGAAAATTTTCCAACACAGCAATTCCCTCTTGGGAAGAATCTTTACTGCCTGTGATACTGTCAGAACGACTCCAGGGATGTTAGAGTGGATGTGACAGAACTTCTTGTAACACTGTCATGGATTCATGTGGCTGCTGGGGTCTGCCATTTTGAACATCTACTGTAACATTTTCATCGTAGAAAGCTATGGTACACTGTAGTAATGTCCGTATTAAATATACAAGCTGCATTTTGGCTTATAACTTTTTAATGATGCATTTCCGGACCGAGTTCTTATTTTGTATTGGTACTTGGGTCAGTCTCCATCCACCCTGCCAGTTTGATTCAAAGTCACAGAAACACCCTGTATATAATTACATTTGTTCATTTATTTTAAGTCTACTTTACGTTCAGGTATCTGGATCTACATTCTCAACTAGCCTGTGTGTGCTTCCGTGCCTCCACCAGGGATCTAACCTGGGATCCCTTGATTACAAGGAGACAGAGTTAACACTATGACACTGGGGATTGCCCTTACTACAGTTCACTAAACTATTGCTGGATGGATTGCTCACTAGTGGTGGCTTTAATAATATTCCATACTTGCTGACCAGTATTATGTACATATTTCAATGGAAATTGATCAAAAATGTCAAGAAGGAACAAGAACACAGTTCTGTTTAAGTAATTCATTTTTGCCTTAATAAGAAGTCGAGTAACATCCGTATCACTACTGAAGCTGCAATGCTTCAGATTAATATCTAATAAGTACAATTATTACACCATAACAATAGTCTACATAAATAGAACACTGTGTTATGGAATTCTACATGCCAATTATTATTATTAAAGGAAAATAATCTCACCAGTAGGTTCTTTAAATGAACCTGAACATCTGGATGTGTAGCTCTGCAAGGGATTATTGCATCTTCTCCAACTGACACCTGAATATTGGTGTTTGGCATAGGAGTAAGAAGAATACAATTCTCAGAATTGGCTACAAAACAAAAACAAAAAAATTAATGTCATTGCAGTCACATACATATTAGTGTCAATCTGTTTTTGATCAATAAGTCGATACTGTCTGATGCTAGTTTTGGCATTCACACGTTCCTTAATCAATAGAAATATGTATTTTCAAAAGCACTGAAAATGATATGTATATACCTAGGTATACAGAAATAATTGTGTGTAAGTACAGATAGAATAGAAATAATAAGAGCCAGTAAATGTCAAATTTTGTTGGTGGCTGTGTGTATTGATAATGGTTGACTCATGACCTCACTATCAATGACTCTGGGTTTGTATTTGGATGTTCCTTTTTGAGTGTTCAATTTCATCCAGTCATCATTTTCATCATCCTTATTGTCATGATTAGCATAAAGAAGCAGAAAAGCAATAAAAGATAAGGAAAAATATAAATATTTAATTACATTCAAGTGCAAAATATGAGATTAGTAGGTCAGATCATACATGTCAATTTATCACAATTTAATCAATAATGAAGATTAAATAATTCCAAAGCAAATGATTTTCTTCCAATACAAGATATGCATACCATTAAAATGCACATACACGTAGACATTGTCCTCATCTTCCCCACTGACGCATCGATATTCGCCTGTGTCATTGACGTCAGCACTGTTTACAAACAGGGTGGATTTGTATGGAAATCTTGCATTGCCATCCACAACTGAAGCAACACCAGTTCGTGATTCAAAGTCCTTTACAGAAAGATAATAAATACTTGAGAAAACACAAAATAATTAGAGCAATCATTGAAAACTGAAAAGTATGTATGAGTGAGAGAGTGTTCATCAGTTTTATTTAATCACCAATCATTCATGATTAGCACAAAGAGAGACAAAAACAAAATGCAATTTTGTTTTTAAAGTAGCTGTATCTGGATTGTGACAAAAGTCTTTATAGAGAAACAAAATAGCTTTACTCAATTGCTTGACGATATATTTAGTAATAATCAGATAAATGTTTTACTTGGTCTTACTGTGTTTTTGTGGATATCACATGAACATATTGGGCATGTAAGCGGTGTTATGACAGGGCACCCAAAAATCAACCTCACTTCCATGTAGTATACCCATGTTGCTGGCTCTGGCACTTGGGCCTACAGCCAGTGTAATCCTCTGTAGCAAGGATGTGGGGAGTTTTGTACCATAGTCATTAAAGAACTTTTGTTAAGTAAAGAGCAGGGGCAGCTGCTTATAAGGACAATAGGGATACCACCCTATCGCCATAGTTGCCATGTGCAATTACAAGTGAACAAACATTACACTAACATCTACGTTGTACTTTGTCGTAATTATAAATATTTACTGGCTTACAGATGTCAGTTAGTTAGTTAGTTCCTGTTGGTGTTAAATTAATTAATGTGGTTCTTTATGTGCTGGAAAATGTACTTGTTGAGTCTTCAGGGGGCTCTAAAGCTATTATTGCCACCATTGCATTTACTATGGATACAAAGGAAAACATTCACCTGTCGTGAGGGTCCTGAGAATTCCCATCGAACCGGCACGCTTCCTTCGCACGTAAGAGTGAAATTGCTTCCTTTGTAAAATAATTTGTATCTGGTGCCATCACTGTTGGTTCCTGTGCCATTAGACTGTCCAAGCTGAATATGAACCGAGCCCACATTTGTAATAACAAAGCAACCTGTAATAGCAACTCAAAAAATCAGAATATGATTAGATTTTTATTACCTGATAAAGAAATAAATGGTTCGTTCAAGTTAGATAAAAATTAAAATGCTTTGAGGACAGCAATAAATTCCCCTATTTCATTCCCACCTAGAACAGAATCCTAAATTTGCCAAAAAGAAAATGTTGATTTAAGGCAGCTTTCAGACCGAAGCGACAAGCAACATGGAAGGTTTACACTGAAGTGACAAGCGATACAGGCCCCTTTTGTCGATAAGAATCTTTGTGCTTGTGCTGCCAACAGACCGAGGCTACACGATGTACAATGTTGAGAAAACGGCCCAGTCCGAGCTTGTCGCGAGAAGCTTTGTGTGCAGTGCTACGATGCCAGGGGTCCAGAGTTCTAATCCCTACCCGGGCATGGGTGTTCTTTGTGAGTGTCCTTTCATCAATTTAATCGTATCATCACTCATCTTCATTTTCACGATTAACCAAAGGTGGCAGAAAATAGAAGTAAAATAAACAAATCAAACAAACAAGAAGCGACAGGTGTCACTTTGGTCTAAAAATTCCCCATATAGAGCTTTCAGACCAATAGGACAGGCAAGCGACACGTGTCACTTGGAAATGAATCTTTGGAGATAAATGCAACCTTTCGCACTGAAGTGACACGTCAAACTGCACATCTAGCTTGTCGTTTCGGTCTGCTGTTTGCTTATGCATGGTTAATGCTTTCTTAAAACCTGAAGGGATCCTTGTCGCCTGTCGCTTGAGGATTTCACCAATCGAGAGCAGGTTTGTGCAGCCTGTCATGCCGCTATGCAGCTGTTGATTGACTTGTTACCAAGCGACATGTGCACGCCATTGAGGCAGCTTTTCGTGTCGCTTTGGTTCGAAAGGTTGCATTGATTACTGACGCACGTCGCTTCGGTCTGATAGCTCTCTAAAAGAAAATGCTTCCCCGAGAAGTTATTTTTAGTTTCGTACGTTTACGAAAGATTTTATATCGAAGCGACACGTGTCAGTAATCAATGCAACCTTTCAAACCGAAGGGAGACACGACAAGCTTCACGTGTTGCATGTCGCTCGGACTGGGCCGTATTCTCAACGGCATGGATCCTGTCGCCTCGGTCTGTTGTTCGCGCATGCGCGGTGAAGGCTTGTTTATAGACTGAAGGAACCCCTGTCGCTTGTCTCTTGCCTCTTTAGTGTGAAATCCCCTTGTCGCTTCGGTCTGAAATCTCCCTAAGTACAAATAGGCTGTACGCGTTTGGAAAATGCCCACTACTGAAATAACTTTCAATCGTACCCATCAAATTAGCATAAGCCTTTCGGGGCAACGAATGTCCGTTGTGTTAATTGCGTATAGGTGGATTTCATGTGACGTCAGGATGCACATAGCCGCCATGTTTGCGGCCAATTTTATTTGTCGTTTGCAAGGAAATATCAACCACGCATGTAGCGTTCGTTACATCTGTACGTTTGTTTTAAATCACGAATGCCTGTGTTAGTATCTCCCGCCTGCCCGCTTGAATTCCGAATACTTACAAGAACTGGCCATCACCAATTAAAAAAATAAAAGATAATAGGATTAAAACCAAGCTAACCTCATATGAGATAGTCTGAGCAACTGCTCGAAGACCAAGCCACAATTCAACAGTTTGTGACGTAGGTGAAACACGCCTATTTTTTTCTATTCTAGTAACTTGCGTTGCATGAACATAAAACTTGCTTGGTTATAAAGCAACATGAGGTATTAGAATCATAATAGTGAATAATTTACCCTTTTGGCACAGCATTACTAAAATAATGTCAAGTTGTAGAAAATATGGCAAAATATAACTGACTTATAAAATAGAATACGATATTCCTTTTTAAAGTCATATCCCTCCCTTTCGAAAATCCTCTGCACGCCACTGGGCTCAAGACAAGACTCCTACACTCAGAAGGGAGACTGCCTACATTCCACATTTTAACAGGCAAAATTAAACTTCGTAATTAAAGTTCGTTCCTCGACACACAACAAAACTTTAGAATTAAAGGAACTTTCATCACAAATGAGCATATTTCATGGTCTGTTTAGGAGCATCGGTAAAGGTAAAAAAAGGTAAAGTGCTCCCCTGTGCTTGGCACCACGCCATGAAGGCGTATAGGAGGTGTGGGGGTAACGCCCCACACTTTCTTGATCCGGTCGTGAGTGGGGTGATGTGATCAGCATCACGCCCCTGACCGCCTTTACCCCCCAGGGTTTCCCCCTGGTACCCATGTCATTCGACGCTGGGTGGGCGCCGGAGCCGCTTCCAACCCAAACAAAATCTTCTACTTACTCTACCATTCTCTCAAAGCTAGTATTTTCATTTTGTCATCAATGGATTTGTTGTACAGTCAACGGCAAAGGTGATAGTAGCCAGCTTGCACATTGCGTTTTTCATTCATTTTTATTCTATACCCTGTGCTATTTATGCAATAAAATTCTGTTGATGCGAAGGAGACGTTGTGCTCTGCTTTTAGATGTTTTTATTTACATACGTGATCATCAACTTTTGGACAACAGACCAGCGGTCGAATTGGAAATAAATTACTGTCGGTAAGCTTGTCTTTTGATATAATCCTTTTTTTGTGTGATTTCTTAAATTACGTGGATTCTCATTCTCTCTTATTTATCGCCACTAAGAAAGAGATAAGCGAGTACATTGTTGGCCTTTGAGTAGCTGCTTATGCTGTCAGATCCAATAAATAAGTGCCAATTAAAAAATTTACTGCCGGTATGCTTTTGGCATCTTAATTTACTACCGGTATACCATACCGGCCCAATTCGATCACTGCAACAGACCGAATAAAAATAGTGATGGACAATTTGCCTACTATTACTTTTGCTGTTGGTTGTACACGGTGTACGAAGTGATTACATTCGATTTTAAAAGGCAGAATCCGGATTTGCCTTCCATCCACCAAATGGATCTGTTAGACAAAAACACACGCAAAAAAACTTGAGGGGAAAACTACTCCATCCATAGATTTTGCTTACACCAAGAATAACTAACACTACAAGTGTATAATATCTGTGAACGTTACGTAAACGGAAGGCAAACTTAATCTATGTCAATTGTTTCGTCAATTACTTTCATAACGACCTTTTGTGGGAATGAACACTGAAAAAAACAATGCATAAAAAAATTCTCGGACATTGAAGTGACTACGAATCTTAATTCCAGAATATCCTGGAAAAATCTCTCGTGTATGTTCTACTTATCCAGTACCCTACAATCCATGGATCCTTTAAACCGTTATTTCGGTGCCAGCCTGTGACAGAATAATTACAGTTGACAAAGCGCAGGGAATGAAACTAAGTTGAAATGTAAATTCATATTATAATGAGGTTTCCCATGCTTTTGTGTAGATCAAGCCTGGTTCACACGCTGGGAAAGGATGGTTTCTTCACTCAATATTGTGCTCAGTTTGTTTGCCATGTGTTGTGTATGCCGGGATATATACTTGTAGTTGTAATGTTAATATGGTCAATATAATATACTCTATGTGATTGTGTTGCTAAAGAGTTTGTAGTGCTGGCTTTTCTAATGGACACGAACTGACTGCGGAAGTGCCAACTCGAATATAATTTAGCCATTTGCTTCAAGGAAATTGTAAGTAGAGAATAATTTTACTATTAACCTTCACATTGCCTTTATATTTGCATAATATTTCTTTATAACCATTGCTGCCAGTATGCTTCTCAAGATTCAATATAGAAAGGTTAGATGCTGGTCACTACAATTTAACCATTTATTTCACATTAGTTTTGGTTAAAGGATGACTGTAGGCCCGTAACCACTCTTTTAAAAGAGAAAAATCCCCAATCTTATGTACAGTGGGATCCATGAGTATTGCCTTGCAAATTGTCCATCACCATGTTCGTGCACTTTATTTGACCCAATAACAGCTTCAAGAATTAAAAGAAAACTCAAAACAATCTGTTGACACCTTCTTCACCAGCATACATAAAAATCCATCGCTTAAAAACACAGGATGTAAGAGAAAAATTAATTAAAATAGTCATGGACAATTTGCACGGTAATACTCATGGATCCCACTGTACCAGGTTGGATAACAATTGACTGCAGTGCAGTTGCCCCCAACAATTTTTGCCACTATGCTAAACAATATGTATCAAGGAAAAGAAAACTGTTCTTGCCCTCCCCCCGCAGTTTTAGAGCCCAGTCGCCGCCACTGTATATATATATATATATATATATATATATATATATATATATATATATATATATATATATTAGAGCTGAGCTGATTCCGTAGGCGATGTATCGGTATCGGAAAGTATCGCTTGGAATTATTTTACTGATATCTTTTCGGCATTTTGATATTTCACGGGCTCCGCAAAAAAGCCTCTCGACGCTTTTGTGGAGTCTAATTATCCTGGAAATTATGCAAAATTCGAAATTTCTCCTTATTTTGCAGCAGGTTTGCGTGAAAAAAACTTAATCTTGTGATGAAATAGCATGTAATTTAATATTCTAATGTAATTTTTGTTTATTTTTAAAGCAAAAATCTTCGTCAATTGATGCATATAATTAGAGTGGAATACTTACACACTATTGTTAATGGATATTTTGAATATCTTTTAATTATTACAATTTTAAAGTACAATAAAACCTCGTTCATCCGGACTAATGGGGGGGGGATAAGTTGAGCGGTTTAACGAAAGTCCGGATTAACTGAAATAACCTAAAAGAACAGTAGAGAGTGCATTAAAACTCCGTTTATAGCAACAAAACAAGTTTATTATGGTGTATTTAAAGGGCATAGGACTAAATACACTATACAGTACAAAGTCTGCGGGAAACAGAATTTCATCAGTTGTTGACTACCTTTTCTTTGGCAAGTTCTCTTATTTTTTTTAATTTTTTGTCCCTTTTGCCTGTCTGGATTAAGCGAAGTCCGGCTTATCGCGGTCCGGATTAACGAGGTTTTACTGTATCTGTATAGGTGGAAAACGGTGAGGATATCGGCATCGGTGTCGGTTCAAAGTGGTATCGGCTCAGCCCTAATATATATTAAATTAGTCATTTTGGGGGGGAAATTATTACTTTCTCGCAAGCACCTAATATTTTTAAGCTAATAGTAAGAGTGTTTAGACGTGTTACATCACTCACACTGAATCAGCGCGACGGTGCCTCAATTTTTATGTATTCCCCACCTGCTGCTAATTATTTAGAGATTAAACCTGCCTAGCCAACTTCATTGTTGGCGCAAGCCAGTTTTAAACGCTATGTGATGTTCCTAAATAAATGGAAAGCAGCCTGGGGTGCTTAGATTTGCGTCTTTTCTGCTCGTTCAGCTTATCATAGAGTAATTTTGTATGCGGAAGTGATCGCTTCCGCACTATTAAGTTTCCGTTGTAAACTTGTTTATATATTAGATGCAAGGAAAATAAGAAGTTCGTATAGAGCAATAGACGTCTCTTCTAAGGGTGCCTCCACCCAACGTACACATCACATAAACCCCTAATATTGCAACGATTAAAATTGTGTTGTATTACTCTTAATTGTTCCTTTCGCAGACTATACCCTGTGTTTACATAAGTTTCAGAAGTAATTAGGTAGCTTTTATTTAGGCAAAATTTGTATACGTTTCCATTTTCCAAAGTCACGAAAGATAGGCTTGTCACCTAATATGGCCTACCGAGTCGCATTTTGGAACATTCTATACGTCATTAGCAGAGGGTTCGTTCATATCGTGTGTTGGGAAATGATAGTATAGGCAACTTCCGGACTTCTGCCTTGATGAGTTACATTTTTTTTTTTTACTTTTTCTGTATGATTTGGTATGGAATAACCCACACGAAATTTTTAATGTCTGTATACTTAAAATTTATCTTGTATTTACGTACAGGTAATTACGAGTCAACATTGAACTTATACTTACGTCCCTTGAAGACTTCTCCTAGAGATGACACAAAAGGCATTTCAAGTTCTTTATGGCAAATGTTATTACATTAAAATTAAATTTATGAATGCACTCTGTCAACTCCACGTAAGAGGAGCGAAGAAAAAAAGAGCACATGACATGCGGGAAGTATTTGCTTCCCAATTGGTTATGTCCATGGCATAGATACATTCACTGTAGATATATTCTTCACAAAATAATGTCCCAGGTTATCTATCACTCAGTTGAGAGCCATGACTTGACTATACGCGGTATATTCTTATGTGGAAGATTTCTACAGAGCAGCTACCATTGAAATTAACCAAAATGATATTTGACAAGTAACATGCGTTTGTTTACATTGACTACGTTCTTGTAGAGAATAGACGTTGGTAGAATTTCTGTCAGACAGAGGTGCAAGATTATTTCAAAGTGAAATTCAGCCTACAGAATGGCCAATACAGCACTTCCTCGACATAAGATGCTAACATATTAGCTGCTTAAATAACATAGTTACATATAATATAAGTAGCCTTTGGAATACGAAAGTACATTTTCTACCCCAGTATATCATTTGTATTTTTCAGTCCTAAGGTCCATTATTTCTGAGATTTTTTATATGACACATATGATAAATAATAAGATGTAAACTTTGTCCTAATTCCTTTCTTATGTAAAAAAGTTTTATGTCTCTGGGATCGTAATGTGCACATTGGTATTCCCAGGATAAATATACCTATTTGCAATATTTCATACGATATATACGTTGTGCGTCAGCACCAATTAAGCTTTATTCAATCTATGCTTATTAGTTATTATATATGAATGAAACTGAAAATTACATAATACATTGTAAAACAACTGCAAAATCGAAATGTACCCCATTTGTATTGCGAATAAGTTTTTTTTTCTCTTCGAATTTCGAGGCTTAAATCATTGCACCAGGAATATTATATAAGTATACGTATATATGTAATACACAACGCAGTTATGTGTATTAGGACAAACCAATGATATTCATTTTATTCATTTATTTATTGAGTTGGTGTTTTAAGTCCACTTTTTGCACAGTAAGGCTAATCGGGACTGGACCTACAGTTTAAAGTGGGATCCAAACCGCTATGTGCCTCCACCGGGTATCGAACCCGGGACCCCTTCAATACAAGGCGACGACGATATTCATTTGAATACATTACTCGATTATACATTAATTTATACCAACTGTTCATTAAGACCATATTAAACATTTCCAACAATAATAATAATACATAATTCTCGTCTCACGTGCAACTAAACCTCGAAGGTGATGGTCGCGTAGAAATAAAAATTAAAAATATTGATTACATTGTAAAAAAATATGAACATGCGGCTCCCAAGACAGGCCCGTTGGCCAGTAACAGCACTGGAATAAAATGATGGGGGGCGGGGGGGGGCGTGCAGAGAAGGAATGATTTCTGGGCTGGATCGATCGCAATTAACATATCTATAAATACAATTCAAAATACATATTTTTGCTAAGAGAGTTTATTAATGTAACCTTATTATTTGCTGTGAAACGGAGGGGGGTGGACGACCCTGCCCTTCTATGGGGTCGTCACGTATTTGGGGCTGTTTCCTTATCGTTATAAGAGGGAGAAAGCAAGACGGCAGGAAAGAAGAGAGAGAAACGGAAAATCGGAGGGAAACACACAGAGAGAAGATGATATAGATAAGCAGAGACACGATGCAGAGAAGAGAGAAAGATAAGGACAGGAAAAGGAGGCAGACAGACACGAAAGCGGATATAAACGGGAGAGAGAGGGAAAGAAAGAGAGAGAGTCGTGGGAGATAGATTTGTTGAAAATTGAGACGTGTGATTTTCCGAGGGGTGCATTGTCCACTACTTTATTCAATGGGCACCAGGAAATGGTTTCTTACACGAAAAAAAAGTCATAGAATATAAACAATAATAACATGAGTTGATAAATTCTATTTCTCGAAAAGCCAACCAACTTTTTATTCTGTTTAGACTAGTGAGACGCCAGAGCGCAGGGATACGGACCCTTCAACAAACAAAATAAAAGTAATTAGATAAGTAAATGAATGCTCTTTTAGCCCAAATATGTTTTTTTTTTGTTTTGTTGTTGTGGTTGAGTATTTTGGGGTATTTTAAATGTGACTGTTAGCCTGAAAATATTCCCCTTCTTCTGCCTCTCCAGTCATCTATTTCTGGAGTTTTCACAGGCTTACAATATCTCTGTTCCACCAATCGCTTCTCAACTGACCAAAGCTATTTTCTTGCAATATCTTGCAAGGTTCCAGGTTCAATTCTCGATAATGTTTGAATCTCATTTGAAGCAGTAGGACCAATCTCGGTTAACTCTGTGCGCATAAAGTGAACTCAAACACAATGCAACTTCAAAACATTGTTGCAGTACCACTGTGACTAAGATGCGGTTGGGGACAGGCTCAGGATTTGTTTGGCCACATTTATAGATAGGTTGTGGAAATGCGTGTAGTTGAAGTTCTTTACACATTGGGGTCTCACGACGGGCATAGCCCGCAGTGCACTTAAAATCAATGTGGACGAACGACGGGCATAGCGTCCTGCGGTATGCAATCGCTTTGCCGGTTGAACTACGGGCTATATTCGTACTTCGTCTCATGTGCGTGTTCATTCAAGCCTCTTCGTTGAAATTCCGACCGCTAGGTGACTCATGTGCTATTTTTATCTCGCACCTGGTACTGTTTGTCGTCGGGTTGATGTACGTTGCATTGTTTAGAATGGCGTCGTTAGATCCAGACCGCATAGCGGAAATTCTGCATGAGGATTCCGCCTCAGAGTTTGAAGTTAGCGACGATTTTGATGATGCAGATGAATTTGAAGATTTGGAAGGTAGGTTATATTCGTAATAATTAATTGTTGACAATTTAAACAGTGTTGCAAACTCTAGTATTTTATGAATGAAGTGAGAAGAGGTAATTTTTTTGGGTCTATTCATTTTGCCTCTTGCTTGATTCTCCTACATGCACTGATTATTTCTAGTTTTTCCATTTATTATTTTGTATAGTGTATGTCAAATGAAAATTTATTTAATTTATTTAGTTTATATATTTATTTGTTTATTTTTTACAGATGACGCAGAACCAACTGATACATCATCTGGTCCTGTCCTGCAGCCAAATCCAAGTATACCAGAGAGGCCATTCCAGTTGAGGAATATAGAGTGGTCCAATATTCGTTTAGAAGATCCCCCGCAAAGACCTGTTTTTCAAGAGGATGCAAGAGTGACTGCTCCTGTAGATTGCAACAGTTCTCCAATGGATTGTTTCTCAATTTTCTTTGATGAAAATATGGTGAAGCACATCAAGACAGAAACGAACAGGTATGCTAATAGTAGTATTTCGAAACTCAAGATAACTAATAAATTGAAGAAAAACAGTTTGTGGTGGAAATGGAAGTCTGTGGTTATCAATGAAATTTACAAATTTTTTGCTATAATATTACATATGTGTGTGCTGCAGAAAAGTAGCATCAAGAAATACTGGAGCCAAAGGGCTTTTCTTCATTCAACATTTGCTGCTAAAGTTATGTCCAGGGATAGATTTTGCTCTATTTTGGCTATGTTACACCTAAATAACAATGATTATTATATTCCGTACAAAGAGCCAAACCATGATCCATTATTCAAATTGAGGCCGTATGTTGATTTTCTGTCAGAAACTTTCAAAGGCTCACTTTCTCCTACAGAAAATCTGACCATTGATGAAGGTATTTGTCCATTTAGAGGTAGAATACGATTTCGGGTCTACATGAAAAGCAAACCGGAAAAATATGGAATGAAAATGTATATTCTGACTGAGTCTCACTCTGGTTACGTGTTGGGGTTCGAAACTTACACTGGCAAAGGAGACTTGGATAATTCAATAATTGCACTCTTTGACCGCCTTCTTGCTCCTTACTATGGCAAGGGTCACACAGTATACATGGATAGCTATTATTCAAGTCCATTAGTACATTCATATCTTTGGGAAAAGGAGACTCTTGCTGTGGGAACGATAAAAGGAAACAGAAAACATTTGCCCAAAAAACTGAAGGAAATCAAGCTAGAAAAGGGAGAAATGATTTTCTATCACAGTAATGAACTCATGTTCTGCCAATGGAGGGACACTCGTGATGTATTGATACTTAGCACAAAACATGGAGCTACTGTTTCAGATGTGTCGGTAAAATGTAAGGGAGGTCGAGAGCAGATAATGAAGCCAGATGCTGTATTGGATTATAATCAGAATAAGACTGGAGTTGATCGGAATGATCAACTTGTGAGCTACTATCCTTTCAAACGAAAATCATTGAAATGGTGGAAAAAAATGTTTTTCCATTTGTTCATTAGGTCAGTGGTGAATGCGTATGTAATTTATAAGAAAGTAAACAGGGAAAATCATAATATGTCTCTGGAAGAGTACATCATCCAAGTAGGGGAAGCGCTACTGATCAAAGCGGGCGAAGATATTCAAGGTCAAACATCAATGTCAACTACAGCAGATAGGCTAACAGGCCGCCATTTTCCAAGGAAAATCCCCCCCACAGAGAAAAAGTCAAGGCCCTGTAGGTCATGTAAAGTTTGTGGAGACCGGCACAAAAAAGAAACTGGCAAGTGGGCAAGAAAAGACACAACATTTTACTGCCCCAGCTGTGACGTTGCTCTCTGCGTTCCTGAATGTTTCGAACATTTTCATACAAAAGCTAATTACCTGTAATTTGTAATAATTTTTTTTGTTATTTGCACATAAGAAGTATTCTTATGCAAGATTCAAAAGATGTATTGATAGTTTATGTAGTTTTTGCATTGTTAATTATATAAATTTCCAGATTACGAACTTAAAATATCTCTATATTAACATTTGTTACAATGTTGTACTTTTTTTCTCACAAAACATTGCTGAAAAAATATTAAAAAATGTCTGAAAATTAAAAGAAAATTTAACAAATTTTTGTTCATTGAAAAGAGGAAGTTTTGTAGATTCAATAAATGTGTGGTAAATAAAAACAAATTAAAAATATTTTTTTCTATGATTTTTTGAAAAACAACCAAAAACCGCAGACCAGAGGTAAAAATGCTGTATTATGAGGGCAGACCCGAATGTGTTTTTAAAAAGTTGTTAGTTCTCATTTATAAGTATTTTGTAACATTACTGTGTGGAATTTGCCCGAGATTCGTCACGATACCGAGACTTTCTATTCGAGTCTGAGACGAGATCGAGGCATGTTTCGGCCCCCTCCGGTGGCTGCCGTGGTGTATCTTTTGCCTTGTAATCAAGGGGTCCCGGGTTCGATCCCCGGTGGAGACACATTGCATGGCGGTTCGAATCCCATTTTAAAATGTAGCTCCAGTCCAAATTAGCCCATCCAAGTATAAAGTGGAATTAAACAAACAGAACACAAACGAGACCCGTTCATTATGCTGACGTTCAGTATTTTGAAGCAAAATCCAATTGAATCATATACTTTCGCAGAAGAATATGCATAACGTAGATTTCTAAGTGTATGTCCAGTAAAATGTTAGTGCAATAATACAATTTGACTTACCTACAAGCAGCAAGCGTGTGTAGAGGGAGAGGCGCATCCTTACACTACAAACTAGCTACTGAAAGACAAAACCACACGCTTCCTTTCAGATAACCGAAACTTCGGTGTATTTCCTGAGTTCTTGACCACGAAAAACTTCACACGTAATTATAGGAGAAATGTACTTACGTATTTAGATACGCATTATTGATTCCTTTGCAGATACGCTTGTTTGCTTCCTGCAAATAACGATTACTTTAGATGCTATGGAGAAAGGCTATGGAAATTAATTTTATGCATTCGTCTAGAGGCGAACGGGAAAATTTCTAAAACTAGCTCAAACTTACTTTTATCTTTCCTGGAAGGTTTAGTAGCCTATGAATCTACAGGAAATGACGATGACATGTGGTACTTTACCCATTGTTGCCTGATTGTGTGATAAATATGCTCATAGTATCTAGTTGAAAATAAACTGTTTACTGTTCATCAAGTAACCAATTGAATATCGCCTGTTCGCATAAAATCCTGGTGTGTTTTCTGGAATTTTGGGCATTTTTTTGCCCAGTGATGTCAAACTTCCCACTTTTCTAATACTATGCCATGAGTCACCAGGGAAGGTGTCGTCGTTTCATGACGTCAACTCCATTCAAGAAATTTCCTTGGCGTTGGGCGACAGTCTCCATGAATTACTCTCTTGATGTTGCGAAATGAATTTCCGTTGCTATGGATGCAACGCTTCTTCGTACCGAACATAAATAGGAGTCCTAGATATTTCAGTGTTATTTTCACCCCAAAATCGGAGTTATTTTTGCCAAATTTGGTGTTTTCATTTTATCACATTTTGCTTCCAAATACACCCGAAATTATGCCCTCAGTGTGATTCCAAACTCTCCTGACAAATGCAGAATTGTATCAACATGATCCAGTCATTCGAAATAGTTTGAGTCATACAAAAATAAATTTAAAAACCTAGGTCCTGACTTGAAAAACAAGAGCTCTTCCACAGCAGACAGTGGCGCAGTAGAGCTGGAGCAGGTTGGGTCGGCGCCCAACATTTTTAAACATGAAAATTCAAGATTTATATGATAAAGAAAGTTGTTAGTTACACGAAAAACAAAGTTCCTGATTATGCATTAAATTTTGTGCACGCTGTCAGCACAAAACTCATTGATCCCAGTCGAATTATTACCTTCCAAGTGGTTAGCACAACGTGGTACGACGCCAGGGGTCTCGGGTTTGAATTCATGCCTGAGCATAGGCGTTCTTTGTGAGTGTCCCTTCATGAGTTTCATCATATCATTACTAGAGGCACATATTTTTGGTAAATAAAATAGCAAAATTTCGGTACAAAAACAGAGTCTATTTCGGCTTCAAAAGCGGTAAATAAAATAAAATTTCGGTTTTATAGCGGTGAATAATCACATCAAAAGTGCTATCAAAAGTGCTATATAAAATGACATTTTGGATTTAAAATTGTGAATATAATCCTAAATTTGATTTAAAAACTGCACTTATTACACAAAATAAACTTCTAATAGCACATTTATGTAGTTACCAGAGTATTAAGTTTATTCCTGTGTAAAGGGGTCCATTTTTGCTTCTCAAATATTTACAGCAGAATTAATCAATTTTCCGTGAATTGCATAACTCGCAGGATACTTCAGACTTCAGAAAGTGTCGCGTCGGTATATAAACGGTGAATTTCGTGTTTAAGAGTCAATTTCGCATTTTGCAGTTCATTTCGCATTATTTCGTGACAAAACAGGGTAGAAAAATGCACCTCAGACCTTTCAGAAACGTGACAAATGAACATTAGAGCATTAGGGCGTGTCATTTAAGGACGGAAAATTTTCTTTTGCGAATTTGCTCAATGAGGGGTTCTGAAAATATGTTATTGGACATGAGGAATCCAAATCTGCAATTATTTTTATGATTGGTTGATGATTAGCTTGGTAAATTGAGGTTTGTTTGAAATGCACTAAAAAAAGCCAAAAACTCGCATTTTGAAAGAAAGTTGAAGTTTTTAATCATTTTATAGAAGCGGAAATATAAAAAAAATGTTTCCAGCTGTAACAACATATCATTACTTTATCTTATAACGTCCTATTATAGTAAAAAAAGAATAACATTAATTAGAATTAATAACAAGTTTCATCAAGTCCTGTTTTGATTAATTTCTTGACAAAAGCCGACATCCTGCTTCTTGGCCTCTGATGTAGCCCTCCCTTTTTTCCTGTGTATACACTTTTCCTGCAGCCTCCGTGACTTGTTTCACACATCTTTCAATCCCTTGACCATGACAAGGCCACTGAGGAACTTGCATAGGCTTGTCAATAAATTCCTTTATTTCTGTCAAGGTCATTTTGCATGTCAATGGAGGTTCATAAACTCCATCAAACCAGTCTATCAACTCCAATAAGTTTGAAACAGAGGTGTTTATAGAAGGTGTCTTCCTTGGACATACTGAAAGGTCTCCAAATGTATCATCATTGCCACCTCTCAAATCGATGATCTTTTGAATTCCAGCTCTCCTTTCTTCCTTATTATGTGAGCGCAGCAGTGTCTGAATCAACATTTTACTAATGCATACTACGCTGAACGCTTAACAGTGGGCAAAACAGCATTTACTACAGCCTTGTTTTGCAGTCTAAGCTGCTGTTGCAATTGAAACAACAAATGACGTGGGCCTTCTATCCACAAATGATTTACTTTGATATTGAACCAGCACGGATAGTACACACCAACGATGTATTCCACAATCAGCCTTAAATTCTCGAGGTTTTTGCCTTTTAGGTCATGTTTGGAAACCCACAAGCGACAAAGTCTGTTTGCTGTTGTAAGCCACCTTGAATGGCTCACTGGTCCAATTTCAAGAAGTGCCAGATTATTGGGAAGTTTACCTGCTCTTATGGCCTGTGTAATTCTATATCCATACGCTTGATCGGTTGACATATCCTTCACAATACTGTCACCGAGTTCAATAACAGGTACTCCAATTGAATTTTTTGGAAATTTAGGATTAATATTAAGCTCTTTAGCTGCATCTAAGATTTTACCAATGTCACCTGTCCGCTTGTTGTTTGACAAAGTCTTCCCATCAAGGGCTGTGATTAAATGGCGAGAAGGTAACTCGTTGGTGTGAAGAGCACAAACTAGCCAGTTAAGTTTGCGGCCTAGTTTGACTTCTACCCAGTGCATGGTGCCACCTTCCCAGCCGGTATTAATATTTGTTGAATCACCTCCAATTGCTTGTATTGTTTTATCAATACCTTTCTCTTTCATGAAATTCAGTAAATTGTCAGCAATTATTTCACCTGGTTTCTCATTATTTGAGCTTTTCTCTGGTGTAAAGTGATAAAGGTATCTCCCCTGGCTCACTACAAACTGAATAATGTTGTTCTTTCATACTACTGGGAAACTGCTGCTCTGAATTTTCAGCCTTCAGCATAACTTTAGTTGAATCTTCCCGACCATCGAAAAAATATGCAATCAATTTAACCCTTCTTACAAATTTCTTCAAATTCATTGTCTAATGATATCAATTTCTCCTGCACTCTCTTTACTTTATTGTGGTCAACAACAAGTTTCGTGTTTTCTTAAGTGATCAAGCCGATATCAATAAATGCAGCGGTGGTTGCAGCTGTGGCACGAAGAACAACACCGTATCTGATGATCTGCAAAGCAACATTAGGTATATCTAATGTATTGTACTGTTTCTCTCCATTAGAAGTTGAAGAAGCTGCTAAATCATAATTTGATTCACTTCCATCTTCTGTATAAGATTCTTTTTCCTCATTTCCAACCCCAGAGGAACTTTCTTCATGTGATGGAAGTGAAGAAGTCTGCAATCATTCCTTTTTACATTCATCAAGTCTTGTTCTCTCAACTTCTCCTCGCTTTTGCTTCTTTATCAGTCTGTTATGTTCTGGAAAATGTGGCAAACCAATTTGGTGTGGTCCAATAGAACGAATCTTGTTTCTCTGGCCTTTAATGAAAGCAAGTTCTTTCACTGAGATCTTCTTGTCTTTAGAGCATGTACAATTAATGTGAGCTTCTTTTGTGCAGCTAATACTGTAACTCTTGAATTCACAACAGGGAAAACAAAAGAACAGTTTGCTCGTTCTCATTTTTCAAGTACTTTAGGATATATGTATTTTGCAACACTGGCAGCTGGATAGTTTCTCATAGCCTCACTACTTTGTTCTCTCAGCAACAGTCCATATCTTAACACGTCTCGCAAAGTTGGTAATTCGGAAGGCAACATGTCTCTTCCACTTCCAATAAGGTTGCTCATATGTGTGAATGTTCCCTGTCTTGTCCTCTTCTTTGTAGTCATAGTGAAGCAGTTATCACTGGTTGCAGAAAGCAAGAAAGATATCGCATAGCGCATCTGCCACGACACAGCCACACTGTCATGGACACAGTTGACACCGATTGCAACTCTCAAAATGGAAATTATTCAGTCTCTGTTGGAAAAAAGAAAGGAGTACAATATTAATATTAATAGTACAAAATATAACATAATAATAGTAAAATATTAATAGTGCAGATAACTACAATACATATATAAGAGAACTACAATAATTTGCAATCAATTTTAGGCACATTTCAACATCTGCTTTCATGAAAATTTGGGAATAACCCATACGTTTAAACGACAGAAAAATTTAAAAAATGTTAAAAAGTAGGAACTTTTCACATAGATATTTACCAAGCAAGACCTAAATATTTACAAATAACCAAAATATATTTCAAATTACCTAATCATACCACAACTTTTTAACACCCCTCAAATCAGGATTTTTAAAGATGAAAAATTCAACACGCCCTATTAGAGCATGTTATTTCATATTTCGGGTTTTCGTCAAAAACGAAATTTGCATGCCTCTAATCATTACTCATTGTCGCGATTGGCCAAAAGTGGCAGAAAAGCGATGTTAAATAATAAAAAAAATTAATCAAATCAATTCAAGTGAGGATGGTGGAAATAAATGAACATCACCTTATAAAATAAACCACGTACAAATATTTTGCTACTTTAATTTTTGAGACATTGGCAACTGGGTCTGAACCTTCTGAATCCTCTCCAATACACGTCATTCGGGCTCCGTATAGAGTGACTGCAAAAAACACATGAATGCTAACATGTTACACAATGGGGAAAAAAGACGGATATTTCGAGTTGCATGTGGATCTTTCACAGAGTATGTTATGTACGTGACGCAAACGAAAGATTTGAGACAATCGCAACTGGCTGGATGGTTCTCATTTGCGCGATTGCGTCAAAAAATAAACAAAAATGAGTGATGCTTGACGAGACTTTCTCACGTCTCCGAACTTTGTACCATCAGTATGTAAATATATGGATTCAGTTCTTGACGCAATTGTAGCTTCTGAACGTGATGTAGAGATGTTACATTTCATGACCTATTGTTTTCAAAGGATGACGCGAGTCGCCCAGTTGCTGTATGTATAACTTGAATTAAGTTAGTTAATTTCCTGCCTGGTTGATACGAATCAGAAACAATCACGGCAAGTAATTTCCGTCGAACACTCGCGGAGATAAGGTCCCTACAGAACCAACGCTGTGTGTGTGTTGGGGGAGTTAAATTTACTTCCTTAACCCTAGCTCACCCGAGAGGGGGCAGGGGGGCTGTCAGGCCCACCAACCTCTATTTTTTCGATAATTCAAGTCTGAAATTTGAAAAAAAAAAGTTGAAAATAAATTACATTGTTCCATAGGGTGCTTTCAATATTTCTGTATTTTTTTGTTCATAGAAACATAAATGTAATGCAATGCAAAATGTACTTGGTAGGTCTATCAGGCACCATCTTTGAATATACCTGTCATGCTAGACACTCATGCCAGTGACAGTGTACAATTAGCTGGTAATTATGATAATTCTTGTAATTATTATAATTAATAAACAACTGCATCTCTATAAACAAGAAGCATTAATAAAAAATATTATGGTTTTGTGAGTTTTAGTGTATGCTAAAATATGTGTATGACACTCATGCAATAATTGATGATAATTTTTTATTAATGATGGCAGTTTTTGTAATTATTATAATTAATAAATAACTGCACATATATGATCAACAAAGGATGCAATGATTCAATAACAAAATGGTTTCCTGAATTTTAGTGATAAAAAAAGTGTGGGCCTGTGAGTCCCCTTCCCTCAGGTAAGCAAATACGGACGGGAAAGCAAGGGTTAAACGCTTGGTTTCATACCACTGTCATTAATAAGGAACGGATTTTTAGGTGCTACAAAAGATGAATTTAGGACTTTATAAACTCTATTTTACGACTTTTAGGTGCTTCTAATAAATTAATAGATGAAATCACTAGTTTTAGACGCAATTTGTATACAACAGTTACTATTTCTAGTGCAATGAATAGTATTCTTTGATTATAAAAAATAAACAATTTGTCCAATATAAAAACTTTATCATATTTTGGAGTACTGTGCCACCATATGCTTTTCAATATTCTCCATGGTAAAGTTCTTCCAGTCGTTCGTGAGTGGGCGCTTGTACAGTCACTGACACTCCTGGGTTGTAACAATCCCATTAACTGTCAATGTGATCGTTACAGATCAGAAGTGTCCATGCACAACCTTCTCTCTACGCCGCAGGAAGTTATTGGTTCAAACTTCATAAATGCAACTGCTCCCGATTCCCAAGGCAGGTTTGGTTCTCACCGAGGCGTAGCGGTAATGTTGTCGCCTTGTAACCAAGAGGTTGTAGGTTCGATATCCGTTGGACGCCCATAGTGTTCGGATCCTACTTTAAACGGTAGGTCAAGTCCCGATTAGTCTATCTGTGCATAAAGTGTGCCCAAAAAACTCAACCTCAAGACTTAAACCGCAGGCAGGTTCGCAGTGGTCTTCTCTCCTTGTTGAACAGTCTCTATTTATTTATTTATTTATTTATTTATTTGTCTCTTATTTATTTGTGGCGGAGGTTAAGGCTCATGCCTTTTCTTACACTCAACCACATACAAAAGTTCATAATATAGAACATAGTCATAAATTGATTCATATATAAACATTGAAAATAACTCGTATCATACATATATAACTTGACAAGTTTAAAAACAAGACGCTGCAATCCATTGTTTGCGCACCTCACATCACATTTCCCCACTCCATTGTCTGCGGCGACTTTGGTTCGCAGTGTTCCAGCCTGGAGGGAGCGGAATTGTCTGAGAATTTTCAACGAAATTTGAATGTGAAAGGAATGAATTAGAATCCCCTCACCTACGCTACCTATTGATTACGCTAAATTCTAAACACATTTTGATATTTTCTCTTTAAACCTTAAATGAATTAAGTTATATTAATGATATTTCTTACCAGCATAAGAAATGTATGAAATAAAACGATAGAAAAATGAAAAATATATAAACGATAGAACTGAGCTCATCTTCTAAACGTTTTCCAGTTCTCCTTCTTCAGTTTCACTCTCCCACTCATCCGAGTCTGTGTCTACCGATGAATCTGTGTCAGTGTCTGAATCGGATTCACCAAGTCTAATTATCAGTTCATCTACACGCTCGTCCATAAGTCAATCTCTTTCAAAGTAAGAATCTTGCAGCCAAGAGTAAAGAGCATAAACATTTCAATGCTTTAGAAAAGAACACAGGCAAGCGTGTTATCAGATTGCGTTCTCGTAGTGATTGTTGTACGATAAACAAACGAACTACCACCCCACTCGGTCGGTTTAAAAAAACAACAAAAAAACAGGCCACTGCTCGATGTCGCATTCAGAAAATGAAGTCATTCGCCCTGTAGTTTCTCTTCGTTATAAAACTTAACGCACGTGCGTAATACTACAGTTTACGACCGACGCACCGCACGCATTTTCAAAGGTCGGATTAAATAAAATGAACCACTGATATAATAGGAGCCTACATGCACCGTCACGCTAAACAGTGAAAATCGTTTGTCATATTTATTTTAGCTTAATTTTGCTGAGTTGGCACCACTGGTACTCTCAACGCCAGACCAGTGAGTAGAAGAGTGGTGGGGAGGATGACGTAATAGGAAGTGCTCCGCAGCGATCTGCGCATATCGGGACTTAACTTGTCAGGCTATACCTTTCATGTCAAACCAACCGCGGTAAAAATATGTAATTCTAAGAAATACATATAACATATATATACATGTACAGACACTCATACATACGTTTATATACATAACAGGTCACTACAAATATTTATTAAACATGTATTAATTACTTGACAAAAACAAAAAAAATCACTCCATAAAACTTTCTCTTAATCTTCTTTTGAAGATATACCTATGGAAGTTGATTTTCTCATTTCATGTGAAAATGCATTCCAGTCCCTAACCACTGATGCAGTAAAAGAGTTACTAAAAAATTCAGTTTTGTGAGTTTTAATTGCTAGAAGGTTGGAACTTTGGGATCTTGTGTATGATAACTCCGGGTTTCCTAACGGAAGCAATCTGTCGGTGAGATATGAAGGCCTTCCTGTATAAAGTAACTTATATAGCAACACTAGTTTTCTGTACCTCCGTCTTTCTTTCATTTTAATCCAGCCTAATTTATTATAATATTAAGTTAAGTGGTCATACTTCTTAATTCTGAATTTTTTGAATTCTCATTGCCAGCATTTCATTACAATCAGCATATACACTATCGCAATAGTCAAGATGTGAGAGGACCAAAGCTTGTACAAGCCGTTCTTTAATAACAGGTGGAATATTTTTTTTTATTTGTATAATAGATGTAAGGAGGCATAGGCTTTCTTACATATATTATTAATGTGTTCAGACAAGGTCAGGTTTGTATCTATAATCACCCCTAGATTATTTACAGATTTAGAAAATGGTATGCATGCACCGTTTAGTTGTACAGTTGGCATATTAGCCGAATTTATACGTGCTAAAAGCTGACGTGATCCAATTAATATGCATTGTGATTTATTGGAATTTATATATAACACATGACGGCCGCCCAATTATTAATATTTGACAGTTCCATGTTCATCAGCTCAATTCCACGTGATAAATTCGACAATGAACTTGATATATAACACTGAAAATCATCAGCATACATATGATGTGTAAGATTTCTTATGGTTCTTGTTATATCGTTTACATACGTTGAAAATAACAATGGACCCAATACACTACCCTGAGGAACACCAGAATCTAAAGATTTCCAGTCAAATTTCCCAGACGATGATGCAACGCATTGACTTCTACCAGATAAGTACGATTTAACCCAATCAACTGCACCCACAGAAAAATTAAAGTACGCGTAGTATCCAAGTTATACTCAAAAGTATATCATGATCCACAGTCTGAAAGGCTTTACTAAAATCCAGTAACACTAATATAGTTATTTGGCGGTTATCCATCGCTTCAAGGATATCATCTGTCACATTTACGAGGGCTGTACAAGTACTATGGTTAGTTCTAAAGCCTGATTGGAAAGGATTTAACGTATTATTTATCACAAGATGTTTGGTTATTTGGCTATGGACTACATACTCTAGGGTTTTCGATAAGGCAGGTAGAATACTAATTGGTCTATAATCCGAAGCATTAACCGGAGATGATATTTTAGGAAGTGCTCGCACATATGCTAATTTCTATAATGATGGGAAAGTACTAGAGGTGAGCGAAGACTTGATAATGTCAGTGACATATTCAAGTATGACGAATAATTTTTAACCATGGTAATAGAAATGTCATCGGTTCCTTGTGTGCTACTTTTTACTTTATTGATTGCAATTTCTACCTCATGCTTCTGGACCAAACATAGAGAGAATTTTGGACCAGAATGAGGTACTCGCGAGGAATTTATATCTTCAATTGTATTTGTTTTAGTTGCATGGCAAAATATCGGTAATGTACAAAAGTGATCATTAAGTTGATTTTCTGAAATATCAAGATTCGTGTTATCTGATTGTTTCCGGTTTACTCCGAACACATTCAACCTCTTTCACAATTCTTTGGGATTTAATTGTGCATTATGTAGACTAAAAGCATACTTTAGCTTAGCCTTCCGAACTTCTTGCTTACAGTGGTTACGCAACCTTCGATAGGCCTCAAATGCTAAATCAGTTGTTTCCGAGGATTTCCGTAGCGCCCTTTTATATTTTACGTGTTGCATATTCCGTAGTGACATAAGCTTTAATATATCCGATGTCATCCATGGAGATGGGGGATTTTTAACCCTCCTCCTCTTCACGGGTGAAATTTTATCATAAAATTTTAGAATCAATACATACAAAATTCTTATGTTTTCATCTACAGACGGCAAATGTAGTATTTCAGGAAAAGGCAACGAGGCTGCCTCCTTTGCTAGATCTGCTTCACTCACGTTTTTTAAATCTCCATATGCTATTATTTTTGGACGATATTTCGGCACCTTCAATGAATACGAAATAAAAATAATATCATGTCTGGGCGATATACCAGGAGCACTAACTTGGTCATGAATAAGTACGCGTTTCTCATTATTTGTTAAAATAACGTCAAGCCATGATTTCGTATTTCCACTATGGTAAGTTGAATTAAATGGTAAAATTTTCAAGTTGAGGTTTGTCATGAGGTCCCGAAATTTATTTGTATCTACTTTATCTGTGAGCAAATTATAATTTGTATCCCCCAAAAGCAAAACATTATCGTATTGTGGAAGAAATTGAATGAAATCGTCCTCAAAATTCTCAAAATTACAGTCGGGCGGTCGATATACCGTTGTTAATAAAATATTTTGTCGGTTCATGCATAACTCTAAAATTATATATTCAGTTTGTGCCATATATTGCGGAGGAGACATTGATAAGATCTTGACCTTCAGACCGTTACGAACATATATAATTATTCCCCCACCACGTTTTCCCACTCTATCATTTTTATATAAATTATAATTTGGTAAGTCAATCACATTATTCGCTATCGAGTTAACTAACAAAGTCTCACATAAACAAATCACATGTACATGTAACTCCAAAAAAGTGTCATAGAATTCGTGAAAAATTTTCATGGGCGACTCACAGTTTAAGTACGCTACTTTCAATGACCTTGGGAAAGGTGTGAAATTCTATCCTGTCCGAGTCTACTGACGCAGATGAACCAAACGTAGAATTCACCGAAGGGGGAGGTTCATACACCGTATCCAATCCTGAAGACGGGTCAATACTCCCCTCCTCCTCTTCTTCCGGCGGCCACCTACCTCATTGAACTTTTCCTCTTGCCCAGCGGGGTTCTGGCGACGTACGTCCCTCGCGTAGACGTGGGTCCCTCTCGGAAGCGCCCCGTGGGGGTCCCTCCTGGCGAGATGTCCCCGCTGCTGCGACGTTCCTTTCTTCACCAGGCGTCGTTTCTACATTTCCGTCCTTGGTTCTACTCTCCTCGTTCCTTTGTAGCTCCTCCAACGTCCACGGTCTGTCATTGACGTAGAGGGTCCTGAATTTCAGTTGCACTCTGCATCCTTCTTCTCTGGCCTGGGACACGTATGTTCTCAGTTTCCGTCTGTACTGGCGGGTTTCATAAGAAAAATCTTCCGCCATACTTACTCCTGCCTCATGAAGAACCTTCACCCTACGCAGCACTGCAGATCTGTCTTTGTAATGAGCGAACCTTGCGATTAATGGCCGCGGCTTAGTTTTGTCCCTTGTCGTACCCAGCCTGTGCACCCGTTCGAATATCCTGTCTCCTGCGGCCGTTTCTACTTTGTCACCCAATACTCTCTTCAGTGCTGCTTCAGAGTCCTCCCAGGTTTCATGTTCACTTACCGGCACGTTGTAAAACACTAGGTTTGATCTTCTCGTCTGGTTCTCCAGATCGTCTACTTTCGCTTCTAGTTCATGCACTTTGTCGAATAAGCACTCTATTTGCCTATTTGCCACCTCTAACGACTCCTCAAGCTTCCTATTTTTGTTCATGAGAATTTGCATATTTTCTCCCAGTTTCTGAATCTCTCCCTTGAGACTCTCCTGTCCTGTTTCCACCAAAACATAAAGGTCATCCAGCGATCTTCCAGGTCCTGGGTTGGGTTCTACCCCTGCTCGTAGGAGTAGCACCAACACCACCACACCGTATGCGAAGAAGCCGTTCATCTCGGGTTACTTTTCTTTCAGCCTGCTCTTCCCTCCGCCAAAGCCGCACCTCCCGATTCACACCCGCCATGTGACGAGATCTACCCCCATCGGCAAATAGGCGACTTGATTGGTCACTTAGAGCGTTGTCTTTCCTACTCGTTACAGAAGATACTCGAAACAGACAATCAGACGGCGACTTGGAATCTTCCCGCGTTCTTATACTGTTGGAGGCCGCAAAGCAGCATTTTTGTTTGTACACCTACGGTCCCTTTAATTGCTTGGGAAGTACAGCGTTTAACAACGGAGAACGCCTCATTCAGTCAGTTCGTTCCACTTTTTCCAATTTCGTGATGCAAGCTGGAAGATGCAGGAAATTTGTACAGACGTTGACACCCCTTGCTGTTACATTGCTTCTTTTGCTGCTCGGATACGTTCAAGGGTTTCAAACCTTTGTGGTGGAAATTAAGGGTCGTTCTTAATAAAAGTTATTCTTAAAGTTAAGCAAATTTTTTAATGGAGGTTTTTCAAGTCAAAATAGGGCTTTTAGGCATTTACAGGAATTTATAGTTCATTTAAGCGTTTATAGGAATTTATAGTTCATTTAGGCATTTTAGGTCCCATAGAATTTCAGTGGAGGGGTGCTGTTTACATGAAACGCAAAGATCTGTAAATAGTATACATCTAGGACGTTGCAAAAAATAGGTAAGGATCTAGATATCCGTTCCCTAGTCATTAAGGGACCTTTGTTAACATCATTGGTAAATTTGTATGTTTATACGAAATGAACGTCTCAAATGATAGAGTTGAAAAGAGTGACGATACTTTCCCATATCCAGGACCGTATCAAGGTTTGTGGAGGCCCCTGGGCAAAATGTTTTGTGCCCCCCCCCCATTTTTTAATTATTTTCTACTATGAGCTTTATTAGCTCAATATGTTAACCACCAATTTCCAGCAGTTGAAATGTTAGACCTGATTTTAGAATCAGTAGTCATTCACAATCGAACATATCGCAGATAGGTTTGCAGGGAGAATAGCGCAGTAAAGTAAAGTTACAGGACGAAAATTGTAGCGCTATAGCAGCAGTAAAATTCTGCATCTAAATGTCTACAGTCTTTTATGGAAGAGTGCCACTACATACGTATGCACGGTCCATCTCATCTACTGGACAATTACCGACAGGTTCATTGTGGAAATTGTAGTAACTACACTTTCTTCAAGAAAATTTTAAAAAGACATACTTTTTTTTTTGCCTCTTTCGCCGAAAATTCATTTGCTATATCATCGAAGTCCAATTCACAAAGAAGTTCATGTTCAATGCTTAATAAACAAAGATTGGATAAGCGATCCTGTCCCATGGCAGCACCAAACCTGTTTTTCACTAATTTTCATTTTTGATGATATTAACGAAAGAAAGTTATGTACTTTGTAGGATTATTTATTATCTTAATCGTATCTGAGAATTGATTGTTTGAATAAGTGTGCCTTATTTCCACACCACAGCCAAATCAATCCATGGTATAAAGTATACTGAGCTTCAGATATCTACAAACAGATCGAGTGAGAGCTGTGCTACAATTGGATCCAGAAGAGTGTAGACGTACGACAATATTGAAGTTTTCTTGATTTTTAAAATACAACTTCTTATGTAATTTTTCACAAGCATAGCCAGCTAGTTAAAATATTTTTTTGGTGGAGGCCCTTCACAGCTTCCTTTTGGTGGGGACCCCGGGGCAATTGCCCCAGTTGCCCATAGGTTCATCCGGCCCTGCCCATATCCCTAAATAAGGAGCAACGCATTCCTATTCAGAATGCAAAATTCCCAGCTTGAAACTCGTTTCTGTTCGTGCGAAGAACAAAAATTAACATTAAACCAGGAGCATCTCCCGAGATCCTCACTGATCCAAGCAAAGACTTCACAGTATCGAGACAAATCTCCAGTTTTTATTCATACTTCCGTCATTTTTTTTGTTTGTTTCTACTGCCTTCCAACAATATATGTTCCTACGTGGCACGGTCCCTCTCTCTCTACCGCTCATCTCAGCTTGAAAGATTATACCGTTTACGAGCTAGTAAAAAGACCCTTGCGGATGCCGGTGTCGATTGTTGCAAGCATCTCGTGTAAGAGATTGTAAGGGGTGTACAAAGAGATCTGATCAAAGTAATCGAGGCACCGGTGAAAGAGGCCAGCGTGTTCTCGAGTTACGACGAAGGTGAAGAAAGGAGAGATTTTGTTAGGGTTCTGTTTTTTTTTTTTTTTGAGACATAATATGTAATATTTCAATTCTTGCTTTATGTTTTTAAAAAGAGTGCTTTAACTTTGTTATTAACTTTGTTAATCACCTCAACCCCTAATCTCCACTGAATCGCCCTCTCCGAAATTAACCTCTTGGCGCGCCCCAGTATCAAATGTCGTTGACATTGTAACTGAAGAAATCTTTCATTAAGCAAGGGTTTTTATTTTGTTCGCTGAGTTTTATAATTTTACTTTTAACCAATTAAAGAATAACACAATACTATTGCGAGATGATCCACATGCGGAAACTTGATTGTTTTGTTTTACAATATTGAAAACACTGGTAGGCTATTTTTATTTATTATTTACTGTTTCCATAGTGCATAACAGTGCATGTGATGAATAGGTAACGGATTTCTAGGTCCATACCTATTTCTTTTGCTACGTCCTAGACATATGCTATTTAGAGATCTTTGCATTTCATGTACACAGCACCCCTCTACTGAAATTATACGAGCATAGGACCTAAAAATGCCTTAATGAACTATACATTTCTAAAATTGCCTAAATGAACTATAAATTCCTATAAATGCCTAAACACCCTATTTTGACTTGAAAAACGCCTTTTAACCATTCGCTTAACATTAAAAATATATGTTATTAAGAACTACCCTTAATTTCCACCACAAATGTTTGAGACCCTTGAAATTTGAGACCTTGAACGAATCCGAGCCGCAAAAGAAGCAGTGCAACAGCAAGGGGTGTCAACGTATTTGAAAATTTCCTCCATCTTCCAGCTTGCATCACGAATTTGAAAAGAAGTGGAGCGAACTGGCTGGATGAGGCATCCTCTGAGCTGTACTTCCCAGGCAATTAAAGGGACCGTAGGTGTAGGATACCAAAGAAAATGTGGGCTGTTTTGGGACGGAATCCTAGCTACAAAATCATCCATTTGTATTACAGGGCCGGCATTATTCTCGACCTCAAACAAGGACCTCACCGATGGTGCAGTGGTAGCGTCGTCGCCTTGTAATGAAAGGGCTCCGGGTTCGATTCCCGATGGAAGCACATAGTGGTTCGGATCCCACTTTAAACTGTAGGTCCAGTCCTGATTAGTCTTACTGTGCATAAAGTGGACTTAAAGCACCAACTCAATCAATCAATCGGCTTCGAACAGTGTAAGAGCGCGGGAAGATTCCAAGAATACCTCCGTCTAATTGGCTGTTTCGAGTGTGTGCTGTGACGAGTAGAAAAGGTAAACTTGCAAGTGACCAATCAAGTCGCCTATTTCCCTCACTGACACAACAGTTAGGTGAAAGGGGAGGGTTTGCGCCGGAAACTACAACTGCCCTAGTATAGAGGCTGTTCAACAAGGAGAGAAGACCACTGCAAACCTGCCTGCGGATTGAGTTTTGAGGTTGAGTTTTTTGGGCACAATTTATAAACAGATAGGGTAATCGGGACATGACCAACAGTTTAAAGTGGGATCCGAACAACTATGTGCCTCCAACGGATATCGAACGTACGACCTCTTCGTTACAAGGCGACGACTATAGCACTACGCCTCGGTGAGAACCAAACCTGGCTTGGAATCAGGAGCCAAGGACGTATTTAGGGGGTGAAGTCCCCCCCCCCCGAAAGACTTATCAAGTGCTAAAATTAAATAATGAAAAATATATTCGTTTAGCATTTGTTGTATAATTTCCTCTGAACTTATTGAAAGACAAGGATTATATTGGAAACATGTGGCTTTGAAGGACACGAAGGATATATTTAGGGGGTCCGGAGCCCCTCTCCCACCCGAAAGACTTATAATGTACGAAAATTAAATGAAAATATACTCGTTTAGCATTTTTTATAATTTCATCTGAACTTATTGGAAGACAAGGATTATATTGGAATCACACAGCTTTGGAGGACAGGAAGGACGTATTTAGGGGGTACGGACCCCCCCTCCAACCCGAAAGACTTATTAAGTACGAAAATTACATAATGTAAATATACTCGTTTAGCATTTGTTGTATAATTTTCTATAAACTTATTGGAAGACAAATATTATATTGGGATCATACGCCTTTGACGGACAGGAAATACGTATTTAGGGGGTTCAGGGGTCCGGACCCCCCGAAAGACTTACCAAGTACTAAAGTACTTAAGTAATGAAAATATTAGCATTTGTTGCATAATCGATGATTATTAATTTCCTCTGTACTTTTTAGAAGGCAAGGATTATATTGGGATCATATGGCTTTGAATGACATTACAAAGAAGATTTATGTACACTACTACTCAAAATAATATGCATAAAATATTAATCAGAAACTTACATTTCTCCAAGTACATGTAACATCATTTTTGTTATTCGATAAATATTCAATTCTTCATCTATTTGACATTAATTTCATTGCCAGGGCACTTGTTTTTATGTAAATTATTCCCATCTTAACTGCAGGTAAGCTGTGTAATGATTATGCGCTGTTATATCTCTATTCTTATACAGTCTTTTTACCTATTCGTGTAATAATAATATAATATTAATTTATGTATTGTAATTAGTATTAATTTGATTCAATATAATTATTCTATTTTAAACATTATTATTATTATTCCTGAGACACTAGGTTCGGACCCCCCGAAACATATTTCTAGATAGCCTACGTGCCTGTAAGGAGCAGTTGCATTTATAAAGTTTGCACCAATATGTTCCTGCGGCGTAGAGAGAAGGTTCTCCATGGACACTTATTGGTTGTAACGATGGCATTGAAAGTTAATGGGATTGTTCAGAACTGTCCGTGACTGTAGAAGCGCCCACTCACGAACGACTGGAAGAACTTCACCACGGAGAACATTGAAAAGCATATGGTGGCGCAGTGCTTCAAAATATGATAAAGTTTTTACATTGTGCAAATTGTATATCATTTATAATCAAAGAATAGTATTCATTGCACTAAAAATAGTAACTTTTGTACACAAATTGCATCTATAACCAGTTATTTCATAAAATTATTATTAATTAATAATTATGCCTATTAATTTATTATAAACACCTAAAAGTCCTAAAATTTCTTAAATCACTCTTTTTCTAGCACCTAAAAATCCGTTCCCTATGATTAAACATTATTATTATTATTATTATTTCATTCATACGATTTTTCTTGTTCTGCCATAGTTAAATTCTCGATATGTTCATTAACGTGAAAAATAAATTGGAACTTGTACCTTACTTCCTGGAAACTACAGAGTAAAGTAATGCAACTCGATTTATTCCATATCTAGGACTTCTGCAGGGAAGCTTGAAATGCGGTTTCGTCTCCACCGCATACGAACCTTTGGCGTGAGATCCTATCGGGAATCGAATCAGCATACCCAATTACCAACACACCCGTCAGGTTTCCATATCTCTGTTTTGCCTAAGATCAATCCGCTCTTTTGTGAGTAATGTTTCTCTGAAATAGGTATAGTGCGTCGTGTAGGAGGGACGGGGTGGAATGGGAACAACATAGCGATATTGTGACCGTGATATCTGCAGCAAATTTAGAGCTTTCGAGCAGAAATTCACATATGAACTAAATTACTTTGGTTGACTGATCTGGTATCGCATTTGAGTAAAATCGGACAATCGTTTCAAGATGGCGGACGAATAATTGATTTTCCTATGTGAAATTTCAAATGTATGTGGCCAATGGGGGCTAGAATGGCAGATGGGGGTACACAAATATTCTCAGAAATTGGAAAGTTAATGCAGAATATGATCTCATTATATATATTGAAACTGAAAATGTTTTTCTAAAAACTGGAGGACCGCTCTTTTTGGGGAAAGGCCGAGGCCCACACTGCCCCCCCCCTTTAGCGTTACCACTTCAAGAAAACGAAGTTTTACACATTCAATAATCACTTCGTACATTAGTACTTGAGAAACGATAGAAATTCCGTGGGTCTTACAGTCTTACTGTATAGTATCCTATTGAGACAGTAAAAAGTAGTCAAACTTATTTTACTTATTCGCGTTCCATTCCTAGTAGCTTATCACATTGACCCAAAAAAATCATCTGTTACCCGGAACATTAGCAGAAAACAGCAGGGGCCTAGTTCCAGGAGAATCAATCTCTTTCGTAAGTTGCTGCATTCAATGGCGGAAATGTCTTTCTCTCTGTGTTGCAAATGGCGGACGTGACTAAGGAGATTTGTTAATTGCTTTGTCTTTCAATTGCGGGAAGTTGAATCATGTTGCGTGCAAAATCTGTTCTCGCGTAGACGTTAACAGATTTCCTTAATTGACTGTTGTACTTACTGTCCTGAACTGAAACATCTGATAAGCAAGTGAAAGGGACGTTATCTAGAGTGGGCTGGGGCCACCATCTTAGGCCCCCCTGCCTTCCCCACAAAGCCTACACGATGAAATTTTGAGGAGATTATCTCCCGTGTACTTTGAAGGGTGCAAAATGGCCATATGTGCCGATCACCCAAAAAAAATTGTCATTCATTCAGTTATTGAATCAAAAACAGATAAACGAATAAAGAGAAAAAAGGGGGGATTAGACAAATCGATAGAAACTGACATAGAAATAGAGAAAAAGAAGGAGAGACAGAGAGAAAGGAGGAATCTAGAACGTCGTTAAGAGGGGCCCAGGGAAGGCATTGGCCACCTGAAACTTCACGTTGGATCCCCAAAATTTTCCGTTCCTTAGAGGAAATTTGACATAATTTTTTACTTCCTAATATTTTAGAAGCTTTGCAAGTATATCACAATCGATTCACCTTTTCATTTATTGTACTTTTTGGAATACAGACGAGGTTAAATATAAATGTAATTATTATTATTATTATTTAATAGCTATATATTTAAAAACTACTACTATATATTAATAAAAACTTAATATGGCAGAAATAGAATACATAGAAAACAATTACTTGTATAATTACCTCCCAAACTGATCGGCCTAGCTATGTCCGTGAGAGGAATAAACATGAAAAGAAGAGTTGGAGAAACAAGAAATCAATAGGGAGATACAGAGGAAGGAAAAAAGAAACATGGGAAGACATAAGGGAAAAATGGTAGGGAAACAGTGAAGGAAATGAGTACTGAACGATCAAACAGAGTAGAAAGAAAATACTGATAGAGAAAGAGAAAAAATACAAAATGGGAAATATAAGGTAATAGATTGAAAACATAGGAAGAATGAGAGAGAGAGAGAGAATCTTTGTATTTCGGCCCGGAGTGTCCCTTCGATGCACCTACCCTTCTATCGGCATTTAAATCTCAGTAAGGTTGTCAGGGAAACAGCAGACGAACAGCCTCATCAAATATATTTAGTTGCATGTTAAGTATAATTAAACCAGGGGCTCTTGGTTCCAATCCTGAGTGATGCATGAACGTTTCGTTGTGCTTGCTCCCTGTTCATCATTTATCCTCATCGTCGCGATTAATCTTGAGTGGTAGAAATGCGACGTGCAACAACCAGAAACACTTACAATACAATGAATGCACCACAATACAATTATTTTGCCCTGGTGAAAAATATTTTTGCCCTTTCCTATACATCGCCTTTTTTTCGGTGTGTTATTGGATTTATCTGAATGTTCACACCCGAAGCACTAAAATTATCACCCATGGTGAGGCAACATAATCAATCACCCACAATATCGATCAAAAAAAGTGTCAAAAGGTGGATTTTACGGTTTGCGTTTTCACATTGAAGAGGTTCCCGGTTGGAAAGTCTCTTGGCAAGCAAGCCATCTTGGCCAAGTCATTTTTTAATAAATTTAATTAATTATTTTATTTATTTACATATTTATTTGTGTAAGTTAGAGGAACGGTACAGCAGAAGCCATTTTAAACCGGAAAGAAACTATGCTAAAACAGTACAATAAATAGTGTTAAACAAAACAAGAAAGTACTGAGATTAAACAGAGCTCAGTTCACAATATCATTCCTTTTTAGGTTGTTGATAAAAGATGAAATAGAGTTGGATGTATCTATTTGGTAGCCTATGGAATAAGGAACATTGTATGGGTGGAAGTCTGGGAGTTGCAGAGTGGAAAGTTTGCATCAACCAAACCTGATATCTCACTGGCTTCAGTCAGTCAGTCAGTCATTGGATCTGACAGTTTTATATATGAGTAGAGTTTCAATCTAGAACTATGTCTCTGTATCGTTTTTGTCGTTTGTCATTTCCTCTTCTTCGGTTTTTCATGAGTTGATTGTCGCACCCTACAACTGACGTAGGGATTTGGGTGTGAGCCGGGGGTTATGTATTCAGGTATACTTTTGAATTGTGGGCCGGAGATTGGTGGGTTCTGTGGTCAGGTATACTTTTGAAATTGTGTGTGTTCACTGAAGTCTTGGCATTTTATGTGTATGCTTTGCGGGTTGGACTTGTCCAATAAGGTGGATAGTTGGATTAAAGTGATGCGGCAGCATCGCCAAAACTTTGGTTCTCGTGCGTTGCATGAACTCGAACAGCGTTTCAATGTCTAGATCTACGTGAAGTTGAACATTACTGGTGTATCTGTCAACTCCAGCAATGAATCTGAGCGCCCGGTTTTGTTCGGTTATTAGTCTTCGCAGTGTGCTAGGAGCTGCATGACCCCATACTACGTAAGCATAGGTCAACATGGATCTGATTATTATTTTGTAGATAGACACCCTGGTATGCAGGGGCTGCAATTGGCTTTTGAATAGGCTAAATAGTTGTCCGATGCACTGCGATCCTTTGTTAGCTCTTTCCAAGATGTGTTTTTGAAAGGTTAATCCTTTATCGAGTATAACCCCAAGGTATCTCGTCGGGTTTGCAATAGGGATGGCCAAACGGATCCGGATCCGAAAATTCCGGATCCAAAAGTTACGGATCTGGATCCGGATCCGAAAATTCCGGATCCGAGAGTTTCGGATCCGGATCCGGATCCGCAAGTTCCGGATCCGAGAGTTTCGTATCTCAATCCCATTATAATATTACCGCACCTTAAAAGGTATGCTCTTCGATTACAAAGAAATTTCTCATTAGTTAGTCCTACAATAATTTTTTTCAAGTGTTGTTCCTAAAATACTTGCTACGCATCGGCTAACACACTCGTGCACAAAAATAGTCTTACTTGTTTAACATAAAATATCAGAGTTGATTTTGTAAATGCCATTGAAACGAATATGTATTCATTCGAATGTATTGGAAAAGGAAACACACATAAATGTGACATTCCATTCCAATATGAAACCTTTAACACATAGAACAAGATAGAAATGTTATACAAAAATTATAGAATTTTTCTACAGTTACAGTTTTACAAATTAAAATAAAACATTATAATATATGCAGTGTTATATAATTACAAAGTGTAAGACTAACAAGGGAGGTTATCTAAGTGTCCCCCTCCGATTTCCATGAAACTTGGCAGGTGTATAGTGGGGCCCAATGGAAGAAATAACTGTTTTTTGTTTCAGCTAAAAAACTGTATTAATTAATTACAAATCGCGCACGCGCGCACACACTATATATATGTGTGTGTATGTAAGTATATTATATATATATATATATATGTGTGTGTGTGTGTGTGTGTGTGTGTGTGTGTGTGTGTGTGTGTATATTAGCAGGTAACAATGTGTTATAAACACATTCTTACTTCCCAAAGAAGCGCATGTGGGATGGCAAAACGGATCCGGATCCAAAAATTCCGGATCTGGATCCGAAAGTACTGGATCCGGATCCGAAAGTACCGGATCCGGATCCGAAAGTACAGAATCCAGATCCGAAAGTTTTGGATCGGGATCCGAAAGTACCGGATCCGGATCTGAAAATTCCGGATCCGAAAAATTTTAGGATCCGGATCCGGAACCAACCGGATCCGGATCTGGCCATCCCTAGTTTGCAACGGGATGATTCGCTGGTGCAGCTGCAATTGCGGGTTGAATCGCTATTTCTTCTTGGTGAAGAGGACGGCTGAGCTCTTCTCCGGATTGACTTTGATTTGCCATTTAGTGGTCTACTCTTCATATTGTAGTCGCAGGTACCTTTGCATGTGTGTCTCCGTTAGTTGGCTCTGAGGCTGGAAGGAAATGTCGCGGTGTCATCCGTGTAAACTGCAATCATGACAAAGGGCGATGCTGGCATATCATACGTATACAATGCATATAATAGTGGCGACCATAATGAGCCCTGAACCACCCCTGCGGTGATTGTTGGTGAAGTTGATGTCTCGCCATTGAAGTGGACCACTAGTTGACGTTTGTGAAAAAACGAGTAAATCAGGTGGATGTCTTGTTCCGGGAAACCAAGGTGGTGAAGTTTGTAGAAGAGACCTTCGTGCCAGACCAGGTCAAATGCTTTTTCCACGTCCAGGAAAACCCCAAGTGTGAATGCTTTCTTGTTATAGTTGATGGTGGCGAAGTCGACAACTCCGTTCTGTGCCTCGGTCTGAAGCCGTGCTGGAAATCCGGAAGCAGCTGGTGTTCTACAGTGAATGCTTGCAGTCTGCAAGAGCAGGCGTTGGAAAACCTTTCCAAGGTGACTGAGAAGGCTTATGGGTCTGTAGTTAAAATTCAGGTTATGTTATCACTGGACATGTTGAGCGAGTGGGGGAAGCTGGATACATAAGAAGCCAATAGGAATGTTTCACCTACCTTACAAACTGTTGCATTGTGGCTTCGAGCAGCCGTGATTGAGGCCAGTTCTTGGAAATATACGGAATTCAAGCGGCCGGGGGGGAGATACTAACACAGACATTCGTGATTTAAAACAAACTGCAGTTGGTGTAGATGTTACGAACGCTACGTGATGGGTATTTTCTTGCAAGCGACAAATAAAAATTGGCTGCAAATATGGCGGCTGTGCGCATCCTGGCGTCACATGAAACCCACCTATAGTATCTTAAAAAAAAGTCGATGCCACTAAGCAGATGTGCCTTTAACACTTCCCAAAAGCTACCCTTACTTTAATTTTTATCTTGCATGAGATGCGAATCTATCATTAGAGATTATAATATGGATTGGTAAATATGCAAAAACTGACGTTCACAACCCAAATTATATTTTAATCATAAGAAGTCTGAAGCTGTACATAAAATATGTAATGAGCTAGTGAAAATAGCTCAACATAGTTTGTTTTAAGTCCATTATGGGGAATAGTTTTGTAATCATTATAAAGTCTCCGACCTATATGGTTTTCAATGAACAAAACTTAAATGTCACGTCAAGAAATGTTTAAATATTTTGTAAAACAGTTTTTCGTGGATTTTGAATCAACGACAAGCACTTCTTCTTTCCGTTGAATAGGTGACTGAATATTTCGTTTATTCTACAATAGCTATATGGGATTACTCTCTAAAGCATGTGAATCTTGTAAAGAAAATACATACATTAATGCACTTACGATGAAAATTCTGTTCCCTGGTTATTTGTTAAAGGTATAATTGCGATTCAATCGCTGGGTGATTGGACGTCAGAAGAATACTAATAATCCTAACCTCTAATAACTCAACAGACCTTTTTAGGTCCAGAGCCGTTCGAGTAGTATTTTTTTGGGCGCATCAAGTTCCATAGCCGCTGTTTTCTGCCATTGTTAAAGTTCCAACCAGTGATCAAACCCGGACCGCTCGCACGAAAGGTGAGTGCGCTAACCGTTGGGCTACGCGGGAGATGAAAAGTTTGCCAATAGACACCAAACATAAGACTCCTAAAATAAACTTGTTCTTTCAAACCCCACGCGTGGAAGTTTTATACAGTGATATGCTAAATATTACACATGTCTCGTGTGTTCACATATAAAATAATGAATGTAAAGCTTTCGGTTTCAGCTTTAAGTCCTCTTAAATACAGAAAGCAATAACTGATTGAAGTTAAGGGAACCCTTTTTTTAATATAGTATGCAGCAACACAGATATCAGATTTTTTATTTATGAGGTAAAAAAAATGCAAATAACAGGACACGTTTGGAAAATGTTTTATATATTATTTATTGAACACAACATGTTATACCTAGTTTCCAGTTTCTTTCATTTTTTCAATACTTGCTAGTTTTATGAGTCTATAACCCATCGATTTCCACATGGATCAAAATTCGTTAATTGGAGACATAAATATAAAAATCTTGAATGATGAATCAAGATAGGCACGAAGTCTTTGTTACTAACACAATCTTATATAACAACAAAAAATATGCAGTCCAACAGTTCCACATTTCTTTTCTTTTTTTTTTATCAACAAGCCACTTTGTTTTTTTTTACTATATATATGTACAATAAGACTAACTTTTCTACCAGACACGACGGCACCATTATTATTATAATACTGTTCTCCTTTACACTAAAATATTTGGAAAAATTTGTAACATTAACATCAGAATTGTAACAGTGAATAATCTTGCATATAGGTTTTGTGTGTATTTTTTTTTCCTTTTTGAGAAGCGTTGTGTTACATTTTTCATGCTTGTTATCTTAAGTCACAACTAAACAAATACATTTTATTGGCAATGAACAGGTTCCAAAATGAAGGTTGTATAAATTGGTCTATTTACATAAAAAAGACCAAAAAATGGTAAAATGGTCATTGAATAGTTAGTACCTTATCTTTGGTATATAGATTATCAAGGATAAATGGTTTCTCCTTAACGTATTTTGTGCATTACTTAGAACGTCAATGTTTTTTCAAGTTGCCAAAATTCATTACATAATGATTCATGTTTTGGCACAGAGGTTGTATCTACATAACGCAAAGGAAACTCTACTACAGTGCGAGAAAACAAAGGAAAATCGTACATGGAGTTCTAAGCTACTACAAACTCCCTCAATAGATACTTAGTACCAAAAATAGCTAGAAGAATGATCGAATGTTTTTACAGCTAAATTAAAAATAGTCATGTGCTTACGTGTAATATTAAGTCCTATCAGTACAGTGTTAAAATTTCACAAATTGTCTAAGCATATGTTGTTTTTCTTTATACAACGAACTTTTTTAAATTCATTCCGTTACTAATAAGATATTTATCTAGTTATGGTATTTGTTAAAGAGGAAAACTGGTCCACATTGACAGTGCTTCCTTAAACCCTGTCTGAAGATTTTCTTTAAAAAAAAAAAAATAGAATTCTTAAATGTTTGGAATTCTTTCCATACTAACGGTGTCTGTTTCTTACTATAGATAGTTATAGTAAGAAAAATTACATTACTTTGTCATTGTTTTGAAATTTCATTTTATTTTGACACTTCAGAGAAGAGGGAGAGAGTACAGGTGTTTCTTTGAGACTACATTTAAAAGATTATTGTAAATCTCTTACAGTTATAACACCATTTGTATTTGGTACAGAGTCTGAAGAAGACCTTGCTAGAAAGTTGAAAGGTAACGTTTAGTTTATGTTTCAAAATAAAATAAAATCTGCCTTGGTCAGCATATTGAGTTTTTAATCTCTTACAGTTCTCGGAGCTTAGATTACATTATCACTGGATTAGGAGTCAATGTTTTACTCACTTATTCGTAGCTAAGAATTCTCCATTTCCAATCGTATAGTTTTCAAGAAGTTGATTTGAAACCAATACATCACAAAATTAAACCTAGTCTGTTTCTAAAGCAGGGTGTAGTAGCACTGCTCCCGTATTCAGTTTAGAAGCATCACAAAATGCTACACTCCCTCACATTTACTTGATAATAGGTAACGGAATTACCAAATCAAATTAAGCTTTCCTTCAATTTGTAGTAATGAAAAATAACATAAGAGCACATAGAAATATATAATTCAAAAATGTTTAATGAAGAAGAACACGCACGGGTTCCAAAACAATAACATGTTGCCTATTACAAGACATCAGGATCGTTGTCATTCTTAACCAATTTTAAATTTCTTGTAAAATCATGTTAAAGTTCCAGACAATATCTAAGTTATAATGGTTTGAAACAGGTGGAGCAATAACATTTTTCGTTCTCCAAATTTTGGTAAATTATCCAATCATTTATTCATACCTTGTAAGCTTATTTTCAAAATAGGATTGCCTTATTCGTATGCGAATGCGAAATCCAGTAGATGAAAGGAGTTGCATATGTGGCAAACTCTGGCTTTAGAAGAAGATCTGTGAAAGTTTATTTACTGGCTTGTTAAAATAACTTGAATGAAAAGTGAAGGTTAGCAATTGAAAAAACTGCACAATAATTATTATACACTATATATCCAAAAGTCACCGGACACCCAAGTGAATCTGGGGCTGTGTTTCCTGGTTTGGTATCGGGCCATTAGGTTTGGTCAATGGCAACATGGACAGTGGTGTTTATGAGGACATTTTAGACAACAGCATGCTGTCCACGCTGTGGCAACTTTTTGGAATGGGCTCTTGTCTCTATCAGTCCATAAAGCAGGGTCCAATGCATCGTGATTTGAGGACAATCAGGTGGATGTGCTTAGCTGCCCGCTGAAAGACCCAACTTGAACATCATAGTACAAATTTGGGATGAACTGAAGCGTCGGTTGCGTGCCAGACCGACTCGACCGAAAACCAACCGTGAACTATTCACGAGGCTACAGGACGAATGGGAAAAAATCCACCAGCAATATACCAGAACTTAGTGGAAAGCCTGCCGCGAAATTAAATGCTGTGATAATTGCGAAGGGAGGTCCGACATCTTATTAGTTATCTGCCTGGTTTATTTGGAATGAACAGCACTACGTGTCCGATGACTTTCGGTTATGTAGTGTATATGTAGAATGTAATTCTTAGCAATCATACAACCAAAATAGTAGTCTGAAATAATCAGCTTATTTTACTTTAAGAAATAAAAACTTTGTAAAAATGAAACAAGAATTACCTCTAACGCACGAAATACATCATGGAAGAGTTTTAATCCCGACTTAATCCAATGATTCGGATTTAACCTGCATCGAAATTTATTCATTTTGAAAATATTTGGAGCGTTGAATAACTATGATTTGAACTAAACCAGTGTGCTTGTAGTATGTGTGTTACAATATTTTTTTATAAATTGTGCAAGATGTATTTTGTGGAAGAGGGCGAAAAATCTCAGGAACGTAAAAGAATATAGTTGAACGACATATTCCAGCAATTGAAAAGTATAATCCAGACTAGAAAATTAATTTGCTCTATTCAATTCTTTTTTTGTTATTTGAAAAATAAAAATCTTCAGTCATTGTGAGAATTACTTGCCTTATGTTATTTCATAATTTCAATTCGAACTGCAAAATTTCGTTAATGATGCTTATTATAAAGAAAATTCTTTGTGTATAAAATTACTTGTTGCATGAAGAAAATAGAGAAGAGGCTTGGGGAAGTTTTAAAAAGAAAATATGAAAACATAAACCTGAAAAATTAGGAACCTAGGTCCCGTCTTGTCTGCTTGTTTCTCGATACTTTACAGACTTTTCAAGATTTCAACAATTTATATAAACTTGTAATGTTGGGAAAAGAACGTCAGCGCAGAAACTATTCCCAATAACATCTTATGCATTAGAGTAGGTATTAAATACAAAATGACAAAAAATTCGGAATATTATCAGTTACACAACAATGAATCAACTTACACCAAGTCAGATTGTCCACACTTGAACTTTTTCAGCTATGACGCACCAGTTAGCGTGATCGTAGTACGAAGATATTATATGAAGGTTATCGACGTACCGTTCGATCAGTTGGTCGAGTTCGCCTTCCCGAAAAACGTGATAGTAACGATGGAACGTCAGGGCGCCACCGGTATCAGATTGCAGTGAATCCTGGGATGTTGATCCGCTGAGGGATGTCTCGCAGCTAGCCGTCTTCTGCACTGACTCGATGTCTGCGGGTTGCTGCTCGTCTATTGTCTTGCTCTCGCAGCTGGCACTTCTCGATCCTGAATCTTTGCTACCGAATTTTCGTTCTTTGTTGGTTGCGTTCAACATGGCTTCCTTCGCTAGTTGTTCTACGTGTGCACCGTTCGCTTCTTTTTTGTCCTTCAGCATTTGATCTCCGTGGTTGCATGGCATCGAGCTCTCTAATGATGACGATCTGATGGCTACTTTCTTTGCCGGTAGTTGTAATTGGCTTGTTGACTTTACGCTCTTGGAATCTTTCTCTATGTGCTCCGCGCTGGGCATCTTACGGTCAGCGGCATGAATGCTCTCCATGTCAGAGCGTCTTGAAGGCAAAGCGCTCTCAAGAGACGATGCTCTTATAGCTACTTTCTTGTTCGGCATGGGTAGATGGCATGTTTTAGGCTTCTCGCTTGATTTGCTTTCAGTGTTGTTCTCGTGTTTCGCAGCGTTTTCCATTCTAATGCTGCTCTCGTTCCTTGCTGAAGATCCCTTTATTACAGATGAGTTCAGGCTGTTTGAGGCTGCAGCTTCCTGAACCAACTTTGAATTGGTCTTCTTTGTCTCTACCGACGCCTTCTTGCTATCTGTGCAGGTTTCTTTCACACTTTTGCCTGCTATAGATTCTTCGTTCACTTCTTCCTTCCGGTTTTGCACTGTGTGTTTGGAGGTAGGTCCATTGTTGCATTTCTTTCCAGAGCATTTGTCTTCTTTTTGCACGATGGAAGTGCACGGTGTTTGACAATTTCCAACTTTTTCCTCATTGTACTTACTTGCACTCTCCTCGACTCCCTTACTAACTGACGACTTTGGTTGTACAGAACTACAAGAGGCATGTAAATTAGTTGGACAATTGTCTGAAGAATTAACTGAAGACGTTTCATTTGCTTCCTCTTCAGCTTTTGGTTTATCTTCAGGTAGAACCTTTACTTCAGCTACTGCTACTTTTGATGACGAATCACTTATCACAATTCCTCTTGATACTGAAGCCAACGTAGAACTTTGATCGCAGCTTTTCCTTAAAGTACATTCATTACTATCTACAGAACAAGCAACTTTAGTCGTTTTAGAGGTTGAAGGTTTTTCTTGATCGTCACTAATTTTGGAAACAATTTTTTTGTGTGACTCAGTATTGTCTTTGGAGTCAACGGATACAGGAGAGTCGGCACAGTTTATCGGATCGTACACTGTTTGTGAAAGATCTTCCATTACAGAACTATCACTTACCTTTGTAGATTTTTCCTTCGAGTCAGGTTGCAAAGTGTCCAAGGTTTCTTTACTGATTTCACATTTATTGTCTTCTTTACCCATATCACTTTGGTACTGTTGAGTTTTCATTTTCGATTGTTCGCGAAGCAAACGTCCACTTTGAGCCAATCTCATAGTAACCCTTTCGTAATTTCTATCTTGAACTGGATCTATGTCATCCTCCCTTACAGGGGACATTGTTCTCAGAGGGTCCAATGGTGTACGATCACCATACGCTAACATTCGTCCAAACCTACTTCTATAGTTCTTGTACCCCTTGAAGAAACCCTCTTTGGTCGCCTTCCTCGAAGCGTTGGGTTCCGTAAAGCATTCCTCGTCTTTGGCTGACCAAGACGTAGCAAGATCCCAAAAACTACCTTTTCTCAACGGCCTTGATTTTGGAAAATCTATCAACGTGCGGTCTTTCACGGGAGAGCTTGATTTGCTGCTGTCTAGATACGTTGTTTCACGGATCGGCGACTTCTTTTCCATTGATTCCATGAAGGTCTTTGCTGCTTGAATTGAAGAGTAGAGCTTCATCTTGTCTTCCTTCGAGGGCGATTTGGTTGGTGAAGTTTTGACGTGTTTCTCCTCGCTCACAGGAGACCGAATCTTTAAGTCACTAAAGGTTTTGTCTGACATAGGAGACGGAGTGCGCCGGATTATTCCTACAGCTTCTTCTTCCGCTGAAAATCCGGATTTTCTAGTTTCTAGAAAATTTCCGGTGTTGGCTACCGAACTAGTGCTACCGAATTCCATAGGAATATTATTTTTAGCTAAGAATTTACTACTTAATAAATAAGTTCCATCTACTCTATCTGGCGACTTTGAATCAACGCAGGTATCACCTGTCGGAGATTTGGACATACTTCTTGATCGATAACTTGCTTCTTTTATAGGCGATTTCATGCATTTTTCAAAAGTTATTTCTTCCCCGGGTGACCTGCTGTAATCCATTAGACGCCGCTGCTGCAAAGGAGATTTCCTAATAGATTCCGCAACTGGCGATCTAGGCTTAGCATTGTCCCTGAATGCAGATTCCCTTGATAATAGAAGTTTATCCTCCTGCGCGGAAACAGTATCTCTAGTTGGTGTACCAATTTGTGAAATTTTGGTCTCCCTTCCAGGTGACCTCGATGGTGAAATTAATTGACTAGAATCTAAAAAACTAAAGTCTTTTACTGGCGATTTAGACTTCCAAGCATATAATGCACCATTATCTTTTGTGTCAGGTGATTGCTTGTGACCTAAACGAGAGCTGTCATGTTGTAATGGTAAACTAGAAGTGTACGACTGAAAAAGACCCGTTTCAGTTAACCTGTCTCTACCACAAATACTACTAATTCCTGTTGAAGTACTGCTTTGTACATTTCTTTCACTAACAGGGGATCTGGGCAAATTGAAAGACGTGTATTCATTACCTAAAGATGCAAATCGTGATGAACTGCCACTGTCTTGTGCGATTGTTCTGCTTGAATCACGTTTGACTGCATCACACTCTTTGAGTGATGTCCTAGAAAGTCCAGCACCTATCGGAGAGTGTGTTTCTGACAATTTCTTCTTCCTCTCGAATGTAGGACTGCGATGAGGTATAATTCCTTCTTGATATTCACGAATAGGCGATCTACTCTTGCCGATGTGATCCGGGCTATAGTCACCTTCACTGTGGTAACGATCGGAAATAGGAGACCTCTTTCGTACCGTGCTCGTAACTCTTGACTGCTCGGCAATTTCCCTACCCAGTTCCCGGAAGGGGGCAGACAATAGTGAAGCTTCGGCGGAATGTAAGGAAGTCGGGTAGCTGTAACTCTTGCCAGTGTCGTTCGAGAAGCTGGCGTCGAACGCTCTGCAACTGTGTTCCGACGCGGATTGCTTCAGGTCGTGGACGTCGTGTGCGAACTCGCAAGAGTACTTCCGAACTGTCGATTGCGGCAACGACTTTAGGTTCATATTTCGAATGCTGTTTGAAGCCCCGCAGCTTTCAGAGTAACGGTCTATCTCCTCCAACAAGGCTTCGCTCAGCTTCTCTGCAAATTCCGTCAAATGCTGCCTACAATCCTCGCTGCTACTGCTACTGCTGCTCTTCCTGTAGTCGTCCGCGTCGATCTCTTCCAAGTTCACTCCACAGCACGCCTGCGTGAGCACTTGTTTGGTACCACGAATTAGACCTTCACTGTTCGCTGCGTACTTGGAATCAGACTGGAGGCTCCAGTATCCCAACGCGGTGAGTGGATTCTCTAGAAGCTTCCTCCTCGCTCTTGGACTAGATTGTATAACCGCGTCCACTGCCCCTTCTAGAGAACTCGCCACGCTAGCTGCAGCTTCCAGCAGAGTCGACGACGGGCTCTTCGATTGAGCGGAGCTACTGGAATCGTCCAGTCCTTCGTCTAGCAGAAATAAGTTGTCTTTGTCCTCAAGCTGCAAACTCGATGAAGATGTCGAATTTTCTGCAACTTGGTCCTTGTTGTCAGTTGGGCTTGGGCTCGTCGCCATTGCTGATGCTTCGCTTGGCTCCTGTTTAATTGGAAGACACTGCTGATTGTTAGTTGGGGTTTCAGGAGAACTTTCTTCTTGTGGACCCTCGGATTTACCACCATTGGCATCTGCCAATTCTCCTTCTGATTGAGTTGATTGTGTAGCACTAGCCTCGGGGGCAGCTGTAGGCTCAGCTTGGCTACCTAAACACAAAGATACCAAGAGAAACATTAATACATTGTACTAAATTGGGTTTCTAATTATTTGTAGACGCACAAGAATGTTCATTACTAACACATCAAAACTCTTAATAACTATTGGCTCGCGGAATAAAGAAATAACTCTATAGTCATCATTACGATGTATATAGAATTTTTTTTCATTCATTTATTCATTTTAAATGTTTCATTTCACCTTTTCATTCATACATTGGACAGCCTCTTAAGAGCACATCGCTTTTACGGTAATACTTTAAGTAGTTAGTCTGGTCTCACTACTACACGAGACTGGAAAACGCTATGGAGAGTAGGTTTTTCCACTGGAAAAAATTGGATAATGGAATAGAAAGAATTGCTAAAACCATGTATGTCCTAGCAAAATATTGTATCTGTCGTAATGAAGAAAATCCAGGTTTGAACCCACGACGACATCAATATAGTTCCATTATCTTATTATTTTTGTTGTTTTAAGTCGGTTTTCAGTCACCGTCGCTAATTATCTTATTTAGCCATTTCATAGTTATAATATGGCATGATTGTTTAGTTTTTTTGGGTGCGTGTCTTATGTAATATGAAGAAAAAAATATGAAACTCATTCTTTCACCAACTCAGTTTGTTCACCTTCGACCATCTGCGAGAAACTTGAAGTTATAGTGAAGAGCTAAATTTTGTTGAACGCTGTTCTTTACACTTGAAGACTACATGGGGAAAAGGAGGCAGTTCAGTTTTCCATAATTGTACAGAATAGCAAATATAAAGTTTGAAACCAAATAATCGTTAATCTTATTGATGTATGTTCTTCATTACATGTATTATGAAGCAAGCGTATATTTCTTTGTATGAAAATGAAATATGAAAGAAATTGATTCAAGAAGAGTACAAAAAGTTATGACAAAAACTTTCTTAATGTAACAGTTTACATCATTATGAAGTGGTGCACAAATTCACTTGTTCAGGTTTAGGCAGTGCTGTCCTTAATGTTTATGTCCCTTAGGTCCATGTGGCAGGTTTGTGTAGTAAACCTGAGCCTCTGTTCTGCAGAACACTTTCAATTCCTGAAGATCTTTGAACTTTTCGTCTGATATTTGAAGAAGTCCGTCATAAGGTCTAGCAGGGTGTAGAAATTCGTTAGATTCCAGACGAGGTGCAAGGCTTCTGTTTTTTTTTCTTCCCGCGCACGATTGTGGAAATCCATGCTGCATTGTAGTGTTTCAGATGCATCATCAGACGGTGAAGTTACTTTCGTAAAATTACTTGCCTCCCTTTCCCCTTGTATTCAACTGACTTACCTCCTTCTTCCCCTGTAGGCGAAATCTTCAAGATTTAATTTCTCAGTGACTAACCTCCCTATGTTCTGACATTGAGTCCACATAAACTACATCATTGAAGCTACATGAATCTGCTGTTAACTCATTTCCGACAATTTACTGACTTGCCTCCTTTTCGCCCTGTAGTCTTCACTTGCAAAGATAACTTCAAAATTTATGTGATTACTTCTTGGTGCCTTTCCTTAGGTCCTGCTAAACTACAAAAGTTCTCTTTCTATCCCAGTCTAGAAGGTTGCTTCTCGTGTCTTCTCCTGGCATTATAATAACAGAAAAAGTCTCGTATATATTTAATAGAATTTCATTGAAATGTTGACTATAGGACATAACAATGGCACAACTATTAAATTTTGGTTGCAATCCAAATGGGAAAGTAGCTTTTAAGAAATCCGTAACTAATTTGTCATTTGACGAACACGTTACTGTTTTTTCTTTCTTTGCATGAAATAATGCGCCAGTGATATATGTAAGAAAGTTGCAAATGTAAGTTTAGCACTGAAACCCATCATAAATAAGGTTTTGCTTCCAAGTGTTAATATATGACTCGTGTTAGAGATTTTGCGGGATATTCCTGTTTAGATACATGGTGGCATGATATTTAGTATCTACCTCTGTGAAGTATTACTTACTCGGTTGAAATAATTAACCTATTTGTAACCAGAATAACTTTTGTGTGTGCTCCTTTCTCTGATGAAATCCAATGAACTGGAATTTTGAAAATCTTGCACTAATATCTGCATATGATATATCACATTATTGTTAGATAAGATATTCAGGATGCTTGTAATTTTGACATAGTTGACAAAAAAGAATGGTGAAACAGAATGTTGTGAACACACGTACACACACACCTACACACAGATACATATACGCTGGGTGTATTCACACATATATACTAGGGTGAATAAAAAAGTAAGTTACACCCGACAAGTGTTTCTGTACTAAGAGAGATAAAATAATCACGCTTGGTGGCAACACTGTCTTGAATGTTTTCTTCACACACCAGAAGCAGCAGTGCTTCAGGTGGTTTAGTATGCGATTAGTTACAGTGTGAGTATGGCGCGTCGTATTGAGGTGGCGTCCAACATTGAGGTGTGCTCCGTCGTCAGATTTTTGTGGGCACAAAGGCATAATCGGAGTGAAATCCATCGCCAAATTGTCGAGGTGTATGGTGAGAATGCGATGTCACGCCCCATGATCGCAAAATGGTGCCAGATGTTCGAAGAGGGAAGATCGAACGTGAACGACGAACCGCGTGTCGGACGGCCTGCAACTGTGAACACTATCGACAACGCGGAGCGTGTGAATGCAATCATTGTTGCTAACCGCCGCGTGAAAATTAAAGAGATTGCAAGCGAACTGAACATATCCTACGGTAGTGCGTCTATGCTGATTCGTGATCAGATGGGTTATCGTAAACTGTGCTCTCGCTGGGTGCCGCGCTTGTTAACCGACGAGCACAAACATCAACGTTTTGATGATGCGCTGTCATTTCTTCGGCGTTATTCCACGGATGGTCCGCAGTTTCTGAGCAAAATCATCACAGGAGATGAGTCCTGGGTGCACCAATACGCTCTCGAGACAAAGAGGGAATCCATGGAATGGAGACACAAGGATTCACTACCACCAAGAAAAGCCAAAACCTGTTCAACGGTTCGAAAGGTCATGCTGACGATCTTCTTCGATTCCGAAGGCATTGTTTACAGTGAGTTTGTGCCCCGAGGAACAAATCAATGCCGCAACATACTGTGAGACTTTATTGAAGCTGAGAAGAGCCATTAAAGATCAAAGGCCCGGAAGATTGAGTGATGCGGTTGTTCTTCTTCACGACAACGCTACCCCCATACAGCTGGTGTTACACAGGATATACTACGGAAATTCAAGTGGGAAGTGTGGTCTCACCCTCCCTATAGCCCCGATTTGGCACCCTGTGACTACCACCTTTTCGGTCCTCTCAAACAAGACCTAGGGGGTCAGCGTTTCGCGTCAGATGAGGAAGTGCAGGAAGCAGTCTCAAAGGGGTTCAAAGAAATTGGACGGAATTTTTACACAGAACGAATCGAAAAACTGGTCACACGATACGAAAAGTGCGTGGAACACCTTGGTGACTACGTCGAAAAAAGATAAATGTTCATGCGTTTTCGTCCAATATTTTTTTCTTTCTAATGTGTTTTGTTTGTTTTTTACAGAGGGGTGTAACTTACTTTTTGATTCACATACTGATAGATACATATTGTAAAATTCATAAAATCATAGCGAAATTTGAAAAACATCGTGATTTTTTAATGCTTACTCTCTATGTTGTCCTGTCGGTTCGAAGAGGAACTTGCTTCTGGTGCTGGAAGATCGGACTGGGAAGATTGTTCTGGCCCCTCGTTCATCACACTAATCACACTGCTCACAGAGTCTGGAGAAGACACTCCACTGGAGTCACTATCCAGATCGTCTGTCTCCGGATTGAACAGTTCGAGACTCAACAATTTGGGGATTGTTCGCGCAGGTAGCTGAGTTGGTCTGGCAGATCCCCGTCGCACAAAGGGATACTCTGGCCTAGGAAAAACAATTGGTACGATCGGCGAGACTTCTTTGGGTGACTCTAGAACATCTAGTTGAAGATCTGAGCAATGCTTCCTCACCAACTCCTGAATCTTCACGAACGTGTCTTCAGGTTCATCCTCCAAGGGAGGTGAGTTGTTGACCACCGGTTTCGTTTCTTCCTCTGCTGGAGTCGTCTTTTCCACGGTCACCTGCTTTTCACTCTCCGCTGGGGGCGGATCGGGGATGACCGCTCGAGATCCGTTCGTCTTCAGAGGAGACTTGGGTGGGGGTTCGTCTTCCTGTTCTCCCTTCGGCTCTGGCTTTGGTATGAAGATGACCGAAGCGAAGCTGTCTTCGGAATCGACGCTGGTGTCGCTCTGAAGGCTGCTATCCTTTGAAGAGTCAGAGCCGTCTTCTTTCGACGGTCTCCTCTCTTTCTCTCGTGGTTCCTCGCTCTCGTCGGCGTTCTTCCTCTTCGGAGAACTCGATTCCAGCGAATCCCCACTGTCCCCTTGGCTAGCCCACGCCCGGAGTGCTGCAGGATTCCTTTCCTTTCGATTGAACAACGGCTGAAGGGACTTCTTACCCTTACCGCCCTGTTCATTGAAGGCACTCGAGGAGTCCGACTGCTCCTCACTGTCAGCTTCGGAGGAGGGAACTTTTCCCGCACTGTCGACACTAGTACTTAGGACCCCGACGTCGCTCTTCCAGCTTTGTAGCATCCTGACGAACCCGTTCCTGAAGGAGTACTGTCCCTTCGTGTCCTTTTTCACCTCGCTCTTCGTGATGCTTGTGCTTTTCAACTTGGTCAGCCCGTTCTTGAGCATCTGGAACCTCTTGTTGTTGGCCGAGAACAGGGATTCCCTGATGCTGTCCAGTTTGTCCGACCTTGGCTTGTTGCAGATGAGTTCCTCGTTGAGAGATGCCTGCTTCTGAATGTTCTGGCGTACGCGTTCCTTCTCCCGAAGCCTTTCGGTGGACATGAGCTCCTCGTTCAGGGAACTCTGCTTGAAGATGTTTTTCCTGGACGAGCGAACGGGGGAGTCCCGCACTTTGAACTCTGGGAGCGACTTAACAATGTTCCTCATTTCCGCGAGGGTGTCTCTGTTCTCGGCGCTCTCCTCCTCGCCGTCCGACTCGTGGATAGACTTCTTCTGCTTGACGAGGACAGGCCTCCCGGGACGACCTGTCGAAGTTGTGGTCGACGATGTCGTCGAGCTCATGACGATGGTAGTCGTTGTCGAAGTTGTCGTGATGGTTATGCTGGTGACAGCAGTCGACACAGACGAGGTTCCAGCCTCGCACTCCCCGAGTGGTGCCAGGCTGGAGAAGCTGGAACGGGACCTCACCAGGTTGGTCACTTCCCCGTTAGGTTTCCGTGGACGGAGCAAGCCAGTCGATAAGACGCCCAAAATGTCGCTCAGGCTCTTCGATTTCTGATTGAGTGTGACCGTTTCGTGGACAGGCGCTTGGCAAGCGAACGTTTGGCGACGCTGCGTTGTGACTATGGTCGGCTCGTCTTCCTCCAGGCGGCGTAGTTCAATAGGTAGGTCCTCGATGTTGCCCAGGCTGTCCTGCTTGTCTAGTTCGGGGGTGTGAGGAGGCTCTTTTGTGCACGATCCCCAGGGCTTAGACGAGTCCAGAGTCTGCAGGAACCACGGTCTGTGTCCTGAACCCGACCGCTTACCACCAGCCAACTTCTGTAAAACAGAGAAGCGCATAATTAACGGAAAACATATAAGTAACATTGATTATTATACAATGAATGTATTATTGAAAATGTCCAATTAAGATCGTGCAAATCGGGACTCGAAACCAGAACCTTTTGGGTCAAAATTTGAGTCGACTGATCAAGGCTCTCTTTCACTAAGGCAGTTTCGATTGCATCCACCATGTTGGAAGCGATACACTAGTAGCAGTTAAAACATTTTTCTCATGGAATTCACACACATAGTTCGTTTGATCTATACAGTGGACGTGAAAATGACCCCAATACTAGACTACAATATATTCTTAGAATCGACTTCCACAGTGAAATTGACTATAATATATAAAGTAATCTTGAATATACTTTGAAAATTAACTTCATCTGTGGCTAAGTGGTTAATGTTGAATGCTATAAAAATGATTTCCTAGATCTAAGTTCCAGAGAAGTCATAAAATCTTCAGTTCATTTCTTCATCTCATTCACCCATTCCCATCAAAATTTGGTTGAACTACTGCTAGTAGGCAGTGTATATATATATATATATATATATATATATATATATATATATATATATATATATACATGTACTTTTATTTTTGACAAAATAACTCAACTAATAAACAATGGGTTTTAGATTCTGGAATTGATAAAGGGCATAAGCTGTCCTTCACACCTTAATGCTGTGTACTTGAATGAGCGCAGACAACCAAACCAAACAGTATTTTCGTCACTTGGCCTCCCTCCCTCACTGCATGAACTACACTGTGTTTTCTAATAAAACATTTATTTCATATATTCATTCTTCATAAAACTTGTTAACATTCCTTATTCAAGAACTGAACTCATGACGATGGATGAACTTAAAACAACTGTTTATCATCAAAGGCTCTAAGGCGCTATTCGTAATATAACCCTGGAACCCCAAACACTAAAGTGGCAGAGAAATTGAAATCTGTCATGAAGGCACATAGGGGTATCTCGGCAGTGTTCATATTGAACGAAACTGTATACGTAGAAATCTATTCTTCCACATTAAGACACCACACATCTGTTAAATATTTAGACCCATCGAACAGAAGTGAATTCAAGTTTCACCATTACAATAACAATAGAAATGAAGTCTTACATCATTCCATTTTTAAAATATAATTTTCTATAACTTACACTTCCATGATTTTCTCATCCTTTTCACAAAGTTTTGGCATAACATCAATACGTTTATCACTTTCATATCACACTTGGAGCGGAATTTCTATTCCCTCTTACCTTGGCTCCCTCTTCAATTCCATAATTTTTTAGAAGTAGCGTTGCACACTTTCTCTATCTGGTTACTAGTGGAGATAGTGTGATCAATAACAGACTGATCTGTCTACGCAACCCCCCTTTCTCATATTGCGCAAGCGAACAACTACCCCCACAATTCATTGCACCATGTTTAGTGCCAATAGGTCAGATCCTGGGTTGAAAACATGCAGATAAGCATTGTGTGTATAGGGTGTTTGCCGAAGTGATTCAAGGTATGATTATCGTCATCATGAATGTGTATATTTTACCTTTTTAAAAGGCCCCTTGAAGGGCCTTAGGTGTGTTGCCTAACTACGGCGATAAGTGTATTTTAATAACAAATTTTCAAAGGCGACTGCTACCACCTCCGGCGAATTTTCAAAGGCAATTTCTACCATCGAAATGCACCGCCTTGGAGTTAGGCAAAACACATAACGCCCTACAGGGAAGCGAGTATTTCAGGATCTAAGTGTCCCATTTTTATTGCAGGTGACTGTACATGTTGAGTGATGCAGCCCCTATGATTGTGAATGCGTAGTTAGTTTTTTTGTGAGCATCGAAGTGTGATTACCTGCAGGGCCCGCCTAACGAAGCTGTAGCACGTTTCGTTGGGGCTGGAGAGGTCGGAGCTACTCTGGGAACTACTGGGGCGGGAGGGGTCGATGGAGCGCCCTTTGTGCCGGCTCCTGCCGCGCTTCCTCTGGCCGGTCCTGCAACGAGAAACAATCAAAGTTAGGAACAGGAGCGTGGGAAACTTTCATTTCTGCACCTGCAGGTTCTTGTCTAGTGAAATTAAGTTCAGAAACTAATGCAACTTATTTTGCAGTCGTCCTTCCCTACATGTCATGAATTGGCTACTTTTGTACAACAAGTAAGCAACTAATATAGAAGTGAACTGAGTTTTGCTGCCTCCCCCACACAAACGTATGAGTGAAATGAGCACAATAAATAAACTTGGAAGAAATTGCTGCATGCAATTTATAGCAATATGTATATGCTGTATAAAAAGAATATAAATACTCTCGAATCAATCATGTAATAATGTGATAAGAACTGTCCGGAAGGCTGAAGATTGGGAACATGGAATCTCAAGCACTCTTGCAGACGGGGTACTTGGAAAACTTGAAACGGAAATGAGGTAATATAAGAACAGATGTAGGAACAAAATTGTGAATTGGTAAGTGTAGAATTCAAAATATTTTATTCTGGAGGATAACGCAAAGGAAATCACGATGCTGTGTGCTGTCATACTACTTGAACCCCATAAAGTGACATCGTTGCTTTATGTGAGTGTCAGGTTTATAGTGGTGAGATTGTAAGGAAAGAAAAATGATTGACTGGTTGCTCAAGTTTAAGTGCCTCATAGCGGAAAGAAGTGGAACTACGAAAAGAGAACAGAAGACTACTAAGAAGCCATGGAATATGTTGCAGATGGAAAGAAGAAAATGGAAGAATATAAATACTGAAGAAGGACGACACAACTACAGGAAACAAAATAGCCAACGAAGAATAGAAACTGGTAAGGCAAAATAAAAATTTTTCAAACATAAATGTGAAGAACATCAGAAACTAGAAAATGGAAGAAACTATAATATGATGTATCGTGAAGGAAAATGTATGGGCTTTGCAAAGAAGAAATGGTAAACAATGAGGATGATAGAAGATGAGAAAGGTTGCGGAATCACAGACAAACTGCTGCAGTCATAGGAAATGAGGTAGAAGAGATAGGGCAAGAGGAATCTTTAGTTCTGGGCCTCATCGATAGCGTAGTGGTATTGTCATCGCCTTGTAATCAAGGGGCACAATGTTCGATACCCGGTGGAGGCACATAGTGCTTTGGATCTCACTTTAACCCTATTGATTAGTCAATCCAGTCCGGATTAGTCAATCTGTGCATAAAATGTACTTAAAAAACAACTCAAACTCAACAGTTCTATTAGTTCGAGGAAATTCGGGGCCACTAAAGTACAATACCCCCTTCTCCAGATTAACTACACCATTGAAAGTATCTATTAAATATGTCTTAACAGTAAGTAATCTCGATTGGTTTCTAAAGTAAAATAAAGTTGGTAGGGTAGTAAAAGGTTACCGTGGAGATCGACAGGAGTCGCTGTCGGATGTCTGCGTGTAGGCGTTGTAAGGGTGGCCATCCTCCTCTGACGTGGTGGTGGATGTGAGGTCCCTCTCCACCGACGGCGTCTTGTCATCGCTGCTGAAGTGCTGCGGTTTGTGCCACGGAACCAGGACATCTTGAGACTCGAACTGTAAAGGCAAATACGTTAGTGCAATATGCGGTTGTAATCCCTGTCCTAACAAACTAAATCGGAGATTAATGTAAGACACTGCAAACTACTCCCCTCACATCCCGGTACTTAATTTTCCAACTGTAGGCCCGTAGTGTTGTGTAGTGTAATGCCAGAGATTTAACCCAGGATAAGGCATGGATTAGATCTCTAAATAGTGACGGTGCCAGAAAAGTACTAGTAGTATTGCAGAAGGCGGCTGGTATAATTTCTGTCCGGCGGTTCCACTTACTATACCCTAAATATCATACAAAAATACATATTTGGGCTAAAATAGCTTGTTTACTGGGTGGCCGAACTGGTTGACCGGAGGGCGTTAGTACCCCTGGCTTGTCACGTGCTATCACTGCCTCTAAAACACATGTGCTTGCATAGTTCCTTCCAAGTTCCATAAATACGCACCAGCATGGTTATGTCTTTATTTTCAAGTTCGTAATATATGCTAAGCCATTTTTTATTCCGCAATATGAGTTAAATTCTTCATTCAAAAGTTATCCAAGAATTGATATGTTATTGTGTTACAAATAAACAGAGACAGAGGAACACTTTAAATGCAGAATATACGGATGAAACGTTCTTTACTTTCCGAATGACCCTCGTACATAGCGCTATACAAGGATGGGAGAATCTACAGTCTGTGGAGCAACGTCAGCCACGCATAACGGTAGAGAAGAGGAGACAGCGAGTGGGAAAGCAAAGCGGTGCAAATTGCTGGTAGCTGCAGTCGCGTTGCAGCCTCCATGCAATCGCTTTTCACTCTCACGTGTTCATTCGTCGAGGCCCCTCGAGTCATTAGTTAAGCAGATGACTCTTTTGTTTTGCTTGGTCCAGAAATTGCCGGGACATAGTATAGGTGTCTGATTTTTAATGTTGGTAACATTGTACCGTACAGTACAATGGACAATTTACGTATAATTACACTTGACCCCGGCTGTACGAGAAGTTGCTGAAACTATTTCCCGCCAAAAAGAAGTCATTTTTACGATTGCAAAATCTCTCCCCCTCCTCCTCCTGCTGTGCCAACCAACAAGAAGCACGATATTCAAGTGCAACCACGCATAGATCATAAATCATAGGGAAGCGGCGCACTTCGTAACCACAGTCCAGCAACGGGGTTTTTCAGCAACAGCCGCTGCGGGTTGCCTATTTTCAGCCTCAGCGTAGCTTCGGGGACACGAAATATTAATGTGACATGATCAGTCCTGTCAGACCCTAAGACTGTTTTGCAGTTCCGCTGCGAGCGAAGACAGGGCTCATATTCTGCTAATTTGCCTCCGTGTTTTCCTCGCTACCTTCATTTCGAGTATATTTCTTGGATGATCGCCCGTGAAACCAATTACTGTCTTAACTTTTTGTTCTTACAGAATCAGCATGCCGTGGTCTCTGTTTTGAAACTTTTAATCTAGTGGCGTTGCTAGCTCGGACTTATATATTCCCTAGCGAGAACAGAAGAAAATCTCTCTTTTTGACCTGAAAATTTTCTCTATCACCATGTGAGGATGCTGATATTAGAAGATAGAAAATGCACGAAAGTTCATTATCATACTTATATTTTAATGATATATTTATACATATTTATATTCTAATGACACTTTATTTTCACTTTAGCTGGTCACATTGTGGAAAAAATAACCGCCTTTACAGTGAATGAATGAAACATTATACAACTTATATCTCAAAATAAAGTAGGGCATCCAAAATAAAGGTAAAAGGTAATGGTAACTGAGAGTTTATTTTCAAAATTAGCGACTGCAACAAAGTTAGTTATTTAGTGAGGGAATTGACTGAAATTGTTATTTTCAAAAAGTAACAAAGAAAACTGTTATTCAGGGTGGGTCCAAAATTATATAAATAATTATATTATATCAAATTAAAATTATAACATTAATTAAATATGTAAATTAATTATTATTAAATGAATAGGTAAAAAGACAGTATAAGACAGACCGTATTAATTTTATAGCATAGGCTCGACAAAATTTGTATAAAAACAACTGCTAGGAAATTAATGTAAAATCTATAATTGAATATTCAATGATAAAATGTTACATCCAGTAGACGAAAAGTATAGTTCTTAATATTTTATACATATTATTATAAGGCCCGACCCTGTGGCCGAGTGGTTAGCACATCGCGCTGCGACGCCAAGGGTCCCGGGTTCGAATCCCGGTCGGGCTTGGTTGTTTGTGAATGTCCATTCATCAATTTCATCATTTCATCACTCATCCCCATCTTCGCAAATTAGCCAAGAGGCACAAAACGCGAAGTAAAATAAACTAAATCGATACGATACGATATTATTATAAGTTGTAATATGCATAAATGATACATGATACTGCACTTCAAAACCGTATGCGTCGTCGCCTTATAAACAAGAGGTCCCGGGTTTGATACCTGGTGGAGTGGTTTGGATCCCACTTTAAACAGTAGGTCCAGTCCCAATTAGCCTTAATATGCTTAAAAGTGGACTTAAAACACCAATTAGAAAAACCATAATCCCAATATAATCATTGGCTTCCAATAATATCGACGGAAATAAATATTCATCGATTATACAACAAATTCTAAAAAAGAGTATTCTTCATTATTTAATTTTACTACTTAGTAAATTTTTCGATGGGTCCGGACCCCCTCCCCCTCTAAATACATGCTTGGTTTTTACCTCGTACTAATCCTTGATTGGGAACCCTATGTTTAACTTTTTGGCCGTTGAAGCATGACATCATTTTTATTTAATAGGTTTCCCGCCCTTTTCCATAAATTATACCTTGAGAAATCCACACATGCTAACACAACTTATATATATATATATATATATATATATATATATATATATATATATATATATATACATACAAGGTGTTTAGAAACACTTTTACAAACTTTGAGGGCTGGCTCCTGAAACCAAAAAAAGAAAAAAAAGTTCATGTAAACATATGTCCCAAAATCCTTAGTCTCTCAGTTATTAATGAAAGAACATAATGACATATCTGTTAGACATTGTCAGCTTATTAGCAAATGTTGAAACTGTCATCAACTCAGAAACTCATAATACATGTTCCAAATGTCCTCCTCTTGCTTCCACACACGCATGCACGCGTCGGATCATGGACCGGCGCACCCTTTCACATACTCCCACACGGTGTCGAACTGTTTCGCAGGCTTCCATGACACGTTGATGAAGTGTTTCTGCATTAGGAATGCTAACTGCATAAACCAATAGTTTTAGGTGGCCCCATAGATAGAAATCCAAAGGATTGAGGTCGGGGGAACATGCAGGCCATGGAACTGCTCCTCCCCTACATATCCATTTGTCATGGTAGATATATCAGCCAGTACATCTCGAACAATGCGACTGATATATGCTGGAGCCCCATCATGCATAAACCACATGCTTCTTCTTATTTGCAAAGGCAAATGGTGGATTGTACCTTGAAATGCGTTGAACGTGAACTTTCATTAATTACTGAGAAACTAAGGATTTTCGGATATATGTTTATATGAACTTATTTTCTTGTTTCGGTTTGAGGAACCAGACCTCAAAGTTTGTAAAAGTATTTTTAAAACACCCTGTGTACTCCATTAAATGATGCAAGATATGAGCACAGATGAGCTTACCTTCCTGTGTCGCTGCTCCATGGCCCAAACGGTAATTATCAAACGGCCGCCAATACGAAGCACTCGTGCCAGCTCTCGCAGCGCGTGGACGCGGCGCTCCGTGGTGGCGAAATGATGAACTACGGCGATGGACAGAACTGCGTCGAAGCTCTCGTCCCGAAAGGGTAGTGCAAGATTGTCGCATATCAGCACCTGCAACGGAAAACACACGCAATTATTTAGCAGCGTGAATTAACAATGTGCCCTGAACGGGATTTCGGCTTGGTGGAGATTAATGCGAAATCGGGAAGGTGTTTGTGACGTGGGCGAGGAAGTCCAAGAGAGGGGAGGAGGGTGATAATATTAATTGTGAACGGGGCGCTAACGATTTTAATTCTCTCAAAAGTACACGCTGAAAGTTCATTGAAGAGGAAGTGTTTTCCAGCGTTTTAGAACAGTGTTTCCACATGAAGGGGAATAATTTCCTTTCTTGCAGGGATATTCGAACCGAATTTTAACCCAAAGGGAACGATGGGAAATACCAAAATTTCAGGAAATTTAAAGACAGCATTGCTAACACTAGAATTAGGTTCTTGTTTCGTATTCTCTGGTATTAGTAAACCCTGGATTTCCCTCCAAAAAGGAAGACATGTTTTTCTGCAAATTGAACAATTTCAAGACTCCCTCTTCTGAGCTATTCATTTCATGATTTAAAATGTGTATTTAATATGAAAAAGTTAGAAAATATGTACATATCTGTACTTTCGGAGCAAAATATGTAAATATATGTACTTTGAAATGCAAGTTTTTATGCTCCATTTGGCATGAAACGCCAACATTTCACTGATTTGATCTGTAAATGTTTACAGATTATTATTATTATGTATTTATTATAGTTATTGTTATTATTATAATTATTATTTATGATGGGACGAAATGCTCCAAAAAGGGAAATTTTGTCCATTGAGAAGCGAAATCGTGCCTTCAGATTGTGGCAACACTGTTTTAGGATCAACTTCCGCAGAGAAAAGGTCAAAGCACGTTACGGAGCCAAAAGTGTTTCGATTTCGGTGTAAATGAAGAATTGGTGATTCTGTTTGTTTCTTCATCTATTTTATCTCATCGCCGCGCTAACCTAGCAGGAGCGTCTGTTCACCCAAATATCCTCTATGTTTTTTCGAAAACAAATACCAGTAATCACTTTAACACGTATATTGTTTATAGTAGAGGAAGGTTTCTGTTGATTTAATTTACGTCGCTTTTCTGCCACTTTTGGCTAATCACGACGATGAGGATGAATTGAGATAAGATGAGATGAAGAGGCAATCACAAACACATATGACTGACATACTACAGGCCCTACAGAGGATTATTCTGACTGTACGTCCAGGCGTCAGAGCCTCGTCAGCCTGTAAAAAACACAGCCCTGCTTGTACTACTACCTGGAAGAGAGATTGACATTTGAGTCTTCTGAAAAGGTCACCCTTTTCACCCCTAGAGAAAGAGAGAGTACGTAGAATGAGAGAGAGAGAGAGAGAGAGAGAGAGAGAGAGATGCCGACTGATATTAGGAGAGATAAAGAGAAATAACGAGAAAGTGATAAGGAAGAAGAGAGAGAGGTAGAGACAGAAAGAGACGTAAAAGAAGAGAGAGCGGAAGAAGATAAGACAGGGAGAGATATGAAAGGAAGGAAAAGAACAGAGAGAAAATTGAAAGAAAGGCAAAAAAGATAGAGAGAGGGAGAGAGAGAAAGAATAAAGGAACGGAAGAAAATGGAGAGAAAGAGAGAGAGACAGACCATGGAGGCAGAGGCCACCGTCCGTCCTTTGCACACATTAAAAACTCTGTGGCAGTAGAATAATGACAAAATAGCCATATACATAGATAGATAGACCTTGCGTTCGGCAGGCACGTAGCCAGGGGGAGGGCTAAGGGGGTTGAAGCCCCGCTCCCCGAAATCATACAATTATCTCATTTAAATAGTGTACAGTGGTAATTAATTTTACTTCCTTAGCAGGAATAAACATTAGACCGAAAAAAGTTTAGTGCATAATAGAGGAACCAAGTTATATTTTTATTTTCTAACATTTAATCCAAAGAATAAATGGGTCCACAGCTCTCAAAATGTATACTTTTCTTTGTGAGAGGTCACACAATATAAACTTTATGAGTAATATTTGGCCCTAACTTTTAAAGCCTTTTGTTTTTACGGAATGTGTAAAAGTTAATAACAAAATACAATAACTATGAATTTCAGTACACTAACTGTACATTTTTTAAAAAAATAATTAACAACAGTGTTGGGTATTCACTCATACGGTGGATCGAGTAGCAACGTCTCTCCATTTATATAACTAGCTGCTTACCCGGCGTTGCCCGGGTGTTTAATCGTTCTAACTATAGCGTAAAATGTAACTAATTTTATTTACAGGTATTTTAAAGTATAATAGCCGTATGCAAATTATGAAGTAATATATTTTACAATTTCGCTATAATATAAATTTAACAACAATTTATGAACAACATTTTCAGTTCCACATCCAGGAGCAAGAATAAATCAATTGAACAGCATTGCGAGTGCCACTATTCATCTTAGCAACCCCGAAAACTATGGATTCCACACTAATATCGTTCGTTTTACATGTCACCCTCTTCCCACCCCCTCTCATAGGGGTGCCAGGGGTGTTTTGGAGTTGAACGGCATTGGGAGTGTCACTATTCATCTTAGCAACCTCGAAAACTATGTATTCCACACCAATATCGGTCGTTTTACATGTCACTCCCTTTCCACCCCCACGTCCATGGGATGCCAGGGGTGTTTTCGAGTTGAACGGCATTGGGGGTGTCACTATTCCTCTTAGCGACCCCGAAAACTATGGATTCCACACTAATATTGATCGTTTTCGATTATTTTTACATGTTACCCCCTTCCCACCCCCACCCCTAAGGGTGGCATGGGTGTCTTAGAGTTAAATGGCATTGGAAGTGTCACTATTCATCTTAGCCACCCCGAAAACTATGGATTCCACACTAATATCGGTCGTTTTACATGTCACCCCTTCCCACCCACACCTCTAGGGGTGCCAGGGGTGTCTTAGAGTTGAACGGCATTGGGAGTGTCCCTATTTATCTTAGCGACCAAGACAACTATGGATTCCACACAAGTATCGGTTGTTTTCGATTATTTTTACATGTCACCCTCTTCCCACCCCCAGCCCTACGGGTCTTACCCCCACAGTATTTCTTTCCACATTGTAAGTCACATGTATACCAAGTTTGGTCATCGTGAATGTCACCAATTAGCTTAGCGACTCCAAAAACTATGGATTCGACACTAATCTTGGTCATTTTTGACATTTTAATTTTCACCCCCTCTCACCTCCCATCCCGATAGGTGAACTTGGGAGTGGAACGGCATTACGAATGTCACTGTTCATCTTATCGACCCCGAAAACTATTAATTCCACACTAATATCGGTCGTTTTCGATTATTTTTACATGTCACCCCTCCCACCCCCACCCCCACCCCCAGGGGTGCCAGGGGTGTCTCATACCACAGTATTTCCTTCCAGATTGCAAGTGATACGTGTTCCAAGTTTGGTTGAAATTGCTCCAGGCGTTCGAGAGTTATGCTGGAACAAACATACATACACACAAAACACATACATCCATTTTTATATATTAAGATAACAATAAATTTGGAATCAAAGTTGGTTTGACAATTATAACCGTGGTAATAATTATTATTTCTACTAATCAAGTTTTATCATTGGCCTGCCCCCTCTACAAATATTTCTGAAGACGCCTGTGCTGATAAGGGATGAGCCCCCACCCCCCTGAAATAAAATTCTGGCTACGGAGCTGGCGTTCGGGATAGCACAGTCTGTTATCGTGTAGAGAATGGGGACGCTTGTTTCGTTCTTCTCGTCTCGTCGGCTAAACCCCAGTCTCAATATCGCCTTCAAAGGGTATGTCAGAATAAGTCACATAAAAGATTTTTTTGGATAGAGTTGAAGTTTTCATATATACGAGCACCTTACATTCTCGTTTACTAAAATATGGAACAAGGCGAGACATCCAACTAGTAAATTTCATTCTCGTATCAATTAAAGAAAACATGTTGTCTCTAAAATAACGGGTAACATGGAGACACATTAATTTAAGATTTAGAATTGCAGCGATATATGATTCTTCATAATGTTATGATGGTGAATATCCCTACCTTCATTTATACCCCTCCCCACAATCCCGCAGCCCACACATAGTTGTTTTTCATTCACTTTATCGTTAAGGGGTCTTCTTCCTCTACGGTCTTCCTGCTGCTTCCCTATTACTCGTCTGGCCTCCTCGATGACGTAGTGTTATCAAGGGGTCCAGGGTTCAATCTCCGGTGCATAGCGGTTCACTCCCGATTAGCTCTCTGAGCATAAAGTGGACTTACACAACTTTGTCCACATCTTTCTTTCTGCGTATTTTCTTCCTTTCTCCATCTCTGACTTTCTTTGCTATATCTTTCTATCTGCTTATCTAACTTCCTACTTCTATCTCTCCCGTTCTCTTTCTCTGGCCTTTGCTGCTCCATATCTGTCTCTCCTTCCATCATTGCTTCATTCTTTTGTTTTATCTCGCTGTGCCCCTTACCTGATTCTTCCGTCCTCACTTTCATCCTGTTCCTCTCATATTTGCTTCTATCTGTCTTTCTTTCTTTGTGTTTTCCTGCTTACTCTATTTCTCCCTTTTTATATTGCTCTCTCTTTACCCTCTCCTATTCTCTCAATTTTCTCTCTCCGTTTCTTTCGCTTCCCCATCTCTCTCATACTCGTGAGCGCAGCCAGAATTTTTTATAGAGGTCAGGACATTGATAAAAGTTGAATGGTCGAAATATTAACAATGATAATAATAATTATCATGTTTATGTACTGAAATGTATAGCTATTCTAATTTCTTACTAGCATTTAAACACAAGAGTTATAGAAATATTTTAGTCATAAAATTTATGTTGTTATGAAGAACTCTTCTAATTTTTGGGATTTTGAAAACTGTGCAGCTGTGTATTGTTTGAAATAAATCATGGGCGGAGTTTGAGCTTTTGCTTTTGGGGGGGGGCAGACTCTGGGAGAAGCATATGATGTACACTCAAAATCGAATGAAACGCCCCCCCTTACGGTTATGCAACCCGGAATTTTATATCATCTAGTTTCGCCTGGTAGAGTAGTTCCCGAGAGGAGCAGTGTTTCCAAACCTATAACCGTAGTGTTTCCAACCCTGTATTGGTTGGTTGGTTGTTGATTTGGTGTTTTTAAGTCCACAATGCACAGTATGACTAATCGGAACTGGACCTACAGTTTAAAGTGGGATCCGAACCACTTTGTGCCTCCACCGGAACCCCTTGATTACAAGGCGATGACGCTACCACTGCGCCATCCAAGCCTGTATTGCTTCGTAGAAGACGAAACCTTAACGTAAACTTCTTCATTCGTGAGTTACATTTGGTTTACAGACTCACATTACAGGACACTCTTTTCCTGTATTGCATGTTTTCTCGAGTATTTATTTTTCCTTCTGCGGAGAAAATTCTGTTATTATTTTACATCTTATTTTTCGCAGCTTCTCTACCATTTATTGGCTAATCGCAACAATGAGGATGAATGATGACTCGATGAAATTGATAAAAGGACAGTCATAAAGGAACCATGGGGGGCTAGATTTATATTATTATTATTACTAATATCTTTATTTTTTTTACTTTACTTTTGGCTAATCGCAACGATGAGGATTAGTGTATGATAAAATTCATGAAGGAACACTCATAAACAATCATACCCAGGCCGGGACTCGAACCCGGGAATTTCGGCAGCGAGATCAAAAGCCGACGGCTTACCACGCTCGGGCAAAGCGGCGGCCAATTATTATTAGTGCATACAATCATGAAACGGATGAAAATTAAAATGTTAAAATAGTTGCCTACTTTCTTTTTTTAAGCTTGCAATATAAACCCATACTGCACGAAGCCAAATTGTGGGAATACGAAACAGAACCAACTTAACATATCTTGACCGTGGAAAGTGTTAATACAAAATCTAGAAAAGAGCCATGTAATAGTTGCCTGATTGCTTTTCCATTTGTTGTATGGGAAGAATTGTCTGAAATGTGTGTGTAGTGGCAGGCAAAAGAGAATACAAAGATCGAATAGAGAGGCAACACTGTCACTGTTCTGCACTGCACAGACAACGCGTCTCGTCGAGTGGGCGGGGCACTGTGGGTGCGAGCGAGCTGCTGTTGCTTCTGCAAAAAGAACACTCACAAACAACTGAATGACGCTCCGCATAAAATCTTTTCAATCGAGAAAGGATTTGTTGAGGAAGTGAATTGAAATATAAACGCCAGAATTTGGTCTAAGCCTATAATGGTTACTCGCCATAAGATTTGATCAATTTTTACATTTGGTTTTTGGTTTGAGTTGGTGTTTTAAGTCCACTTTGTGCACAGTAAGGCTAATCGGGACTGGACCTACAGTTTAAAGTGGAATCCGAACCACTATGTGCCCCCTCCACCGGGTATCGAACCCGGGACCACAATTTTTACATGTGGAATTCTGTAATGAAAGAGGCAACATGCCGCACTCCACACCTTTAGCCTGGTAACACTAATAAATCATCTCATTATATGCTTTCGGTTATGCTGATAGTCATGTTTAATTTTACGCTTTACTTTCATGAAGATATTGTAGCAATATAATCATTCCGCTCCATTTTCGTATTCTCAATTGAACTCGCACTATTTTTTTCCAGAAGTTGAGCCCCACCTCCTTTCTCCCACCTTAAAAATTCTTGGGTAAGAGGCTACAAACTATACTAAAACTGAATTACAGACAATACTTTACGACTCAAAGTGACGTGACCTAGAACGTAGTGAAAAATCACTGGTGCAAATTTCAACGTAATGATGATAAAATGAAGGTAGGAAAATGGATGTGCTACAAAGTTTTACATACATACACACACATAGTTAGTTCCGTGTAGAAGATATTTCTTCACATTTTTCTCACCTTGGCTTCCTTGAATTCACGAAACTGTAAAGCCATGAACGCGTTAACCCCCTATAATCACGGAGTCCCAGGTTCGATTCCTGGTGGAGACACAACTGCCTAGTGGTTCAGATCCAACTTTCAACTGTAGGTCCCACTTCGGGTAGCCTTTCTGAGCATGAAATGGAATTAAATCAAAATTGGAACACGATAACCCATCACAACACACGCGCAGAGGGCGTTGAACTTAATGACTGACAACTATTATATACATCGAACTTTCAGCGAAGCTGGAATAAGGTCTATTTGCCATGCCAAATAGTGTGAATTTTCAGTCTCGTGGTGCCTTCTATACGAAGTGAACGCAAGTTATCTAAAAAAAAAATCAAATATGAGGGTGAGTCGAGCTATGTTTCATTCAATAAGACTCTTCACTTCAAACTTATTTTGCTCTATAGCTCTCGATTTCGAATGGGCATCTAAGACTGGTTGCTTAGCGGACCGGATTTGGAAAAAATCACGGACTGTCATAGTTCCAATCACACTACAGACATAGCAAACATTGTTCGTCTGAAGATGAGAGAAGAGGTGATATCTTGATATGTCTCGAAATATATAGATAGAATATATAGTCAATCAAAAAGAAAAACAATGGATAATGTCCAATTAAGTCGAAACGCTGTTTGAACCGGTTTTCATTCACAGAGCAGAAGGGTTATTTTGACAAAATCCTGTTTCCCTGCTGGCTGCTTCGGGGAGAAGGGCTTTGTAAAGTTGCCGCTTCTTGCCCAAGAGGTAGGCCTAATTCGTTGTTTGGCCACGAGTTCCTTCGTAGGTAAACGCGGCAACAGATGATCACTGCCATAAAGGTGGTTCCCGCGCCGGCTGAAAGAGCGACGGGAAATTAAAGAACCATTGTCACTAACTTCAGACAGACATCTAATCATTTCCTTAGGTTTCGAAGCTGATCCGAAGGGACAACAAATACCAAAAAAACGACATGAATTAAATGATCGATTGGTCCGTCATTCTGTTGATGGATGGCAATTCATATTAACAATAATAATCGTAAGCTTATCATTAAAGAATCAACAATCAAAGCTAATACGCATCTATTGATCAGAAATTACTAGAGTGTTAAAGTTGTTTTTGTACCTTTTGTTATGTTAAGTCGCTCTTCTGCCACTTTCGGCTAATGAGGATGAGTGACGATTAGATTAAATTGACACCATGATACCAATACTGAAGCCGTGGCTCGAACCCGGAAATTTCGTGGTATCGGAAGTGGACCATTTAACGCGCTTGGCCACCAAAGAGAACCGGCTCTGCGGCCAAGCGAGGTTAGTGATGGACTAACGATCCAGACACCGAATGTGCCGGGTTCGAGTCCCGCCCGGACCTTTGTCAATTTCTAAATCGTCAGAAATCCCTTCGCAATCTAAGACATAACACTTTATCAAAACTTCATTCCCCTCCCCTCGACCTCAAATTTAATACTCAATCTTCCCAACAAAACTCCCATGCCAATTTTAGACTTCCTGTTGATATTGCTCCCTCCAAAAAAGCAATCTAAGACGTAATAGTAATACACAAGAGTTGGGATTCCCTGCCCCCCAAAATAATTATCAATCCCGCAACCTGAAAATACCACTAACTTCATTAATCGCCCACCATAATTTCCCTATCAATCTAAGGCCTAATATATAAGAGTTGGATATCGCCCCCCACCAATATTACTTATTATCCGTAACAATTCCCCTGACAATCTACAAATTACTATTTGTATAACAGCAATGGCTAATTGATAACGTAATTCAATTTGTGCCCTGTTTACTCAGTCAAATTTCCATCACAGTCTGCGCCTCCCCCTGGGCACCACTGATCTAGAACTGTGACAACGTGATAGGTGTAATGTAACTAACAGTTAAGTGTTAGGAATGGGTGCATGTGTGCTGCGCATTTGAATTTCATGTGAATCAAATCTGTCAATAATGTGAATATTAATATTATAGAATATAATATAATGGTGCAAGTGTGTGAAAAAGTAACCATGAGCACCAAGGTATCAATAAGAAAGATTTGGAAACATAAGTTGCATATGGAGATGTGTGTAATTAGTTTTGTTCTGTGATGTAACAAAGAACATCGGTTAAACCGTGCGGGGTTTCAATACTGTGTCCACCCGCCGTTGGATTCAAGCACTGCATCTAGTCGACGAGGCAAGGATTCCACGAGCAGATGTTTGGTCATCTCCTTAAACTCTCCCAAACATCAAAGACGTGAGCCAGTACAGCTTCCATTGTTCTCAGCTGTCTAGGTTCCCACTATCTCACCATCAACGCCCAAATGTTTTCGATTGGGAGACTTCGCTGGCCAATCTACTCTTGAAATTCCTGAGTGCTGATTAAACCAGGTGGTGTTCGCTTTCGATGTATGAACGCTACTGTTGTCTTGATCGAAACTCACGTGCGGAATCTCATCTTCAAGGTGTCTCTCTCTCACGCTTTAAGCATGTGGTTTTCCAGAACTGCGACGTATTCCTGCGAATTCATTCTCGAGGACACTTCCACCAATCCATCTACTCCAGACGAACTGATCCATCCCCACACCGCCACGGATATCCTGCCACTCCTAGCATGGGTAGAAATGTTCTCGGGGTCGTAGCGAGTGTTGTCGCGCCTCCAAACATAAACCTGACCATTTTCGTCAGACGAAAATACTTTCTCGTCGCTCAAAATTACGTTCTGCCAAAATTCTTGAGGAGCTGGTAAATATTGTAAAGCAAAACTGATCCGTGTTTCTTGATGCAAATGCATCATTGCTTCTTTCTTTGCCGCTCGACGGTGCCGAACTGTTGCAGCATGTCACTCCAGTTTCAACTCTTGGCGAATCTTCCTTGCAGCCATGAAGGGATTGCCCTCGCTCATCTCAATGATGCCTGCATCTTCATCCCTGGTTGTCTTCCTCGGCCGGCCTTTGTTGGGTCTTCACTTCATTCCTTGGTCCCCTTCTTCCTCGTAACACCGAATCCAAAGCCTGACGCATGAATCGCCCACACCAAGAGTCGTAGCAATCTGAAGTGCAGGAGATCCGCCGCACAAAAAAATGCGGACTATATTCTCTCTTGTAAATTCCGAAGTGTAAGGCATGATGAAATGATATCGTAAAGGAACATTCGGACCGAAGGAACATGCTGCACTTTGCACGTGCCTCTTGAAAACAACTTATCATTGGTGCATGTAGAGTTTCACGCCCATTCCGGTGCAGAAAGTTTCATTTTATTGGTTCCGTTGCAAGTGACATGCTCAAGGCATAGATACGAGTAAAACTGCTGCAGGATCTCGAACGAAGCACCTACCGGGGCTCGAATTAAAGCCAAAGCGTGGTGGCAAAAGGCAACCGCGAAGTTACTGCATCTGATGTTTACGTCAAGCAGGGCCTGCGTGGTGTGTGCAAAGAAACTCACGCTTGCTTTAGGAAATAAGGATACTAATGAATCAATGCAATATAAAAGAGTGTATACAGTAAAATATACATTATTATTGACTCATGCATTCCCTGAAAAAAATGCAATGTTTTCTCTCACATTTCTTCCCGCAATGAATATAAATGTATAATCTATTTAATTAAGCAGGTGCATGCAGATTTAAAAATATTGATAAGATGATTCAATTGAATTGAATTGTTGTTTTTTAAGTCCACTTTGTGCACAGAAAGGCTAATTGGGACTGGACCTACAGTTTATAGTGGGTTCCGAACCACTATGTTCCTCCACCAGGTATCGAACCCGGGACCCCTTGATTAAAAGGTAACGACTCTACGACTGCGCCATCGGGGAGGCCCTAGTCCTCTTACGGAGATAATTCGTTCAGAGCAATAGAAATGCCCTATCAAAACAATTGTGGAATATTATTTTCAATGTGGATATTCTTCGGAAAATATGTTTCTAACAACAGTTTACCTAAATAGAAGAGAGAGAGAGAGGGAAAGCACACAATTTTCTGTTCAGTGCAAACCTTTGGGATTGCTTTTTCCAACCGCACCAAAAACACAATACGTATAACCCAAATACAACCCAAACCTTCAATGGCGAAATTGTGAGTCAATCACTCAACTGGAATAAAAAGTAAGTATTTAAATCTAGGAGGCCAGAAGATAGTTATTGCGCTACCATGTGCCAAAAAAAATCCACTTTGCCCGCGAGAATTGTCATGCCTGAGTGACATGTAGTTTACGTTAATTGTGAGAGTTGCTTCAATTCCATTGCCTGCCAAGAATAATGATAGCGCTGAAAGTATAAAATACGGAAATGTGCATGTTTGGCGAGCTATGAGAAAAGTAGATCCTTGTGTTTTCTTTTCGAAATTTACTCATTTTATGTCAAGTTTTACATATAGCCAATGGCGACAGAGGATGAATGATGCTTCAGGGAAATTGATGAAGATTGAAGAAACAACGAAAAGGCTAGGACCCAAGAACCCTGGCTACGCAGCATGTTATGATATTTAAGTATATCACGGATTGCTGCTAAATCCTTTCCTAGATATTTGTAATGAATGAACCCCCGCCCCCGCTACGAGAAAAAGAAAGATTACAAGATGTGAAACATTCACAATGTAATTGCATTGCCTTACATCGCTCTTGGCTGTATTCCAAATGTAGTAAGAGTAGTAGTTTTTTTTTTGTTTGTTTTTTTGCCAAGGTATAAGTGTATTTGAGCGCAAGGGCTACCTATTTCATCATTTATAAAGAGTTAACTTCATCGTTGCACTAGCACCAGGCACAAATGGATCAATTTCTATTTCGGTTATTTTACATCACTCTTCTGCCTCTTGAGTTAATCGCGATAATACGGATGGAATATCAATTTATAAAATTGTGACGGGACAAACTCAGTGATACATTCATGCCTGACCAGAGTTCGATTCTGGAACATATGACCTCGCTTCGCTAAAAAGGCTGGCAGAAATGTATCGGAAAAGTATAGGAGCACCAAGAACCGGTTTCACCCAGCACAGACGATGAAATCATTTACAGCGACTCGCTGTGGCAGTGTTGCTCTTCACCCCCTCCCCCTCGCTCGCAGATAGCCTAGCCTTCTCAGCACCCCACCTGCTGATGGAAGAGTGGAACCACAAGCAAAACAACCTGCGCAGACCCACGATTCCTGTTCACCGTACTCCCGCGAGGAGGGGCGGGGGAGAGTGGACCATGCTTCCTTATGGTCCGAGCTGAAGGGAAGAAGGGAAATCTGCGCGGGGACTTTTCGTCCCAAGGATTTTCTCCCTTCTGGTCGATCTATACTTTTAGTTTCAGGCATATTCCGTCTGGAAGGTTTCTGGCACCCCTCAGCCCCCCCCCCTTCCCATCATGGTTAATAAATGAGACCCTTGCACTTTCAAAACCCTTATCCCACGAAAAAGCTGGCATCAATTTTACACCACCATACAATAAGATTTACACGGGAAACATTTCCTAAGATATTTTCTTGATTCGAACTAAGGGCAAATTAAATAGTCAAAGGAATTATACACAAGAGAATTAAATTACTGAAAATATGGAAAAGCACGATACCGAAATCTGTAATGAGTGCGAAGGGAAAATCGAGAAAAGGAAAAAAAAAGTATAAAAGTATTCGAATAACCAGATTAACAGAGAAAGTTATCACGGCTCGAACAATGCAAATGAAAAAAAAACGGGAAAAGAACTAATACGAATTGAAATATACGACAATCGGAAGTAGGCTGAAGGAAGCAAATTTTAATAAACGTGGAAAGAAAACATAATCAAAGGAGCGCTGGTTCGATTCGCGACGGAAGCTCATATTTGTTGTTCGAATCCCACTCTACACTGTATGTCCAGATGCATTTACATTTAAAACAAACTTCGTGGAACTTTTTCCAAATCAGATGTCGCCAAAAATTTAAAAACAAAAGGAATAACTGAAGGAAAAATGCCGAAAGCGTTATTGCAAAATGAAAAAAAAAAATCTTCACATATTCGTTCGGAAGTGGTAAAAGAATAATAAAAAACTCAAGCAGAAAAGTTAATAACACTTGATATTATTACAAGAGACATTCTCAAAATAAACTTGTTGTCCTTTGAAATCAAATCAAGAGGAAAGCAAGATCTCCACCCATTCGCGTGAATCTGTAGCTATTCAAGAGTTGGAAACACTACGCTTCTCGCGAGCTGCTCTTCCTGGCGAAACTAGATGATATAAAATTCCGGGTTGCATAACCGTAAGGGGGGGCGTTTCATTCGATTTTGTGTGTACCTGAGGGTTATTGAATATCCCCTAGTTTATAAGGAGTACGGAGGCCTTCCCCCGGAAATTAAAAATAAATAAATAAAAAAAAACACTGTAAAAACACTGGGTTTTAGGCCTTTTAGATTTGAAAATGTTAAAGAAATATTAATTAGTATATTGGTTGTCAGTTTTAAAAGAAGCAAAACAGTACGATTATTGCATTTTGCATTTCGTTATTTTTTATTGATACAATACTCGTATTACTTTAAAAAGTTACTGTACAATAGTAAGCTTCAGAAATTTTAGAAAACATCAATTGAAAAGTTCTTTTGATGCCTCAGCAGTAACTGTTGACTCAACACAAAGTCATTTTACGTTTTTCTTTCTTCAAACTGTACACATCAATCAAATCGTCTAAGACCCGCTATTGCGGTATTGAGGTATGGCTTCGTAACAAAAAATGTAGTAACTGAACTTAATCATGCGTTATTTTTTTAATCTTTCTTTACGTTGGGGGGGCCAGGCCCCCCTGGCCCCTCCAGAACTCCGCCAATGAAGTAAATGTAGGATGTGGAAATACTAACCTGGTTCTGTACTGTATATTATTTTTTTCGGTTTATTTTTGTTATTATTTTGGAATGTAACAAACTAAACCTTATTTCTGTTATTAACAATGAACATTTTTAACATAGTCGACGTACTGGTTCGGCCCCTTCCCGAAGCAAAAGCTCGCAATGTTTCTAGATATGCTTTTTCTTCACATCTCTCACTCTCATTCTGTTTCTTTCTCTCTCCAACACCGTTTCTCACTCTCTCCTTTCCTCTCCTCCTCTCTATTACTTCTGCTTACAGGTGTCTGTTTCTCTCCACCACAAGTTATACAGGTGATTCTCCAGCTTCATCGATGGAGGAATATTCTCTGGTGAGGTTTAGTATGTATGCAACGAGACACCGAATCTGTTAAAACTAGCAGGATTTCTGTGCCTCTTCTGACGTCACTGGAGAGCAGTGACGTCAGCGGCAGTCTTCGGCCCACGCGTCAACGAGGCCCATCCGTGGCGCTGCTTTCTCATCGATCGGCGCCGGAACTAAAACTCCATCCTCTGCTTCGAACGGCGCTTCTCTACAATAATCAAGTCCCGTTTATTGCTCAGATAGAAAAAAAGGAGAATGAGAATTCCTGGAAAAATATAGTGAATTGTAAACAGATCTTGTGATAACATAAAAAGTAATTTTTCCATTTGTAATAAAGCGAAGGGATAGTACCAAGACGAGACGAGACAGAGACTTTTATAAATTAGAAAATTTATAAATTCTAATTTCTAAACTTGAAAATTGTACGTAGCTAAACTAAAAGTGCTTTATTATACAACGGGGTGCCCAATTGATATTTATAGATGGTTTATGCATGCTGCTTATCGAAATTGTAAAATCAAACCATCAGAGGCAGCTGAGAATCTGTGCTGTGTGGTTGCATAACTACAGGGCAAAAATATGTGTTTTTTCAGGGTTCGTATATTATTAAAACAAGCCTCATAGATAGAAACATCAAAATAAGTTGTTCTCCTCGATATCCTCTACACGCCGTGAAAGTTTGTCTACACGTTCTATATGTTCTTTTATGTAATTGCAAATTAAAGAACAGCTCCTAAGCTCAAAAAATATTCTAATTTCAAATTATGAAAATGCTATATGTAAGATCTTCTCAATTTTATTTTCATCTTTTTTACTTGGGGAAACAATGTGTAGGTAGGTAAAGTTTCCCGTCCTCATTTAATCTTGTCGCAAGCAAGAAGGTATATAGAGGAGATATGGAGGTTGGACATTCTCAATCTTGGCCATTTTTTTTAGATGATACTATCAGCACCACATCTGTCGCATTTGCTGTCCAACTACCCATTTATTTGAGACCCCAGCGCCGCTTTATGGAGGCACAAGCCCGGAAAGAATTCCAACCTTAAATCAGCCATCCCGGGTATCGGACATTGCTTTTTCGCATGGCAGTGAGACGCCCCACTGACTAGACTATTACGGCACACAATGTATGAAATAAGGACACTATAAATGGTCTTTATCTGTTATGAAATTAATTCTAAATAGCTAGATAAATAGTTTGTGGGTGTATAATAATCACAGATCATCCATTCTCCTATACTAAATGGAAATTTAATTTTACTCACAAACTTTTCAAATTTAATCTTAGCTAGTTTATTCTTGTATTACTAAACACTGTGGTAAGTTGTTCATAAGAAGAACTAGAAAGAATAATCTAGATGCAGTGGCACCCCCTTCCATCATCCCTACACAAAGAGTTGGGTACAAATAACACAATCAAAATAGCCTTTCAAAATGTTGTGGAATGCATAGCTTGTTTTCCTTCGTATAATGTTCTTGTCTATGTTTCGTAACAAATTAAATTCGAAACTCAGTGCGGATCCATATGATGTAAGTATAGTTACATAACGAACAGCAAATCAAATTTCAAGAAAATTAATGGAAACCGTCGTCTGATTTCAGGACATTTTCTTGTCAATTAGAATATCCCACGTTCGAATCCCGGTCTGGGCATGGATGTTCTTTGTGAGTATCCCTTCATCAATTTCATCATATCATCACTCATCCTCATCTTCGCGATTAGCTAAAAGGGCAGAAAAGACCAAATCGATCATTGTAAATTAGAGAGAAATGCAAGTTCCTCCTTTCAGTTATATTTTCCATTTCTTTAATTTGAATAATGGAGTCATAACAACCACCTCTGTCTCTTGAAGAGAAACAAACATTTGTTTTACGTCTGGTTGCGCATGCCTGACCTACAGCACACGCATTACTTATGTTTCTTCATACTGGATCAATTAAAAACGAATGAGTTTCAGTTCAATTCCGGCAGGTGTCTATTCATACAAAGAGTGTATGGTTATGTTAACAGTTACGTCACAATAGTAAATCTGAAGGTTCTCTCATGCATAGTATCTGCTAAAAATTAAAGGACTAATAGAAACGTCCGTTCGTGGTTTCCTTGGAAAAGAATGGTGTGAACTGAAATGAAGACAGGCTACCGGTATTTGGAGAATGTGTACACTTGCAATAAGGCTATCTAAAAAATCACTTGCAGCGTTTTCCAAAGTTCTTACAATAGATCCATATTAATTTCTGATGTGTGTTTGTATAAACATGCTTTATTTGCACGAATTATTTCTTGCTTACAGAACATTTCAACCGTATTGCACGGCAACATCCTGGATATTTATTGCTTCATATTTGTATTTTGATATTTGCATATCCTTAAGACATGTGTTGCAGATTAAGGAAGTTCGTGTTACACGTATTAAGCTTATATTTGCCTTCAAGTTATGAAGATGTATTTTCTCTCTATTTCGAACTTAATAAGATTTTCGTGCTAAAGTTTCTAATGAACGGTAAGAACAATGTTTGTGTTTCGGACTGTATTCCAAATTAGTGCGTTAGTAACATTCCACATGCGTGAGTTGATACACACCTCGTGTTCCTTCTCCCTGGCGACCTCCGTTAGCTTCTTGCAACGATCGGAGCCGATCTTGAAGGCGGCTGGATTGATGTTCAGATACTTGCCGTTCCCACATCCTGAAGAAAAGAAGAGAAGAAAAAAAAAAACAAGTTGAACTATATATACATACACACAAGTGTATATTTATACACAAACACATATATGTACACAAAACCTAAAAGTGTTAGTTGGGAGAAAAAATAACCATTTGTTTCAATACAACTAAATCAAACATAAGTTTTTAAGTAGCAACATTTCAGCTTCACTTACAAGGCTTTCATGTAAAGCTGAAACGTTTCTAGTTAAAAATGTTATGTTTGTTTTATTTGTATTGAAATAGTGTGATGCTGATAGTAGCACATAAAGCGAGCCATCAAAAGGATTATAACGAAAAAACTTTTTTTTCTACTCCGTGCATGAAATGCGTATGATGCACTTAGATGCATCAAACTAAGTTAGCTGGAGGATACAAGGCGACATCAAGTGATGCTTCTAAAGACATCAATTGTGCAGATTCCTCCATTTTGAAGGAACCAACACTACACATTTAAGTATGTTGCAATTGATGCTCCAAAATTGCATAATGATGGTTTCAACAGAAAATTTATATAATTCTGCCATGAATATGTCCACATTACAAACAAGCACTGGCGACAATTAGGGGAGGCGAAGGGGCCACTTACTCCCCCCACCCCCTAGTTTTCGCCACTTTTACCCCCGCACTATGCTAAATCTTATCTACGAAGAGAAATGTACTGTCTTTGCGCCCCAGTTTTGGCACCTTGCCCCTCCCCGGTTTTGGGACCCAATCGCCGCCACTGTAAACAAGTGATAGGGTACGGCTTTAGAAGTTACAGAAAATTTTAAAATTTAACAGTCTGTCTGATAATTTGCGAAAAAGGGACGCATGTGGTTTTTTGATAAAAAATGTCGTTATTTTATCGTGCATAAACATAGATAATGATTATGAATTGCAGTTGCGTGCACGTAAATATATTTTAGGGACTGAGTTAATAAACTTACATTAACTAGAGTTGACGAGCTATATCTTTGCGGATGCCTTGGCTACTCCGCGCAGAGTGAGAGAGAGATACGTTTATGTACTTACCACTTAATCGCCCTTTGGGTGGTCGACAGCAAGGACAGAACGCAAGGATAATGACGCGCAGCCGGTAGCTCCTCCCCCTTGCTACTGCGCAGCCGTGGTTGGGCAGGGTTCATCCGCAAAGATACAGCTCGTCAACTCTAGTTTAACTTACTTAGCTAGTTGCCACGGTCATTTTTTTACGGTAGTGAATGACAGCGAAAACATTTCTCATCTCAGTCAACGTTTCACAGTGTGTGCATATATATATTTGCAAATAGTTTTTTGCAACAATTATTATTATTATTATTATTGACCCCAGTCGGTACGGGGGCTGGCTAAAAACCAGGAGGGCCGGGTTCGATTTTCGAGGTGGAAATGATAATTTTCCAGTCGAGGTTAGTGCAGAATGGGAACAGCAAAGAATGATAATGATCATAATGTACAGTCACTGCAATAAAAATGGGAGACCTAGATCCTGAAATACTCGCTTCCCTGCAAGGCGTTATGTGTATTGCCTAACTCTACGGCGGTGGCAGAACTTGCCATTGAAAATTTGCTATTAAAATCCAATCATTCCCGTTGAGTTAGGCAACACACACACAACGCCAATAGAAAAACGGTGGTGGACAAATCTGGCATGAGCATGTTAAATCAATCCATTTCTCTGCCATCCGTGTGATGCTGGATCTAGACGAACTTGAATGAAAATAATGATGACAATTTAACTACTTTTATCTTTAATGCTGATTGTACATACGTTTAGATTCTGTACCCCCTTGAAAGTCACTTGAAACACAATGCTACGATCCTCGTGCTTCCCGTACTAAACATAACAAGTAAATAGAGAGAAAATTCACAGAATTACGGATCACGCTGTGTGTTCAAGATGTTAGAAATGTATGCATACCTTGCTCGTGGGCAAGGGTGCATTTTCTATCTGGTCCCCATCCCTCAACAGTATTTTGGGGGCCCCGAGGAGTCGATACTATTAAAAAAGTGTGAAATTCTGCAGAAAATGCATGTCACAACTATTGTTCAGAAACCCGAAACCAAAATATGCAATATAAGTATATTATAATTTGACATTTTGTTCATTTACGTCGCTTTTCTACCTATTTTAGCCTAATCGCGATGATGAGCATGAATGGAGATTATATGAATTGGTGAAGGGACACAACGGAGCTTCCATACCCAGGTCAAAAATCGAACTCTGAACCTTCTCGTTTACCGATGCAGCTTAGAAAATGTTTTAATTTACCGTTAGAAAACCCATATACAATACGTATATAAACCAGTGTTAAGAAGAAAACTCTGGAATATGACTGTGAAACGAAGAAAAGAATTGCAGCGGAAAATAACACGTAATTACAGCTTCCGAAATATTATATATTCTCGGCAATAAAAATAAGATATGTGTAAAGATGGAAAATATAGCACCAAATATACCAATTCCTACGACGACATTGAAGCCACAGGGTGCTGAAACTATGTATGTAGATCAGTGGTTCTCAACTTCTTTCAGTCCGGAACCCACCTTGAAGGATATTATACTCCATGGGACCCATAAGCATTACTTGAAGGAGTGTGCACCCAGTTTATAATCTTGTTTTTCCTAACATCGAGAACTTCAAAGTGCCCTCTTTTACACTTGCTTAAACAAATTACGCATACTTCATTCTAGAAAAGTAAATATGTAAACCACCGCAATGCATTTGTTCATAGGCATTAGCTTTAATCGAAGCTGTCTCAATAGCAATGGGAAATGATAACAGTTGACACCTCTCGGCAACCACACACACACACAGGCGGTCGGAAATATCAAACGACACCTTAAGTTGACACGCATGTGACACAGATAACTAAGAACTCATTGCTGCGCGGAAGCAAAAACCCACAGATAACCGATTCCCTTGAGTTAAACATCAGACAGATGCCAGTAAAAAGGAACGGTAGTGCGCGAATAACAGACATGTGTTATGTAGAATTTAGACTACGTACAACACGGGTTGAATTTAAATCATTGTTAAAACAACATTTCTTAGTTATTTAAATGTAATGGTTTTAAGACATAGTAAATACATTTTCGAACACAACTTCGTAACCCCTCCTCGGAACCCAGCAGTGGGTCGCGTTCCATAGGTTGAGAAATGATTATCTAGATGCATTGTCACATTTCCAGGATCTTCCTTGCTTGCCTCTGATGCCAACAATTTTTTGCTGGAAAATATATACGGTTATAATATTACTGTGAGTGTGTGTGTGCGCGTGCGCGCGAACCGTGTCAGCTCGTAACAAGTAATTTATTCTACGACAGCAAAATTGCAGAGGAATTCAGGGTCGTGGTAGAAAATGTTTTCACCTTGGTGTCGGCTGGTGGCAGCACTGTCGTTTTTAGAAGGTAAGATTGCGTTGGGGGAGGTGACTGATAATATCTCCAATTGCTTCCAGTGGCGTATCCTGACAATATGACCTAGTTGACCTCAACAATTCTATACCCTCCCCCCCATCCCATCTAAAAAAAGAAAAAGAGAAATCATAACTAGACTTATTCTGTTACTACATCATAATGTATGTTGGTTGATTCTGAGGATTACGGCTTGTTTGATTGATTAAGGGCGTTCTTTGTTCAACATGTAGTTCTTTTATCTTGTTCGTTTTGCGTTAATAATAATCCACAAACCTATGTCCTCCTCCCTGATCTCGCTTCTTCATTGTTGCTATTGTCTTGGGTGGGATAGTTGAGGCTGTATATAGTAGTGTGTAATAAGAATTTCAAAACTAATTTAATTAGTTTTAATAGTTCTTTTAGGTTCTTAATTTTAGGTCACAATTTCTTTAATGATTATAATGAAAATAATAAAAAATAAAAGCTTCTGCCAGGTGATTTAATAGCTCCCATATATATATATATATATATATATATATATATATATATATATACACACACACATACACACACACATTATACATACATGGGTCTGCAAACGAGCCGTTTTCGAGATAATCGCGAATGTGTGATTACAAGCCGCCACTGACTTCATTGTTTGTAAACGTCGTCCTAGTTGGTAAAATGCAAATAATGTGTGCAAATGTGTGGTTACAAGCCATTATTGATTGCATTTTGTAAACACCGAGTGCTTTACTCCTTGTGCGGTCCGAGGTTTGCTCTTTGTTTTCAAAACAGAACATTTCCGAGAGGTGGCGTTGTAATCAAACAGAACATTTCCGAGACGTGGCGTTGCAATCAAACAGAACATTCGCACACATTATTAACATTTTACCAACTAGGACGACGTTTACAAACAATGAAGTCAGTGGCGGCTTGTAATCACACATTCGCGATTATCTCGAAAACGGCTCGTTTGCAGATCCATGTTTACTGAGACTTTTTTGCTTCTATTATCGTGTACTTTTACCTGCGTCAGTTTGCGGTATTACTTTTAATTTGATTTGATTTGATTTGATTTATTTTACTTCGCGTTTTGTGCCTCTTGGCTAATTTGCGAAGATGGGGATGAGTGATGAAAGGATGAAATTGATGAATGGACATTCACAAACAACCAAGCCCGAGCGGGATTCGAACCCGGGACCCTTGACGTCGCAGCGCGATGTGCTAACCACTCGGCCACAGGGTCTGGCTATTACTTTTAAGACACCCTGTGTGTATATATATATCACACACACACACACACACACACACACACACACACACATATATATATATATATATATATATATATATATACAGGGTGAGTCATAAGACTCCATACAAATGGCGAAAACGGTGACTAATGTTTATTTTCCTTTTCAGGCAGGTGAACCAATTAAAAAGAGATGCCACTAACGAAGGAAGAACGGATTGACATCATTCTGTTGGCTGGGAGTGGTACCACCCGTCATGTACACGTACATTCAATGCAACCCACAGAACGAAGATAACCCACGACACCGTGGCACCTGCGTTACCCTCCTTTCATCTGTTGAAGTCTTTGGTCTTCCAGACCTGCTTTCGTCGGCGACGGAACCTGTCCTGAATTTCTTGATAAGTTTGGCCACGGTGTCGTGGGGTATCTGCGTTCTGTGGGTTGCATTGAATGTACGTGCTACATGACGGGTGGTACCACTCCCAGCCAACAGAATGATGTCAATCCGTTCTTCCTTCGTTAGTGGCATCTCTTTTTCATTGGTTCACCTGCCTGAAAATGAAAAATAAACATTAGTCACCATTTGTATGGAGACTTATGACTCACCCTGTATATATATATATATATATGTAATAACCATTACTATCTGCAGCAGTGTTTCAACTGGAAGGGACTTGAGTTAATATTTTTTCACATTGCGAAACTTTTCTATTACTATTATGTCTATTTCAAGAAGCTTTTGTAATAACGACGGAGAGGCTGAGTAAAGAATTGATGAAATGGCTGAACACACACGGTGACGTATACATTCGTGTTTCGTAGTGCATTGCGCTAACTATACTACGCCACAGAGTCTGGCTCATGATAATTTTAAAAGCGTGCTCTGTACCTCGTAATTTACTTATTTCTTTATGCTCTAAGTATCTAGAAGAGGGATTTTTCCTGTTGGGAAACTTGAAAAAAGATAATTTACAAAATATAACAGTGCAGTGCGTACTCACCTACGTCACAGACGAGGGACCCAGGTTCGAGCTCGGAGACGAACTGTTTGACCCTTGGCCACGCCCGGAAGCGGCCGTCGGTGAACTGACAGGAGATCTGCTCGTAGACCTCATGGACGTAGGCCTTCTCCAGAGCAATAGAGCGAGCCTCCCGCTCTTCTGCACCAGCCATACTCAGCCAAGCTACATGGCCCGCTGTGGAAGAAAGGAAACAGGGGCGTTAGTATCATCTCTCACACACACACAAACACATGCACACAAAGAATAAGTAAAGTCTACTATAAGACGATTTTCCGCGAGTTTCCTTTAGTTACTCCAGGTGGAATCAATCAAAACTCAATTTCTTTATTGCGTCACTGATCAAATTTATGTATCATGTATTTTATTTCCCTCTCTCTTCTGTCATACAATGTTAGGCTAATGTTCCTTTTTTCTCTTCCCCTTTATCTTGTTTTCTTCCTTTCTCTGTCTCCTCTTCTCGTCATTCTATCCCTTTTCTTTCATCTTCCTGTCTCTTTCATTTCCTTAATTTCCAAAATGTCAACAAATCAGATTGATCGTGTTTAAGTTAGTTTGCCATATTTAGAAGTGACATGCTCTTTATGAAGTAGTGAGCATTAATAACATACAGGAAAGTTGCTTATGCTACAAACGTGTATTACTTGCAGTGTAATTAATATATAAGAACTATTGATAGTCAAAATAGTTTTTCTAAAAACTGAGGGTTCAAGGGGGCAGAGGGGTAGTCGCTATTTTGGTGAGCGGTGGCCATCCTTGCCACTAGCGGCGCCACTCCTTTTAACAGTATATTCACTTGTCAATAGTGTACGTACAAATACAAACGTTTAATTGCTGCGTTCTTCCTTGGAGACTCTGTCTCTCTCTCTTTCTCTCTCTCTTTCTCTCTCTCTCTCTCTCTGTCTCTCTCTCTCTCTCTCTCTCTCTCTCTCTCTCACACACACACACACACACTTTTGTCTTTTTTCTGTCTCGCGCCTTTTCTTTTTATTTCTTTATTTTCTAATTTTATTTCCAGCTTTATTGTTCTTATCTCTCTCTTTCTTTTTATCTTTCCTTATTCTCTTTCTTTTTTCTTCTTCTCTCTCTCTCTCTAACTTTCTTTTTCTTCTTTCTTTCTCTCTTTTTTGCTTCCTTCATTCCTCTTTTTGTCTCTCTTGTTTCCTTCCTTTCTGTCTTTCCTTATTTTCCTTCTTATCCTTGTCTCTCTCTCTCTCCCTGCTTCTCTATCCTTATTTTTCTGTTACTCCTTTCTTCTCTTTATTTATTTCTTTCTTTGTTTTCCTATCTCACTGTCTGTCTTCCTATCGAGCGTTATCTTCCTGTCTCTCTTTTTTTCTCTTATAACCCCCTCCCTTTCCCCTCTCTCTCCAAGGAAGAACGCAGCAGTTAAACGTTTGTATTTGTACGTACATTATTGACAAGTGAAGATACTTTTAAAAGGAGTAGCGCCGCTAGTGGCAAGAATGGCCATCGCTCACGAAATTAGTGACTACCCCTCTGTCCCCTTGGACCCTCAGTTTTTAGAAAAACTATTATGACTATCAATAGTTCCGATATATTAATTACACTGCAAGTAATACAAGTTTGTAGCAGAAGCAACTTTCCTGTACGTTATTAATGCTCACTACTTCATAAAGTGCATGTCACTTCTAAATATGGCATACTAACTTAAACACGATCAATCTGATTTGTTGATATTTTGGCATGAAGAAGAATTCGAAGTAACCACAAGCACTAAGTAATAAGGCAGTTCAAAAATTACGATAACTGTGTTAGATTAGTGCAATGTCAATTTTAATTCATTCATAATTTCTTTAATTTTCACCTGTGCTCTTACGGAGAGACAAGTCATGATTAGAATCCTATTTTACAGGTGTTATAAAAATGTGGTTTAATAATTAAAGAAGATAGTGTAGCACGATGCTGATATAAGAAGTGAAAAAAGTCAACTTCAAATCAAACTAAGTGTCGCTCGCAATATTTATTGTGATATTTTTTGTTGATTCGCCATTTAATTACATATATTTTTCATGTTAGTGATATTATGACTAATGTTACAATTTGCATACGCTTTCCCTGTCATTAAAAAATGCAACGAGCACTCTTCATTTCTTCATTTTAACTGCAATGAAACCATGAAATACGACCAACCACTTACTGCGACAAAAGAGCATGATGTTCAAACATAATTATACTGTACCACTTGATACATGACTGCAAACATCTTAAAATGAATATAGTTTGTTCAAGTATTATATCTTTTCAATGGTTGTTAACGTAGACAGTCCCGAAATAATATCGTCTTTTTTTCTGAATCTTCACTTAATGCTTAACAATATTATATTATTAACAAATACTCTTCCCAAATTCCAGACAAGGAACAATAGCTCGAATCGTTGTTGTTGTTGTTGTTGTTTACCGTGGATAATCTTGGTTCATTACATCTATTATATGGAGGAAACTACTGCTAAGTGTAATGAAAAGATTGATAAATCTACAGAGACTCCAGCATGTGCAATTCCTGCAGATAATGGAGGATATACTGTTCACCCTGCTCCTGCACCACTTTCTACAACTGTTCCTGATAATAGAAGAGTTAATGATGGTGGTAGTCAATATCTTATGTTATTTAATCGTGGGAAGGCTATATCAGGGGCTCCGAGTATTAATGGTATTCATCAATTTCCGAATCGTCCAATTATAATAGGCATAACAATTGCCATTACGTGTAAAGTCAATACTTGGACTATCATTCACGTAACGCTTTGTAATTGGTCTAACGTTTTCGATCCTTGCTTTATTATAACTTGAGGACAACAGAACCACTAAACCTATTTTGGAAGAAACATTGGATTAGTTCCTTTCCCACTAGGAAGCTCGCAAGATTTATATACTTCAAGGAAACAACAGAAGATTCCGACTGTATCCTCTAAGCCAAGTTGGATCAATTCCAGAGACACATTTTACGAACACCATTAGCCTTTGCGAAACTGCAAATATCTACAGCAATAGCATTTTCCAGTCGATTACACAATACAGTGGACATGACATCGGTTGTTGGTCAGTGAACAGCATAAATAAGAGATTTGCGACACGTTTGAGTTTGCCATTTCCATCTCCATATAAGAACACTTTTTCCGATTGTATCTCCAACAGTTGACTCAAGCATTTTATTTCATACATATATGCGAAAATTTGAAGCAAATGTTGTAATATGTGGTATTACAGAGACGGGCAGGAATTCATACAGGATGGAACTGCACGGGATACTAAACGGACACGACGAAGTAACATCAGGGAAGCTGGATTATAATTGTATATAAGGTTACAAGCTCACTACAAGCAAAATATACAAACACTGCAGTGGCGTATACTGAGTCCAATATCTGGGCTATCTTACTATGTCACGTGGTCCTAGGCTATGAATAGAAATAAGTTTACCAACTCCTAAGAAATCAGGTTGCCAACTCATATTAAATCAGGTTGCCAACTCATAGGAAATCAGGTTGCCAACTCATAGGAAATCAGGTTGCCATCCCATAGGAAATCAGGTTACCAACTCACAAGAAATCAGGTTGCCAACTCCAGAATCTCATTCATTATTTCACTGATATGAATAATTTTATTTACAATTTCTTATCGATTTTCCTCCTGTATTTTATTCTCTAGACTTCAGGCTTCGCAGGTAGCCTAGCTAGCCTAGAATATACGCTGCTGAAACACTGTCCAAAATGTAGGACAAACACTTGGAATGACTTCAAAATGGTAGCGATTAATTTCTTAAGCAATGTTAAAGATAAAAAAGAATTGTAGAAAACTACATTGCAAAATTTTAGATCGTGGATTGCAACGTGAGTGTAAATATTTCTTTCTTTCATGCCCAACTGATTTGTTTCCCGAAAACTTAGAAGAGTTTGGTGAAAAGCACAAGGTTAAAGGTCTCAGTTGAGCACTGAATACGTGGCAACTACCAAGGAACTTTGAGTAAAAATGTAATGGCAAACTAATGTTACATGATTAGCATGCGTTAGCAACGAGCTTCTATACAGTTGACAACATGAACGTTTGAAGAACACTGAGCTACATACATTTGCGACGTACATTGAAAATTTCTATTCTCGTAATTATATTAATAATTTAAAATATTCCACTGTTTCATTTTAAGGTATTAGGCAAACGTAAATTTGGGGGAAAAAGTTTCTTTTTCGTTAAGAATTCAGACATGAAAGCGCGTAATGGAGGTCATTTTCGAATTCACATGTAAAATGTGATCAAAATCACATTTCAGATAAATTTGAACAGAAAAGAAAGAAAGTTTTAAAATGAAGAACAGTGTAATGTATCCCTCGACTATGGTAGCCAAAGATATTCAAGGAGTCACGGCAGTCTCGTGTTCCACGGTGATCTGTTTTATTTTGATTGAATCTTCCGAAGCACGGAGCACCGATAAAAATCTAATAGACGGTCGATTGGCGGCTCATTTATTAGTAGCGGGGCGGCCATTAAAGGGAAATACTGCCAGAAATGCTCGGCTGGAAGTTTGCCACGTCTCCTGCTCATTTCTGTAATTAATCATCTCAAGAATTTCAAAGCACCTTCTCCATGTCCTTGGCCAAGTCTGAACCCATCCATATACCATTGTGTGCTCTGCATAAGAGGGAACTGCTCTCAGGAACAAGTTCCGTTCTTAAAGAGTGGGTCGAGAACAGGTTCTTTTGTGCTCCTTGTAGAGAGAAGATGATTTCCCGCGCAACCGCCGCGAGGTCGTGGTGTGTGTTCGCGGCCGAGCTTTGCCCGATGCCGGAAGCTCTCGGTTGCGCGGTGAATCATCCACCCTTCTTATCTGCAACCACCCCTTTCGATTACAAAACCTCAAGAATATCTATAATACCTGAGTTGCAGGGGCGGCTTAATGAACGGACGACCCGAACGAATGACCGAGACTCCTAACCGGGGCATTCCCCTTGATTAGCGCCAAAACCTTATTTCTGATTACATAAGCATGGCTATTTTTTTGAATTTATATTTAAGTCCACTTTACGCACAGAAAGGCTAAGCGGGACTGTACCTACAGTTTAAAGTGGGATCCGAACCACTCGTATATTCACCGGGTGCGTGTGCATTTATTTTAAAAAGAGTTGTATTATTTTTGACAAGAATTAATTTAATTTACTGCTGTGTAACATACGAAGCGTATTGAAGAATCATGTAGGAATTTAAACTGAGATATTACTGTCATTTTGATGTCATTGTGTAAATATTAAATAAACATATATCTGCAATAAACGTGCTGTTTAACAGTAACGCTTAAAGTATTTTTAAAATAAGAATACTATTTTTCGTCTTCAAAACCATAAACATACAAAATGGTCATGTTTTTATTTGAGGAAGGTTGAATGTAGGAGAACCAGGGTAGAAAGTAGGGGGGGCGCTAAAAATCCACCTCACCCACGCTGCTAAGTTGCCTATTCACGCATTTGGAATTGAGAATTATTTTTACCAAGTGACCAGGCGCGTATATTCTAGTCTACCTAGGCTATCGCCGAAGCCCAGATTAAATACAGAAAATAATCGACTATCAAATGTGACTGATGCTTCACTCACAAACAACGACCGCGGGGAAAAAAATGATAGTATAAAACTCGCTACTCCTGTGCACCGTACTCCCACGAGGAGAGGAGGGGGAGAGTGGACCATGCTTCCTTATGGCCCGAGCTGAACGGAAGAAAAAGGCTGCGCGGGGATTTTTCGTCCAAGGTTTGTCTTCCTTGTGCTCGCTCTATACATGGGGATGGACTCCTTTCCTTTAAAACTACCACCAGGCTTCAGCGGTTAAATTCTTCCCCGCCTGGAGGCGGTCGGTGACGTATTTGTAGTGGCTTCTTAGACAGGGAACTCTTCGTTTTACAACGGCGGTAAAACCTTACAGCGATGCCAATGCTCTAACCAGCATGGGATTTTTCCCAGGTAAGGGAAATTTTGAAACAAAGCTACTATTACAGGAACGGGAAAAGAGTGGCTGGCATGTGTTAGGGAATTTGTCCTCTAGGCCAAAACAAGACTGTCCCATCGAACACATGCAGAACTCACAGGCCACTGACCTTCAACCAACAAACCACGCTTTACGATGTTTTCAACCAATCTGCTGCTTTGATTATAATTGGCTGGGGTAGACTGACTGGCCGGAGATGACAAAAAGGCATTTTGTGAGTGGAAATCGCATTGAAGGAAGTTTAAGAAAATTAGGTTTAAGTGTATTGAGTGCGTGAATTACGTATATATGTTTTGAATGATCTGGGCTGCGTCGTGTAGTGAATGAAAATGAATGATATAATTAACGAACTATTGCCGAAACAATTTACTCTGCTTTTGCATGAGGATAAACTTCAAATCGTGAAGATATGCAGGCCTCTGGAATCGCAAAGAAGAGAAGAATGGATTTGATTTGTTATTTTGCGTTGCTTTTCTGCCACTTTAGCTAATCGCGAGGATGAGTGACGATACTATGAAATGCATGAAGGGGCATTCACAAAGAATACCCATGTCCATGCCTGTATTTGAATCCGGGTCCCCTGGCGTATAGTGCGCTGTGTTAATAACCATTTTACCACAGAGGTTGCCAAAAGAAGAATGGAGTTCCTTTCCAAATTAAATATTCAAGGTAAGAAGTTTATTATACGCGTATATTTTATTCTCGCACGTAGGCCTACATAAATATTTCACAATATGGGCCTCTATATTTTATAAATAACCATGAAATATTTGAAATGTTTTCCTTATTGTTTTTATATTAATGATACATCGTTATTTTTATAATTATTAATAAATTGTAATGTATGTATTTTAATCGCAATCTCACATCACCTTAAAATCAACGAAATTGAACGAAAAAGAGCCTCCCATTTGAACATTATGATAAAAAGAGATAGCTCAGGTTTTAAACCCAGCATACGCCACTGAAGTGGTGTGTGTTGACAGAGTTATCAACTACTTTAGAATACACACACAGGGAAACCAAATGGGCTTTGGGAACTTCCTTGGGTGCCCAGGGGGGGGGGGGGTCATCCAAAATCCAGCAGAAAAATTATGAAATAATACTCTGATATAGTTTTGAGTTCATTCTGGAGAGTTCCCCAAATAGAGGAAATTTTCATAAAGAGTGTGTGAATTAGTTCCCATTAAATATTCCAGGCGGCAGCACAAATGCAAAAGTGTGTAATATCTGCCAGATGTGTGTAATCTCAACTCATTATGAAATTCGAATGTATGTACTAGAACCCAGAGATGGCCAGAAAACTACGTAGATGACAGAATAAAGTGTCCCGTCAGGTTCCGTAATTTTAAAATCTCCCAAACATTCTGTTTGTGTTTGTGTGTGTGTGGGGGGGGTGTATGTGTGTGTGTGTGTGTGTTAGGGATGGACTGATATGAAACTTTAGCCTATACCGATAATCATTATTCTACTGATCTGATTAAAGAAATGCAAATATTCCTTGAAGAACGTGAATGATTCATGAACCTTCTTATTTAACATTTTTAACAGTGACTGCAATGAGTTTTACCTTTCAAAAATTAATTGTGTAATTAGACTTTTAGTTTACAAAACCAAGGAAAATTAATTACACGATTATATTAATAACAATAACAAAATGCGCTACGGCACCAAGGGTCCCGGGTTCGAATCACGGCCTGAGCATGAGTGTTATTTGTGAGTGCCCCTTCATCATTTTCATCTTATCATCACTCATCCTCATCGTCGCGATTAGCCAAAAGTGGCAGGAAAGCGATGCTAAATAACATAAACAATCAATGAATCATTAACAAAATGGCTGGATTTTCAGGCTACATCGAATTGATAAAATTATTATCGATAATTTTACCGATAAACTGATATGCCTATATCGGCCGAAACCGATAGAGTATCAACTAAGTTATACACACGCACACACACACATACACACTGTGATGTGCAGTTCTGGAAAACAAACAAAATGAAGTTTTGAAGAAAAGAGATTCTAAGGGTAAATCAAAGAGGGTTAAAGACCTCGTTAGGAAGAAAAATGAAAGCAAATTCAACAATAAACTGGCAACTTCAGCCACAAACGTCAATGCTCTTTAGTCTGTGCTCTGTTCCTCCAGTCACTACTTCAAAGATGAAAAAAAGTTTTTGCAACAAATGTTCATGCAAAATTCTACATTTATTACAACCATAAAATGGGTAAGGATTGCTATTTTACGATCCTCGCGTGGTATATTCAATAACTTTGACAGAAAGCTGTGTGCATATTCGTCATTTTTACGTAATCGGGCAGAAAAAAAACGGCTTTCCCCCAACTTCCTATTTGCCGATTTGGACATTCTGGCACGGTCATGATTATTTGTATGAGGTGTTGTCAGATCTTGAGATTGCAGTTTATTGGTCGTCACAGATACGTCTCGTTGGGCCACACTTAATAACTGGTTGTCTCATTTGGACATTAGACAAAACGCATCTATTTTATTCCAGTAGTGTTCACCTCGAATCACCTTAGACATAACGTACTTTCATACATAGGGCCTAGAAACCACCCCCAAGAAAAACTGCTTATATTAGCTTTCTTTCAGGAAAAACAAAGTATGAGTTTAGTTGTGGTTTGCTATTATGATAGTAATAATGATGATGATAATATGAAATTTACTGAAATTATGAAGTTATGAACATATTTTCCCTTTATGTTTATACTAAATTAAGTTAATAAATTCTCATCATATACAGCTCCGATTGAACGTGCGAGGTACTGATTTATGCTATAAGTAAGTTGAATCAAAAAAAAAATGGACATTTCGATTTTCAATTTCTATTTTGGTTATTTTACGTCCTATCGTACCTCATTACCCGGCCTGCGTGACAGAGTGGTTAGCACATTGGGCTTCGACCCCAGGGATCCTGAGTTCGAATCCAAGGCTGGGTATGGGTCTTCTTTGTGAATGTCTCTTCATCATATCATCACTCATTCTTATCTTCTCGATTAGCCAAAAGTGGAAGAAAAGCTAAGTGAATTAAAACAAATCAATCAATCGTACCTCGTTGGCAAATCACGACATGATCGACGAACTCATGAAATAGATTATGAGTCAAAACACGCCGACGCGGTGACTGAGCGAATGAAGTGGTCGACTTTCGATCTTACCACCGAAGTTCCCAGGTTCGAATCCTGGTATGGGTATAGATGTTCTTTGTGAGTGTCCATTCATGGATTTCATCTAATCATACTCATCCTCATCTTTATTGTCGCAATTAATCAAAAGTGACTGGTGCACCTTGCGGTTGGGTTGTCTTGTCCAGAAAATTGTTCAATCCAAGTAAATCAGGTGTTTCCAGCAGATGGAATGTAAATACAAGTACGAGACAAACTAACAACCATGCCTTAACCAGGATTCGAACCTATGAACAATAGTTCCGTAGTGTGATGCACTAACGACTTCGCTAAATAGGTCGCACTTTCTCGAATTTTAATGGCGAAAATGGAGTTTTGGAGAGAGCATAAGTTTTTCACTCCAAAAGAACCTACTATACATAAATGCCAATTTCTTTTCCGCCGGTCTCCTGGCGGACTGGTTAGCACATCGCACTACGACACCAGGGGTCCCTGGCTGTAATCCTGGCCTGGGCATGAATGTTTGTAAGTGCCCATTCGTCAATTTCATCACATCATTCCCATCTTAGCAAATTAGCTATAAAAGTGGCATAAAAACGGAAGTAAAATAAAGCAACTCAATCAATCCCTCTTTCCATATATTGTTTCTACTTTAACATTTCCACCATTGTTATTGTTGTTATTTTGGATAAATAAATACTTTTAAAATGTTTTGTTTAATCCTCTCGATCATTTGCATGAAACTTTGTTTACTGTTTTTCCTTCTTCCTTCACTACTTCGTTCAATTATTATTTTTGGAACTTCATCTCTGACTTTTCTGCCCGGGGGCAAGGACCCCTGTTCATCCTTCTTACCGGTTGCATCCGGTTCTGACTAAAACACGGACGCAAACTCTCGCAAAGTTTGACTTTGCCGTGACCTCGGTGCCTCCAGATATTTCATCTTTAACGTCAGTTATTCTGTTCCTCTGCGCGGTCTTTTGTCTTCTCCGGAATTGGATTTTCATCATCCACAGAAGGTTCTTGCATCCGACAGGTATAATTATTTCAGTAGCCGCCCTCTTCTCGTCTTGCAAATCTTGGGGCACCTCAGAAAGTCAGGTATTCTCTTACTTGTTGGGAGGTTTTAAGAACTTTGTAAACACCTGTCAAGTTTCACCCCCACTGAATATGATAATGCATCATGCCCTATGTTGCTTTCAACGGAAGAGGGCATGTGTTCACGGTTCTCAAAAAGTAACAGAACTTGATTTGGTGATTTTTTAAGTCCACTTTGTGCACAGTAAGTATATCGGGACTGGACCTACAGTTTAAAGTGGGATCAGAACCACTGTGTGCCTCCACTGGGTATCGAACCCGGGCCTACTTGATTACAAGCCGACAACGCTACCACTGCGCCATCTGGGAGGCCCAAAAGTAACAGAAAAGTGACGCAAAAAAGGAAAAGTAAACTACAAAAAGGAGACAGTAAATGTTCAAGTAGACTAAGCAAAATTAACGACAGGTTCATGTTCACTGCCTATTGTGGCGCATTTTCTATTTGCAGTGTCTATTTTCATAATTTTTGGTGTCTATATCACACGTTTTAGTGCTCTAAATCTTAGAAATTGTATTTCTTTTAAATGACTCAAATATAACGCCTTTTTCTATTCTTATTACAAGGTGGCGCAAAAGTCATCACCTGATTATCTTAGCCTCTAGCTTGGGTTTTAAGTTAAATAAAATAGGTCTTTTTGTGTTAAACTTTTATTGATACTTGTAAGTTTTATGTCCTCAATTCTTAAACATAACATCAAATATATGAGCATCATTCGAATTGATGCAAATTTGGGCTCTTTTTATTGAGTTTTCCATGGTGTTGGAAATCTGCGGGGAAATGTTTTCAATTTCTTGCTGAGTATTGTCCTTTAGTTGCTGTAACGTCTCTGGCTTATTCACATAAACCAATGACTTCAAATATACCCAAAGGAAAGGATCTGGAGCGGTCAAATTCGGTGGACCTGGCCGGCCATGGCAAATCACCAAAACGGGATATTACCACTTTATCTGTGATATTACTCTGCCCGGAAAAGTGTCACGCAAAATTGTCACACTTTTTCCACGTTCGTGTGGGGTACACTTATCCATTTTCGCACACAATAAATTTCGTGAGTATCTTCTATTTAACTGACAAAATACTACTAATATCAACAACAAGATGTCAAAATAAAGGTCAGTTCAAATAGGATGATGACTTTTGTGCCACCCTTTCTAATGAAACGATTTTAATGAAGAAAATCATAAGATTAGAAAGATCTCGAAATGTAAAAATTAAAACATTCCCCTCTTTTACTGCACGCTCTATGCATTTTCTCAATTGAAATCCTCATCTAGGCAATCGTGAATGGGCTACCTATCGCAGTGCTACACGAGTGTACGCTGCTTTTTGCAATGATGCTGGTGTGGTTTTGAATCCTGGTAACACTGAATTTCGTGCCTCCTCTGTTGACTCGATTCATTCATCCTCGTCGTGGTGATTCGACCTAATAGGACAAGGAAGCATATACATAACTAAAAATAAGTATATTCGTCAAACCTGGTTCCTGTCATGTTTGTACAGTGGGATGCATGAGTATTACCGTGCAAATTGTCCATGACTATTTTCATTGATTTTTCTCTGGCATCCTATGGGTTTTTAAGCGATGGATTTTTATGTATGCTGGTGCAGAAGTTATCTGCAGCTTGTTTTGAGTTGTCTTTTAATTATTGAAGCTCTCATTGGGTCAAATAAAGTGCACGAACATGGTGATGGACAATTCGCATGGTAAAACTCATGGATCTCACTGTACATGTGGCGCCTTATCAGAATTGTTACAATGCTCATTGCTGCAGGTTCGATAGTGTTAAAACCGTAACATTTAGCATTGAACTTCCATGCTAACAAATACAGTAGCAGAGAAGAAATAAAAGCTTTAGATATTTATTCTTGGTGTTATAATATTTTGCCACGAAGTGCGCTGCTGTCGCGAATTGATCAAACTTCACTTCTTAGAATTATATATGCATTTGGAGATCGCGCCAGAAAGTAAATTGATTTAGCCACAGTAACGGGTTATACGTGATGGAAACCAAGCTTTATGAATTATGGGTTCATTAATTTTCCAACAAGCCATTGAGCAGAAAATGAGCAGACTCCATAACTGCGAATGACTGGCTTAGTTATTGTTATGTGTTTAGTTCGCTGCTGCAAATGTCTTGAAGCAGTGGAAAGAGTAAGTCGGAGGAAAATATCGAGGAAAGAAAGGGGAGGGGGTGGGGTAAAAATAGGGTCACTACAGCCAATGCGTTATCGTTTTGTACAGCGTTTTCCTTTTTTTTTTTTTTTGCTTCCCATACACACAAAAAGACAACGACTTGCTGGCTGCAAGGATGAAACGACAGGGTTTTGTTTCCTTCTCGTTCAGCAGCATATCCCGAGTTCCAGTTTGGGAGGGGGAAGGGAAGGGAAGGGGTGTTTTCGCCAAACTTTCCCCAACTGTAGAATCAATCGAAGGGACTTTCTTGGGAGATGGTCGCAGGCGCTTGGATCGCGTCCAGGCGCCCGACGCCTTAGATCAATGGCGCCCGGCCTGTCTGCGAGAGGAGAAGCCACGACCGTAATTCAAACGCTCGCTCGGCAACATCTCATCCCCAGCACATGTTGCGGACTGCACAGGCTCGAATCCGCGTTTCAACTAGGCGCAGGACGAGCCGGCGGCGATGGGAAATTTGGACCAAGTTGCTCTCAAAAGAGAGAAGGGCTTGATTTCTTTGGATTGAACAATTTTCTGGACAAGACAACCGAACCGCACGGTGCACCAGCTGAGAAAAGAGCCTGGTACTAAGATTGGCCAGATGCGGATCCTGGAGTGCCGGGGTCCCGGATGATAATGGATCCGGCGGGCAATCGTTTCTGGAATCATGATATTTTCGGAACTGAGTAACCCGGATCTTACATTTTTTTGGCCACCTCTACTTATATAACCGTATACAGGCTCTGTCCGAAAGGTACAAAGTACAGACTTGAAGTATGGTCTTGACGGAAGTGACGTCACCTAGTACAGTTCGAAAGCGCCAAGCACAAGTGCGCACAGCTCGAAGCACAGATAGCTGCTGACTAGTTCACGTGATTTTCGCACTTGTTGCTCATTTGTTTAAAATCACGAAGGTAGAAAGCCAGCAACACAGGTTAAATATACGTTATGGGCCAGCAGTTGGTTGAAGTTCTTCTAATGTGTGGAAATGTATGTATAAGAACAATTTGAAATGTTATGTGATTTCTATGGTGAAAAACAAGGGGAAAACAACATGTCCTCAGTTTTATCTACTGATCGTATTTGGCGCTGCAGTCGAAGTGCAATTCGAAAGACTTTCCTTTCCAGTCCACGACTTGAAGACCATACTCAGAGGATGCTCGCTCCAAGTACGGTCTTGCACCTTTCGGATACGGCCACAATCTGGGTAAAACTTGAATCAAGTTTTTTTTTTCCTTGCTGTCAAACTTGTCCCAACAGATGGACAGAGGAACATAGCTCAGGGCTACATTTTTTTTGTTTCAACCACTCCCCCTCGTGTCCTCGAAAGCTTTACTTACGAAAGGGTATTTTCGATTGACCATCTTTCAACATGGATGTCCTTACAATTACTGGCAACATTTAAGAGGCCTGTGGTGGTCACACACCTCGACAAGATTGTGAAAAGGATAAAGTTCGACTTCCTTTAAGGACTTCAATGCGATTGGCGACAATTTAATACTTGGAGTTAACGCGAATGTTAGGACCAGTAGCAGTGGCGACGATTGGGTTCCAAAACTGGGGAGGGGGGGGGGGCAAGGTGCCGAAACTAGGGAGCAAAGACATTATATTTCCCTTTGTAGATTTGTAGATAAGGTTTAGCATATTGCCGAGGCAAAAGTGACGAAAGTGGGTGGGGGGCAACTGACCCCCTCGCCGCCACTGACCAGTAGAAATAACTTTTAAAGCTCTTGTGTTACATATAAACTTCCTGAGCCCTGATGGAATGAATGGAGCCGGAGAATGGCACTTTTTAACACCTCTTGCACGTAGACCGAGCCTTCTTTCCACAACCCCACGCCTCAGTCCTAAGCGTCTCATCATCACTAACCTTAAAGCACGCAAATATTTCTACAATGTTACAGTGTTCCAGCCAAGGCACGCTGTATCCCTCCCAATTTAAAAGGCAATAATGGATATGATATTACGGGAAAGTTTTTGTTACATGTAGGCATTTGTTTTCTACTTCGTTTAGTTGTTGTCTCATGCTCAATGCGATGATTGTAAAACGACAACAAATATTTAACATAATGATTGAACGACTTGTCGCTTACCCACCACACTAGCCAGATCATCATCATCATCTAGACATTTGACATGAGAGAAGGTAACTTTGAATGAACCATGATGCGTATAGTATAGCTATAGTTCATGAAAATCTTAACATTTTTATGGTAGTATGCACATTAGCATGATTGATTGATTTGGTTTATTTTACTTTGCTTTTCTGCCACTTTTGGCTAATCGCAAAGATGAGTAATGATATGCTGATATTGATGAAGGAGCACTCACAGAGAACACCCACACCCAGGCCGGAATTCGAACCGGGGTCCCTGGCGTTGTAGCGCGCTGTGCTAACCACTCCGCCACGGAGGTTGTCCTACTGCAACTTAATTTATAATGAAGCCTAATGAACGTTCTTCTGATTAGAGATTCACTTATACTTTCACACTCTCATACTGAGTTCAGAAGATAAAACAAAAGGCACACCCGATTAATACGTGGATTCCGAAAAGAAAGGGGAATAAGGAGATTGAACAGAGAGAGAGGGAAGAAGACAGGGCAATAACGAGTCATTAACGAGAGACAGAAAGAGCAATTAAGACAAAGTACTCAGAGAAACTGATCGGGACTGAAACTCCCCGTTAAAGTGGATTCCGAACCAAGATGCCACCACCAGTGATCGAACACGGGAAAAGAGGGGCCGGACCCTGTGGCCGAGTGGTTAGCACATCGCGCTGCGACGCCAAGGGTGCCGGGTTCGAATCTCGCTCGGGCTTGGTTGTTTGTGAATGTTCATTCATCAATTTCATCATTTCATCACTCATCCCCATCTTCGCAAATTAGCCAAGAGGCACAAAACGCGAAGTAAAATAAACTAAATCAACCAATCAATCAAATACAAAGGGGGAAAATGAGGGAAAATTCATTAACCGAACGTGAGAGATAAGACAAAGATAAATGAAGATAAATAAAGAATTCGCACTAAAGGATTCAGTTTCACAAATGATTTCCTGCGTTTTTATCGCATTTGGACATGACAGCCCTGACAACTCCAAACATTGATTTCCGAATCGGCAGCGACTCGCAAACCACCCTTTTCCTGAAGCGTTATGCAGCGAAAGTTTCATCTCCACTCTCACGCCATGTTAAGGGTGGGTATGGTCCTCCTCTTCTTCTTCCATCACGCACCAGTTCGCGCGTGTCGTGCGATTCACCCATTGCATGAGAGTAGAGACGCCCGCCCACGCTATCTCGCGGAAAAATACGTCCGTCGGCCTATTGGCACAGATTTCCACCGCATTTGTAAACATCCACACACTATCGCCAGCTGACGGAACACCTACAGTTTCCCGTTTTACGTAACTATGAGAGCGAGTGCCTCCTCCCCAATCCCATTTGGGGGAGGCGTGATTTACGAGCACGCTGAACCCTATAGGTTTCCCAATAAGGCAAAATCATTTTTTCCCATTATACTGTTCTGACAACATGAAGCTAGAGCCAAGAGAAGTCCATCGGTGTGTCAGAATCACGTACGTCACAGCGATTGCTTAACTTTATACGTCATGATGCGACCATCCCTAATTTTTAGATGTCAAGGTGTGTCTATAGCTTTTTTTTAGTTGTCAAAGGGAGTAACTGCTTAATTTAGACATCAAAGCGGGCGACCGATTATTTTTAGACGCCAATGTGGAGCGATCGCTTATATACAGATGACAATTTGACCTGTTGCTTAATTTTAGACATCAAGGTATACTTTCATCGCTTCTTTTTAGATGCCAACGAGAGCAATTTATTAATTTTATACGTCAAGGTGGGGCTGTGGCTTATTTTCAGACGTCAAGATGGGACGAGTCCTTAATTTTAGACGTCAAGGCGTGTCGACCGCTTCTTTTTAGTCGTCAATGGTAGAATTGCTTAATTTTAGGCGCAAAAGTGGAGCAATTGCTTATTTTAGACGTCAAGGTGGGACACCTGCTTAATTTTAGACGTTAAGATGGACCGAACACACTTTAGACGACAAGGGCAGCCTGTTGTTTAAATTTAGACGTCCAGGTGCGTCCATCGCTTTTTTCAGTCGTGAAGAGGGGCAGATGCTTACTTTTAGGCGTCAAAGTGGAGCGATCGCATATTTTTAGACGTCAAGGTAGGAGCGATTGCTCTCTGATGATGAGATGACACTCTCATGCTTGTTAACAGATATGTCAAGGTCTGCATGCGTGTGTTGTAATTTTGTTTGCATGCGCTGTTTTTCATTGTGGTCAAGTAGCGTGACCTTTACGCTTTATCACAATAGTCTCTCGGCGAATTGATCCAGAATCAATGGAAAGGTCGTTCAAATTAGCTTTCTGCAGATATATCGTGATAGAAACAGAACTTATGGATTCGGATGGGTTTACGTTTGAAGTCGTACACTGCTGTTCACTGTTCGGCTTGCAGGCCAATGGCGGATTAATGACCTACCCTCGCCGGGTGCGAAAGGCCTTTTTTGTTGTTGTTGTTGTTTGCTAGATTCATGGAGCGTTTGTTGTGTTTCGTATGTCATATGTTGTCTCTAGCTTTGACAGCTTATTTTAGACATCTAGATGGACCAATCACGTATTTACAGACATCGACTAGGGTAGGCATGTCCAACGCGTCGATCGTGGGACGTTTTTTGGTCGATCGCAGTTATCTATTGTAATTATACGAATATACGTTATTTGAATTCAACTTCTATAATGTATAATGGATTGATCCATTTTTAATGCAAATGTCAGATTCTGAATGTTTGTCACTGCTATTCCTTCCCTTTTTTTTAAATGGCGCAGTTTTGAACCCCATCGTCTTTTGTTCCCTTACCGGCGCTGCGGGTATGACAGCCGTGCAGGCGAAGTTTCGCGCTGACTGCCAGTCGCCTTTCTGTGCTTGTGGGAAAGCGACTACTTTTTTGTAATGGTAAAAGACAAATGTTGTTGTTTAATTTTTAACGCCTCAATATCATTGCCAAAAAAGGGCAATTAGAGCGTTATTATAAAGCACTTCTTACCAATAAATACGATGCCGATTATTGTCCAAAACTGACATTCGTAAAGCTAAACTGAAAGAACTTAAATCAAATTTAGTTGCTCAACAACAATTTATGATGAAACCAACCTCACAATCTATCAAAGCTACCCTGTGTTCCTTCAAAGTTAGCCACCTGATAGTTAAAAATTGCAGTTCGTTTACCGAAGGAGAATTCGTAAAAGAGTGTTTTCTGGAAATAGCCGATAATCTTTTTGAGGGAAATAAGAACCAGAAAGTGATTTCAGCTGCTGTTAAAGATGTTCAATTATCAAGAAACACTGCCGTGCGGCGAATCGAGAAAATGAGTCAAAACATAACTGTCTGTTCTGACAATAAAAAGCACTACTTCATTGAAGTTGGACATGCCTGGACTAGGGGAAGGGGATTGCTTATTTGAAATTGTCAAAACGATTGCTTAATTCTAAACGTCAAAGTGCGTCCATCGCTTATATTTTTTGCCAGCAGGGGATTGACCATTTAGACGCCACATGAAGTGGCCAAACGTCGTTAATCTGGTGTTAATCGACGATTTATTCTACGTCTTGAAGCGGATGACTACACCCTCATCCTTTAATCTGTCAATTCAGTTTTGCTACCGAAGCTTATAGGTTGAAATCTAAGGCATCATCATCGTCGCGACTAGCCTAACACATGGAAAAACGGCATTAAATATGCAAAAGTACCAAAATTAAAACGAAGCACTGAAACATGTGACCTTCGATAGATTTGTTGTTTTAAGTCCACTTTATGCACAGATAGGCTAATCGGAACTGGACCTACTGTTTAAAGTTTTATCCGAAACACTGTGCAATGTGCCTCCACCAGGTATCGAACCGGCGATAAGGCGACGATGTTACCATCGGGGAGGCCCTTGTGACCTTCTAGAAGCGAACTCGAAGTCCTTGGTTACAATACAAAGGTTTTTACTATCATGCTTCAGAGAGGTCCTAACTAATTTTGAACGTACGTAATTCATGTGCACTTATTGTTATTTTGCTTCGTTATTCTGCCATTTCTTGGCCAATGGGAACGGTACGCGGTTCAAGTCAACCAGTCGATGGAAACCGTTCATTGGAACTGCCGTGTGGTACAATTTCAGTTTTACCCTTTCGGTTATTTTACGTCGCTTTTTTGCCTCTTTGGTTATTTAGTCATGAGTATGATAGATGATCTAATAAAATCGATGAGAGGACAATCATGCATTAATGCCTTAACCGAGGTTCGAACCTAGGATACCTAGCTTCGTAGCTCGTTAAGCTGACCACTCCGCCACGAAAGCAAACTCGTGTCGTTCAAGTAAACATTCCACTTTATGAGGAAGACATATACTTAGGGTTACCAGATCGCTATGAGGGAAATGTAGGACATTATGTTCCAAAATGTAGGACATTGAGTCAAAATGTAGGACACAAAACATTCACAATAAATAATACATATTTCTATAGAACACGTTATAGAGTAATTTAAAATTGACACTTTTCAGTAAAAAAAAGATTTGTTAATGAATTCTTTAATTCAAAATTTCCAAACTTGTAATTATACTAAACAATGCATCTGTTTTAACGGTACTTCTCAGAGGAGCCAATATTTCCCAAAATTGCAGTCAAAATATATTTATGAGAGACTGAACAGTCAAACTCTTTGATATTATATGGACCAGTACCAAACTTCTTACAGACTTTATGAAAAAAAAAAATCTCTCGTGAGTCCGTTGTGCTGATGGTAATGAAAGTAGTCTTTGCATTATGACCTGTAATGGCAAACAAATATTCAGCAATTACCATAGAAATGGTTCCAGAAGTTTCATCTTGGGTAGTTTTTAGTTGAATAACCGGGTGTCTACCAAAATAACAAATCCAAAATTCTTGAGTTTTTCAGGATTTTTCTTTTTACATTTATTTTTCGTTTTTGTTTACCTAAGTAGGGGTCGAATAAATAAAGGTTAAGTTTGAAATTAGCAATTAAGAAAATAATATTTAATAAGAAAATCCTACCAAAAGGCTGGTTAAAATGTAAACTGCAGCAGTATAAAACAAGAGATTTAGACCTATTTTATCTATTAATGCATGCTGGACTGCATTTTGCATACTAGCGAGGCTCTGGCGTTTGGAATCACAGCCAGTATAATCTTATGTGGGGCTCGTGTTCTCGTCCCTATGTGTTTGTGATTGTCTCTTCATCCATCTTATCTTATGGCCATTCATCCTCATGTTTGCGACTAGCCAAAGGGGCAGAAAAGTTAAGTAAAATAAACTAAATCCACTGATCAGTCATTTGGATAGCAAAAATTCTTGACCACAAGTATAATTTTTTGACTTTTTATTGACTTCTTGACATACTTTCTTTATTTTTTCTTGATTTTCACGACTTTCTTTACTAGTAGACACCCTAAATAACTTCGTTCTCTAAACACCTGCTTTGCAATCAAGATAATGAATAAGAATGGGAAAAAACCTTGTTTCATCAGTATAAACCCCAAGGCAAGAAATTACCCTCATGCATTGAACAGTCGCATCATCAGAATATGGCCCCAAAACTTTTGTTCATTAATTGCTTCCGTTTTTCCGTTTGTCCTCTAGCAGGATAATATTTTATTTTATTTTTCAGCAATGACTGAATCAAAATAAATGCCACTATTGAGTTTGAGAGTGCAGTCCATACATGTAACTTGCATGATTTCTCTTTGTTAAACTGAAACACGTATTTCCCTAATTTTATTATGTGACGCTCATGAGGACATTTATGACATTTTTCAAATTCCTCCCGGACGCCGGACACAAGGCTAAAATGTAGGACATGTCCGGGAAAATCCGGACGTCTGGTAACCCTACATATACTGAGGAGAGGAGAAAGTCGTTCACACTCTTGCTTTTATTAGCGTGTCTTTCTACATAAAACATGTGCCCGCCTCTGTGGCTAGTGAAACACTCTCTAATGCATGAGATCCTGCAGGTTTGTACGAATCTGGGCAGCGGATGTAGCCTATTTATTCCATTACTGCAGTGCTTCTCATCCTACGACGCCAGGGTCCCGGGTTCGAATCCCGGCCTGGGCATGGGTGTTCTTTGTGAGTGGCCCTTCATCAATTTCAACCTTGATAACTCGAACTTAAGGGGGAAAATAAAAAAGTCGAGGTATCAAGGATTTCGACTTACCAAGGTTCGAGTTATTGAGGACCAAAATCGCCGACTTCGAGTTATAGAGGTCTAAAGTTTACTGACCCTTCTGAACGTTCGCACGCACACTAAGCACAATGATGGTTACATACACGGCAGGGTGGAGGAGTTCAAGTCCCGACACGATTGTTGATCACCTCACATTGTATGTATACGCACCCTACACTTCGACTTATTGAGGTCCGTGCGAATAAAACTTCGAGTTATAGAGGTGATTAGAATTTAACTTCGACTCATATAGGCTTTTCATAGTCCACGGCATTCCATAAACTGTACAAAAATTCGTCTTATCAAGGTTTTATTCGAGTTGTTGAGGTAAAATTAGTATTGAGTGTTATTGACAATTCAAGTGGATTACAAAAAATTCGACTTATCAAGGAATTCGAGATATTGAAGTTCGAGTTATCAAGGTTCCACTGTATCATCACTCATTCTAATCTTCGCGAGGGTCTCCCCAATGGCGTAGTAGGAACGTCGTGGCCTTGTAATCAAGGGGTTCCGGGATCGATACCCGGTAGAGGCACATGGCCCAGTGGTTCGGATCCCACTTTAAACTGTAGGCCCAGTCCCGATAACCGTTCTGTGTTTAAAATGGACTTAAAAACAACATGTACCTAGTTATGTACCAGCTTGCAATGTACAGTCACCGACATAAAAAAATGGGACACCTAGATCCTGAAATACTCACTTCCCTGCAATGCGTTAGGCGTGTTGTCCAACTTTACTGCGATGGGCTAACTTCATTAGCAACTCTTCAGTAACTTTTGCTATCGCCATAGAATTAGCAACATACATAACGCATTGTAGGGAAGCAGATATTTCAGGATAAATGTGTCCCATTTTTATTGCCGGTGACTGTACTTTGGTCCTTATGTACCTGCAGCATGCGTAATCAAATATAACAATCATGGAAGTTTAATTATTACCAGGTGCTGACGAGTACGCATTCATATACAGCAAGGAAATTGTACACAATATGAATACACATATTCTGAAAATCCGGAACTATTTTCTTACTACGCATAAATCTTAGAACCAGTACAGTTGGAGAATGCGGAAATAAATTAATCAGAAACCATAAAAAGGTGGTAAACAAAATAATTACCATTTTCATGAGATGCAAACATGTATCTCCAGGAAGAAATATTTATGAAACAAATAGTACGTCTTCATATTATTTGTGGTTTAATCACAATAATTAATGCACGTGACTGCTGTGTATTCGTCTATGTACGTACGTCCCTTCCATTTACCGCATATGAGACCATTTCAATTACGTAGTTGTAAAATTCTAACGTTGGAGATGGCGTTACAATTTTGTTTGAAAAGTGTTGCAAGTTTCTCGATTCTTGTTTTCCTGGGAAAAACATGGTAATTTAGACTGAAGTTACACGTATTACCTTGAAGTCAAAATACTCCATTTTGTTGCATTTGCCTTGATAGTTCGCAGAGAAAATTGGTGCCAACATTTTTATTCCAGATTTTCTCTGCAATAGTATAAGTAGAAATGCTGAAAGAGGATCGTTCAATGACGAATGACACTGTCTAGGCATTCATGGAATCACATTCGAGAAAATCTTAATTGTATTAAAAAAGTATCTTGAGAGTAAAGACGGCCAAGATGGACAATGTGTGGATTCTTCACGTGCACGATTAAGCGCACAGACGAGAGTTTCACCAGAGTTTTATGTATACCCTTCTGTGTATAGGACCGGTGGCAACCCGCATCGTGAGGAAATTGGGGAGCTACGAGTGAGTAGCGGATATCTTCTATAACGGCTGAGGGTTCGACGTGCTGACCCCACGTCACCCCATTACCGGTTGAAGATCTCAACACCTCTAGGTAGGATTGTGGGAGGGAGACTGGCAGTCGAGAGATAGGCCAAGGCTCTTACGGACTGTAGAGCCACGGGTTATTATGTGGTTTTACTTTCTATATGTGTGTGTCCCAAAATTTTCGGGTTTATTAACATTTATGGGTACCTTTGTTAGCCTCCTGAGACCCGATGAGCGAAGTAATAAAGAGTCATATTTGTGTTTTCGCAAATTTAACAGTTATTTAGTAAATAATCGTGTACATCGTTTATGACATGAAAACCAATTCGACTCTGTCCCCTCAAAGTTAGCCCCAAGTTACACCAATGTAGCTTTAGATTTAGATTAATTGACGATTCGGTTCATTAATATTAAGCCTTTCGAGAGACTCAATTTTGGGACCTCTAGCAACTTCTCATTGCACAACATTAAACCACTAAATATGCATGGTAATAGACGATTTCAGACGCCACGAGATTGGAAGGTGAAGGTAGCGATCACTTTTAGATATCAAAGTGTGCAATCGCTATTTACTCTTGTATTAATTGTTTATTGCTAGTTTTAGATGCCCCGGGGGACGTATACCACCTCTGCCCTCGTAATACTACAATGATATCAAGTATGAACGTCACGAGTAGGTTGGAAGGCCAGTCGAAGATCTAAAAATTTAGTCTAAAATGCAGGAAACAGTTTTTTAATAATTTACCACTTATATCAAGGAATAAATGGTTCCATGAGTTTTCAAAATTCCAAAAAAGGGGATTCTATGTGAGAGGACCTACAATGTCGAAAATTCGCCATAAATTTCTAAGATTTTTCCTGAACGACGCATCTAAAAGTTAAAAACAAAGTATAATAAGCATATATTAAGTGTATGAAATAAAGAAAAACATTCAACGTATGTAGTGCATCGAGTAGAAGAGTCTATACAGTGATAAGATGATAATAATATTGCGGATAAGATAATAGTTATTATTATTATTATTATTGCTCTTATTATTAGTTTATAATAATAATAATAATAATAATAAGTGGTCTCGTATTAGCTTTCATATCAAGAATCTGACTCTTCCCCGACATAAATATTGCCGACTTGGAGGAGTGGTTAGCACAACGCGCTACGGCGCCAGAGGTCCAGGTTTTGGAACGTGGCCTGGACATTGGCGTACTTTGTGAATGCCCCTTCATCAATTTCATCGCTCATCCTCATCTTCACGATTAGTCATAGGGTTGCCAGACGTCCCGTATATACGGGATTGTCCCCTTTTTTAAAGAAATGTCCCGGTGTGCCGGAAAATGTTCTCGGGGCGCCCATTTGTCCCGTATTTAGCTGAAGAAAAAACTAATTAAAATTTCAAAATCATTTTATACAACAAGAAATTAATAGTAATTTATAACTAACCTAATTGGATACCAATTACCATTTACCATTCAATCCTCATATTAACATTGGCGTAGAACTGCTCATTGTCGATTGTCGATATGTCGAAAAAGAAGCGACTCACGACAAAGGCAGTTCTGGTTCTAATACAGCTATCACTTGCTTTTTCCTTGGTCAATGGAATCAGAGTGGAGTGGATAATATTCAGGTCTTAGGTGATGTAAAAAGTTCTCTTTTATTTCGTCATGCAAAAAAGAAAGTGTTCTTATAGTAAAGATTATTCTAAACAAAGGTCCTCGTAATGGACGCCCTTGTAATCAAGGGGTCCCGGCTTCGATACCCTGGGGAGGCACATAGTGGTTCGGATCCCACTTTAAACTGTAGGTCCAGTCCCGATTAGCCTTACTGTGCATAAGGTGGACTTAAAACATCAAATCAATCAATGAAATCTTAAAGGACGCCAAGCGTTCACTCAAATATTAATATATTTTGTCAAAATGTTAAAAATTCGGCATTAACAATGCTTTAAACTTCAATTGATTTTGTAATGTTTAAAAATGTTATAAAATAAAATTAACTATATCCATATATCCCGTTTTTTTATTTTAGAATTCTGGCAACCCTATTAGTCATAACTCAAAAGTGGCAGAAAGGCGAAGTAAAATAAACCAAATCAATCAAGCATTCATTCAAATTCAAACACATGTACAATTCCACTTGTACCAGTTTCGTCAAAGAGCTTCCAAGTATCTATTGCTGGCGACGGACTTCAGGTGATCGAACAAGCAGTGCTCTCCAGCAAGGTGGGTCCAAAGAGCAGTCGTTCGGTGGGAAAGGAGAGAAGGGCGCCACCTTTTCTTCCCCCCTATTCCTGTCTCCCGTCTAGAAAATAAGTTCAGCAGCCGTTGTTGTCGTCGTTTATTGAACGTGCCGAGAACATTTGTGAGAAAACGCTTGCTAAAACGAAAAGAGACGCAAGTTTTCCTTGTCATCGGCGCTCTTTTCAGGCAAAATGAAAAGAACGAAGGTCGTTACCGTGGTCGATCGTGGCGCCATCTTCTTCCACACGACGGAACTAATGCAAAGAGTAACGGTGGCAAGTTCCATCCACGATGGTATACGTATCGTGAAGACCTAGAAAAATTCTATACAGAAATTTTCCGGGGATGAATTCTTCTCACTGAGTTACAGCCGAGAAACAATTCTGATGCCATGGTAAACAGTGCAGCGATTCAGAAGGTTGGTGCACGGTGTCAGGGAGAAACGAAAGACTGAAATTTTATAAACACGTCTCTACAGCAGATTCTGTAACGATTATATTGGTTTCCAATCTATATACGTACCTTAATCACCAACTTCACTAGGTTTCTCATTGTTATCAGAAGCGTAGATTGAGAGGTAGATTTATTTTCGAAGATGGACAAATTTGAATACACAATGATACATATATACGAACGTAAAAGGTAAAAAGGTAAAGTGTTCCCCTGTGCATAGCACCACGCCATGAAGGCGTATAGGGGGTGTGGGGGTAACGCCCCACACTTTCTTGATCCGGTCGTGAGTGGGGTGATGTGATCAGCATCACGCCCCTGACCGCCTTTACCCCCTAGGGTTTCCCCCAGGTACCCATGTTATTCGACGCTGGGTGGACGCCGGGGCCGCTCCCATCGTTAGAAAAGTTCCCGGATTTGAACCGGCCGGGGATCGAACCCGGGACCTTTAGCATGGTACATATGCATAATAGTTATATGCCTATAACTTGATATGACTTAAATAATATATTATTTTTAACCACATACGCATGCAGTTTCTGTGCCATATTCAATTATTGATTAATTTGGTTTATTTCACTTCGCCTTTCTGCCACGAAAATGAGGATGAACGATGATGTGACAAAATTTATGAAGGAACATTCACAAAAAACACCCATGCCCAGGCCGGAATTCGAACCCGGACCCTTGGCATCGTAGCGCACTGTGCTAGCCACTCCGCCACGCAGTCGTTTACTGAAAAGATTAAACTGATCTGTACACATAGCTTTTTTAAATATATAATTTGGAGGGTTTTTAATAAATTAAAACTTCCTCTAAAGCACGGAAAATTTTTGTTGGGGTCGAGGGTAAGTTTCTGGAGGTTAGTGCCCCGCCCCTGGATAAACCTTCTGGCATATTGAAGGATTTTTCTTTCTCGAGCAAGTTTCTTGGCTGCAAAGTATGGTTGGTTTGTGGTGCGGTGCTCGAAGCGAAATTGTTACGTGGGAGGAATTTTGGTTTGAGCGTTTGGGCTAGCGCGGTGGGGGAAGATTCTTACATGTTTCAACATCTTGTCGTTGGAATTGAACGTGTGGAAAAAAACTACATTATCTGTATTTCTCTATGTTATTTGAAGCACTCTTTTTGTGCGTAACTGATCCTTGGGATGATGTAAGTGTATTCGAAGAGAGGAGATGTAGATATTCTACGAGGTGGCAAATAGCCGTGCTCGAGAATCAACGGAACCAGAAGACCAGGGTACTATTATAACGGGCAACACAAAATGCGCTACGTCACAAACTCAATGCTCAGCATGAAGGATTTCAATTACGCTTCTCACCCACAGATCGTGAGGTACCCTAAATATTTTGAAACTGAAGGAGAGAGTTTTCTTCTTGTTGTTTCTCTGTGTTTTGAATCTGTGGAATTGGGTCGCTCGGGCAGCTTATCGCGTGGGCCCCCAACAAAAACTGTCAAGGGAACCGAACTGGAGCAGAGAGAGAGAGAGAGGCGAGAAAGATGAGAATAATGGATGACGAGGGTATATTGAATGCCGCAAAAGAGGATATATATTCCCTCATTACTGTCGCTCCCGGACTCGAAAGTTTTCCACAACTGCGTCACATCCGGGAACAAAGTTTCGTCTTTCATGGAGCCGGAGGCGGTGTCTGGACGAAATGGGGCGGAAGTTAACATTTTGTACAGTTGGCATCAAAAGTGAGCTCACTTCCGTCGAGAATCCCCCTTGCTTGTAGGCAACCGGAATTACACTGAACTCGGTGAGGTTTCATAGCATAACATGGGTTGATGGGATAGGTAGTTTTTTTCACGATCATCATGATGGAAAGCACGCCGGTGATCTGTCCCAATGTGGAATTGTATTCACTCGGTGTACATAAAAAGAAGACTTGATTTTTCATGCATATTTATGAAGAGAAGATGAAGACGGATAGGAGCTGTGGAGGCAGGGACTCGGACATTCTCGATTCCGGCGACAGTGATGCAAGATTCTGCCGATCAAAGAGTCTCGTTTTTGGAAGCTACGCGAAAATGTTTCTTTTGTCTACATCCAAATGAAGCAAAAACTGTTTAAAACGAGAGCATAATTGTTCAAACTTAAAAATTATCCTGAAAAAAGCGATGGCAGTACAAGGATGTTGAATTGACTTTTCCTTTGACCCAGCAGTAACGCTGTCTCTTTGTAAGCAAGGGGTCGTGGGCGTGTTTAGTCCAGCCGCACACCGAATCCGATGGCACGGGACGAAACGCAACACGACGAGTTACAACGCAAGACGAGTCAATTTGTTGGCTATAGTCTGATAGAAGATTTCGTCCAAATACACAGTAGGTGTAGTGTAGGTCTGTCTTTTATAATTTGGGACGCGGGTAACGATGCGTTATAACAGTTTACAGCAGCATTGGGTATGTAGAATGATGTACCAGTTTATATGTTGTGAATTGAATATGCAGGGTTAGCCTAAAAGTGATAGGCAGTTTAAACGCTTTATAAATTGACATTTGTTTGTAACATCAGAAAGCATTTAGTACTGTTGTATAGAGAGTGTCTTCAAGTTTACGACCTCCGCTTTTCGTTTGTCTTCGTGACGTCAGCATCACGTAAGCACCTTTGACGTTAAGTCGAGCAGTATGGCCACTGATTGAATTTGCAAAAACAAATTCTGTTACTATCGTGCAGCGTCGTTTTAGAACACGGTATGGCAAACAACCATCCACAAGGCAGTCAATCTACGATTGGAGCAAGACATTTAAGGAAAGTGGTTGTCTGTGCAAGGGGAAAAGTCCTGGGAGACCATGAACTAGACTATTGAATTGATATCTGTCGTATTACAAAAGGATCACACATAGAACACTTGTAACTTACCAATGTAAAACTTCAGGACGTACTCTTCAAACCATGTAAGTATTTCAGCCCTATTGTTAAAACCTTTCTTTCTGTAAAACTTTGGAAGTGCCTATTTCTTTTAGGATAACCCTGTATTTCTAGCAAATAATTCGTCATAAAATACGATATTAACAATTTTTAATGTAAGACTACACTTAATTGCTGGCTCCAAGTTGCCCCGTTTCCGGCCTGTGATTATGTCTGTGCCTGAAGTGAATGGAGTGGCGCATGCGTAGAAAGTTTTGTCGCAAGCGCGAGACCAAATTCCAGGGGCTTTTCGTTGTTTTGTCGCAAACCATCGCAACGTGTCGCAAGATGATTCGAGTCAAATGTTTCGTCCTTTGTGCGGCCTCCCAATTTGCCAAAAGAATGACATGTCGAGTTGAATCCGGTATGCGGCTGGCCTAAATAAAAAATAAAAATAATCTGTTTTGAAAGGATTAAACAACAAAATATTTATTAATGTTTTGAATTGTTGTATTTAAAAAATGTGGGCCTTTTGTGGCTTTTAACAGGACACACTGTTTCTGCTGAAATAATATGTTCTACTTTATGTATACATTCGCATTTAGCCTCGATATTTTGAACACGCCTCGTGCAATCGACCAATGTCCGGCGCAACTTTATTATTTCCGTCGCTAATTGGAGAGCGAGCGCGCGAGAGGGCGCCTTGAATTGGTACGAATCGTCGAAATGGGGTTGATGGCTTCCAGCCCCGGAGAGAGGGGGAAAAAAACATTCCCGTTCGGGTGGAAATTCCTCTTCCTGTCCCCGAACGGCGATGGGCGAAGGAGGATGAAAATTCATGGGCAGTTTAATGTGATAAACGTGTTTGGTGGCCTACCACATTACACGGAGCTAAGCGGCGGCGGATTCGCGTCACAGACGCTGGAAGTCTCTCTCGGCTTTAGCTCCGGATAAAACGGAGGGGGAGGAAGAGAACGAGCGCTCCTAGCCCGTGGAGAAATTTATTGAGGCCTTTCTCTCGCACTCTTGCTTTCCGCGTTGGCATATTTCTGATTGTTTATCCTGTTTTTTTTTTTTGCCCCCATTGCGTTTTCATGGTGCGTGGCAGGTCTGCCAGGATGAGAATTAAGGATCTCGGGGATTCCCCCATTGGGTAACCTAGGTGGGAAAGGGGAGTGAGTCTATCTTTCATCGTGGCATTGTCTTTCCTAGAGGGTAGACGGGGTATATTCCCCCATTTCCTCTAAAATTCTACAAAAAATGAAAATATACCTGCGGAAAGATGGAAAATTGTAGCACAGCGCGGACAGGACGAAAATGATCTAACGTGCTTTGAGGAAACCAGTATAAGCCTAAAAATGAATGTGTGCCTGATACGAAACAATAAATTGAATTACGACAAACTGACACCCCGTGCACTTTGCCCTGTACCATGAAGGCACATACTGGGAGATGAGGAGGTACGGCTTCACACATTTTCGACCGCGGCCATTTCTGAAGGTGATGTGATCGACTCCACGCTCCTGAGTAGTTGTATTTGTGATATAACCAGGACCACTTACAAGTGTAGAAAAGGAGAGGCTATTTGATTGAACAATCCGATTTGCCTACACTTAAAACAATGGCAAGAGGGGCTTATACCCCAATTCTTCAGGTGTAATATGCCCTGATTTTTTAAGAATTTTGAATTCTAGTGTGGAAAAGGTGAAGCCTCTCAGACAGATTTGCCTACACTTAAAACAATGGCAAGAGGGGCTTATACCCCAATTCTTCAGGTGTGATATGCCCTGATTTTTTTAGAATTTTGAATTCTAGTGTAGAAAAGGTGAAGCCTCTCAGACAGATTTGCCTACACTTAAAATTATGTCAAGTTCCATATGATCTTATTGTTTTAAGTGTGTTTTTCTGTCAAAATTCCTGGGATTTTGAATTCTAGTGTGGAAATGGTGAGCCCCCCTCAGATTGATTCTGCCATGTGCACAAAAGCTGAATCTCTCAATTTGCTGTCTATAAGCTTGTCAAAAATAAGCCGCCCCCCCTGTTATTGTTTTGGCTACATTTGAAATTGAGCAAAAAATATTTATATTCTCAAGCAAAACTCCCCGATCATTATATTGAGCCAAGGGCAGGCTGTTTCATGTTTTTTTCTAATCTTTTGATCAGTCACATGTCCCGGCAGGCAATTAATTATGCAGGGGCCTGGGAGAGTTATGCGTGCATCCAAGAGATATAATCTATATTGTGCTCTTTCAGGGAAAATTCCCCCCATACATGCCTTCATGTTATTGACTCCAAGGGGAATTCTCAGTAATAAGAATATTGACCCCTTGCATGTTGTATGCCTGAACACAATTCTAATCTTGTCTTGCTGTATTAATATAAACCCAAGCAAGGACTTACAGAACATTCAATGCACAATTATAAAGTCCAACTATGAAATTGTATTTAGCTGATATAGAGCTATGAGCTCTGGGCTCTCAATAAAATGTGGACATAGTCCCATGGCTTATTGCCTTGTAAACAGGAGGCTCGGGTTTGAATCCTGATAAAATATAATGCCTCCCCTGATGGCAAAGTGTTAATATTGGTGCCTTGTAAACAAGAGGCTCGGGTTTGAGGCCCGACAAAATGTGTAAGATTGAAATACATGTGGCAAAATAATATCTCTACACGTGAGATTTTGAGAATATTCACTGCTAGCTGATATACAGCTGAGGTTTGAAAGTGTGTTGTACAACAGCATAAAAATATACACACACACACACATATTTACTTCTGGTTTAAGTTCAATTGGACACCAGCCTCAATTTGTTTATCTAATATTAAAACAATGTAATTCTTCTAGAATTGCTCTGTGACTCTCTCATTTCTTACATCATAAACATATGATTTTTCACCTATGAGAATAACACTACATATGGTGTCATCAGGGAGTGTATTGTGAAATTCACAGATAATTTTAATGTTTGTCCCGTCATTAACCACAACTTGTTTCCTTTTTGAAGTGTTGATTACAAACATGGGCCTCTGTGCTTTGAATTCATCTGGTGTGTAATACATGTCAGTATTGCCAGTAGTGACTCTTTTGTATGATGAAAATGCCTCATATAATTTGAGGAAATCATCCTTGGAAATGTCTAAATTATAATTTTCTCTAGGAAATACCTCATTTCTGCCATTTTTAAGATATATGTTCTTGATGTTGCAGTTATCAAATCTACTTGAATTTTTTTCCTGATTGTTGTGTCTTCCAGTCTGAAACAATACCACTACAAAATCAGGCATGTCATATTGTATGCTGGAGAATGAATTTGTAGCATCAAACTCATAATAGGTACCAGATGCGGGCTTCTGTACACATTGATATGTATAAAATTGTAGAGGAATCTGTGGATTTTTTATTATATCTGCTTTGTATTTAAGAGCATAACTGGCCTCATATTCAACAACTGGGATTCTTAGCTCCATAGTCTGAATAATGCATTTGCCTTCATCAGGTAGGGTATTGGGCAAAGCTTCCCCTGTAGAGTTTAATGTGCTGTACCTCATCAAAGCATTGTTATCATTGGCAGCTCTTCTAAATGTGATTCTTAAACCACCCTTCCACATAATATCTTTGTAATCTGAGAAGAATCCTGGCAACAGGCGCATAGGGAACAGCACTGTGTGGCTCTTGGTTAATATTTTATCACCAGCCTCAAATCCACCTATTTTGTAGTAAGAAGCATCGGTTTTGGATAATTTTAGAGTGGCCAAAGCTGTGGAGGTAATGCCGGGATAATCCACTCTGTTTATAACAACGCCATGCTTTCTGATCTCAATTTCAGAGAACAGATGCGGCACAAAATTGTCCACCAATCTTATATTTGAATTTGCCGGATAATCTGTTCCATCGAGCTTTACAACATCAAATTTGATGTATAGATCTGCTCTGTGGGGGTGTATAAAGCCATCCCCTACATCAAGATCAACCTCAATCTCTGTGTTGGGTTGATTTAAATTTGCAAATGTCCTCCTGTTTGGGGGGAATGATTGTAGCTCATAACTCTCAATATTTTCCATTTTCTTCTTGTATGTATTTTTATTTAAATATTAATCTCTATGATAGCAGTTGTTGTGGCTCCAGCAAAATCAACTAATTCTTCTTTTTCATTAGTGACCATCAATTCAATATTATCTATTCTATTATGGCACACAGGAAAATATAATGTTGGGGATGGATTGTAGATGATGGGCTCCATAAATTCAGAATTAGGTTTGAATGTTGCAATGATGCCAGTTTGTTTGTGAGTGCCTATGCCATTTGATTTGGTGATCATACCCTCGGCCACATTACAGTGAATATTCAGAGTCTCTATGGCTAAGAATTTAGGTATATTAATAGCAGTGTGTTTGATGGCCGGTTCAAGTTTTGTGTTATTCTCAAAGCCTAACAGCTCTCCTATAGTACCCAGATCCACTGTTTCTGTAGCAGATACAATCTCTACTCTGTGAGTGACAGAATTTTGACTTAACACTACACCTCTGGGTAATTGGGCATTTAGAGTGGACAGATTATACTGCCCTGGAGTGATGACAATTTTTTGATCCCCTACTGCAATTTTGTTGTTGTGGTGTGTAATATTAGGGATCAAGTACATGCCATAAAATGCTCTGAGAGCTATTGTTTTGGGATACACTATGTCATCATGCAATTTGAGTTTCAATATTGAATTTTGGCTGGTGAGATGTAATACCCCCATGATGTTTCAGATACAACAGGGCTTTTTGAAAATTTTCAATTGATGGTTTATTTATTTGAGACATATATCTAAGAACAGATAAACACAAATGTCCACAATTAACATCTTTGAAATTTTGAACACGGGCATTATTGTAATAAAGATTAGCTGATTTTAGATATTTTATTAAATTTTCAGGTGGAACACCTCCAAATGAATCAAACACAAATGCCTCATTGTTTAAATATTTAAGATAACAAATCCAGTGAGTGCCCTGATTTTTGTACTTATCCAAATTAACAATGCCACACTCTTTGTTGAGTGGTTGTTCTGGCAAAGAATCAGACATGTACACACCTCTAAAATTTTTGATGCCCAGTGGCTTGATTAAAGCTTCAATATCTTGGTTTGTAAGCGGCTCTTGTTTTTTTTAAACTTATTCATGGCTCTCTTAACACCTTTGCCTTGTTTCTCTATGGCCAGGTTATGGCGCTTCAATTCATCTAATTCTGCCCTATTTTTCTTGGCATCTATTACTGTTTTTGCTATGGCAGCTGATCCCCCAGCCAAGCTCCCAACAGCCCCGAGAGCAGCAAAGATGGCCGGGATGGTAAATATAAATCCCCCCACATGTGATTTTTTTCTTGATTGCTGTAATTTTTTTAATTGGGGGGTACTAAGCAACAATTTCATACCATGGCCCTTGGCAATACAAGATTTTTTTTTCTTGCGCTGCTTTTTGGTCAAAAGGCTATCAATAGGCCCAAGAGATTTAAGACCTGCATAAGGTATTTGATACATAACACCCTTGGCCTTCATTCTAGGTTTATTATATACATATTCACAACCCCCACCCCAGTTTTTGTTTGGTGCTCATAGCTATGGTGGTTCCCATTGCTGCTATTTTTTCACTCAAAGAAGCATCTTTGCTTACAAATCTACCAAATGCAGCCTCTTCTAATTTTTTGTCTGCAACATGTCTCTTGTCAAGATCAGTATGTGTGTTGTATGCTATGTCATGGTCTCTACAAGCAGCATCTAGGGGATTTACACCAGGATCCCCTCTGTTTAATCTATGATCCAATTTTGTGCCTGGACCACAATACTGATAGCCTGGAATGTGTAGTTCAAATGGCAGCTTGTTTATAATGTCATTAACCAATCCCCGGCCCTCAGAAATATTCCAAAATTTAGGTGGTAGAGTATTAATAATTTTTATAAGATATCCAATCCCCTTAGTGTCTTTCACTATAAAATTAGACAATTTTGTGCTTATCATGTCCATAATTCCAACCTTTTCATTGTAAAAATTGTTGTTGCCAGCATTTTCCTCCCCAGCTATCACCAATAACCTATCCACAAGTTTCCTGACATCATCAACCCACACAAATTCTTTAGGCAGGGTGTTGTATTGTTTGATTCCACTGCCAGTCTTGATCTGTGACCATATGGGCTTGATTAAATTATTGTATTTTGCCCCACTGCTAGACTTGACTCTTTTTTGTGTGGGATCATTGTTCTGGTATAGAGCATCTGATTTTATTAATATTTCTTTGTAATATTCATAATCTTGATCTGTATAGCTGCCAGGCCTTTTCCTAGTCATCAGTTCCCACAACCCAGGTGTGCCGGGATATTTAACAAAACCACCTTTTTCTCCGAGACGAGATTCTGAATATACAATCAGATCATCTCCCATAAATGTTACTCTGAAATTGCCAATTCTATGTATGATGCTACCATCAAGCTCTGTGTCAGCATATAAGCCAAACACCTCATCTTTATTGTCTTTAGGTGTGGTTAAATATTTTTGAGCAAGAAGACCCAATTCAATATAATCCTGAGTAGCTTCAATTCTTCTAGGAGCAATAGGACTAGGTGTATGAATACTGGAAAGTGGGGTGAATGGATAATCTAAAATGTTCCTAGCAGCTACAGGCACAAGCTCTGTGATCAAATTTTGATTTTGCTCTGTAACAGTTTTGATATTTTTACCTAAATCACTAATAGCATCAATTATGGGCTGTTCTGTTTGTTTGTGTTTTTCATAAATTCCCCGGTTCTGTGATTTCCATCCCTTAAATCTTTTTACAAGATAATCTCTTAATTTAAGATCATCAATAATTGGCCTTTTCATGTTTATTTATATATGTTTCAATGTCTAGAAAATTGTTGATTTTATTTCTGTATTTGCCACTATTGGGTGTTCTTGTCATATCAATTGTGACAAACCCATAACTGTTTTGATTCCAGCACCTACTGCAAAACTTGGAAAAATCATTGTAGCTCAAGTCCCCACCTACATATTCATCATGTATGTGTTTGAGGTTGGTATGATCCTGATGAAACACACATATAAAATTGCTGTTGTCTCGGATCAGTTGCTTGGGTATTTTAGAAAAAGTCTGTGCCAGGTAGAAGCAATCAATATTTTTGTGCCGGCCCTGTGTAAAGAAATTTCTAACCTTGTTTTGATTATCCAGTATAATGTCATCAAACACAACAACAGAATTATCGAGACATTCATGAAGTGGCTTAACATCTGGTTCAAAAGTGGCAATATCCAATCCATCATATAGCTTCATCAGCTGCTGATATTTTAATTGTTCCAAGCTCTTAGAGAAGATATACAAGTGCCTGTTTTTCCAGTCTAACCAGTTGGGGGCCAATAAAAAATTATCAACCATTAGTGTAGTTTTACCACAAGCTGATGGCCCAACAATAAGACACCTAATATTATCAGGCAGCAAGTTGCCATTTCTCTTATTCTGTTGTTCAGGTTCTGGCAGCCATTTTATAACATACCAGGTGCTCATATTATTATTTTGTTTGCATCGATCCAGCTGTGTTCTGGAAGTCCTAGCCATTTGACAAATAACTTGTTGCCTTTTCTGCGGATGATTTTTTCTATGAGATATGTGTCAGGCTGTTTAGTTTTGCTGAGCTCTTCTTCATAGAATCTGCCTTTGAGAATTTCTCCTCGATGATCCTTTATTATATATGTGTTAAGGGTCCCGGGTTTAACTTGAACCACTGTAAATAATTCAGTGCTCCAGTTTCTTGTAAAGCCTCTTTTGAATAAGTGCTTATATTTGCTGATTCTTACTTGATCACCCACCCTGTATTTGGCCTTTCTTGTTGTTGGCTGGTGTCTTATTGTTGGGCCATCAGCTTGTGGTAAAACTACACTAATGGTTGATAATTTTTTATTGGCCCCCAACTGGTTAGACTGGAAAAACAGGCACTTGTATATCTTCTCTAAGAGCTTGGAACAATTAAAATATCAGCAGCTGATGAAGCTATATGATGGATTGGATATTGCCACTTTTGAACCAGATGTTAAGCCACTTCATGAATGTCTCGATAATTCTGTTGTTGTGTTTGATGACATTATACTGGATAATCAAAACAAGGTTAGAAATTTCTTTACACAGGGCCGGCACAAAAATATTGATTGCTTCTACCTGGCACAGACTTTTTCTAAAATACCCAAGCAACTGATCCGAGACAACAGCAATTTTATATGTGTGTTTCATCAGGATCATACCAACCTCAAACACATACATGATGAATATGTAGGTGGGGACTTGAGCTACAATGATTTTTCCAAGTTTTGCAGTAGGTGCTGGAATCAAAACAGTTATGGGTTTGTCACAATTGATATGACAAGAACACCCAATAGTGGCAAATACAGAAATAAAATCAACAATTTTCTAGACATTGAAACATATATAAATAAACATGAAAAGGCCAATTATTGATGATCTTAAATTAAGAGATTATCTTGTAAAAAGATTTAAGGGATGGAAATCACAGAACCGGGGAATTTATGAAAAACACAAACAAACAGAACAGCCCATAATTGATGCTATTAGTGATTTAGGTAAAAATATCAAAACTGTTACAGAGCAAAATCAAAATTTGATCACAGAGCTTGTGCCTGTAGCTGCTAGGAACATTTTAGATTATCCATTCACCCCACTTTCCAGTATTCATACACCTAGTCCTATTGCTCCTAGAAGAATTGAAGCTACTCAGGATTATATTGAATTGGGTCTTCTTGCTCAAAAATATTTAACCACACCTAAAGACAATAAAGATGAGGTGTTTGGCTTATATGCTGACACAGAGCTTGATGGTAGCATCATACATAGAATTGGCAATTTCAGAGTAACATTTATGGGAGATGATCTGATTGTATATTCAGAATCTCGTCTCGGAGAAAAAGGTGGTTTTGTTAAATATCCCGGCACACCTGGGTTGTGGGAACTGATGACTAGGAAAAGGCCTGGCAGCTATACAGATCAAGATTATGAATATTACAAAGAAATATTAATAAAATCAGATGCTCTATACCAGAACAATGATCCCACACAAAAAAGAGTCAAGTCTAGCAGTGGGGCAAAATACAATAATTTAATCAAGCCCATATGGTCACAGATCAAGACTGGCAGTGGAATCAAACAATACAACACCCTGCCTAAAGAATTTGTGTGGGTTGATGATGTCAGGAAACTTGTGGATAGGTTATTGGTGATAGCTGGGGAGGAAAATGCTGGCAACAACAATTTTTACAATGAAAAGGTTGGAATTATGGACATGATAAGCACAAAATTGTCTAATTTTATAGTGAAAGACACTAAGGGGATTGGATATCTTATAAAAATTATTAATACTCTACCACCTAAATTTTGGAATATTTCTGAGGGCCGGGGATTGGTTAATGACATTATAAACAAGCTGCCATTTGAACTACACATTCCAGGCTATCAGTATTGTGGTCCAGGCACAAAATTGGATCATAGATTAAACAGAGGGGATCCTGGTGTAAATCCCCTAGATGCTGCTTGTAGAGACCATGACATAGCATACAACACACATACTGATCTTGACAAGAGACATGTTGCAGACAAAAAATTAGAAGAGGCTGCATTTGGTAGATTTGTAAGCAAAGATGCTTCTTTGAGTGAAAAAATAGCAGCAATGGGAACCACCATAGCTATGAGCACCAAACAAAAACTGGGGTGGGGGTTGTGAATATGTATATAATAAACCTAGAATGAAGGCCAAGGGTGTTATGTATCAAATACCTTATGCAGGTCTTAAATCTCTTGGGCCTATTGATAGCCTTTTGACCAAAAAGCAGCGCAAGAAAAAAAAATCTTGTATTGCCAAGGGCCATGGTATGAAATTGTTGCTTAGTACCCCCCAATTAAAAAAATTACAGCAATCAAGAAAAAAATCACATGTGGGGGGATTTATATTTACCATCCCGGCCATCTTTGCTGCTCTCGGGGCTGTTGGGAGCTTGGCTGGGGGATCAGCTGCCATAGCAAAAACAGTAATAGATGCCAAGAAAAATAGGGCAGAATTAGATGAATTGAAGCGCCATAACCTGGCCATAGAGAAACAAGGCAAAGGTGTTAAGAGAGCCATGAATAAGTTTAAAAAAAACAAGAGCCGCTTACAAACCAAGATATTGAAGCTTTAATCAAGCCACTGGGCATCAAAAATTTTAGAGGTGTGTACATGTCTGATTCTTTGCCAGAACAACCACTCAACAAAGAGTGTGGCATTGTTAATTTGGATAAGTACAAAAATCAGGGCACTCACTGGATTTGTTATCTTAAATATTTAAACAATGAGGCATTTGTGTTTGATTCATTTGGAGGTGTTCCACCTGAAAATTTAATAAAATATCTAAAATCAGCTAATCTTTATTACAATAATGCCCGTGTTCAAAATTTCAAAGATGTTAATTGTGGACATTTGTGTTTATCTGTTCTTAGATATATGTCTCAAATAAATAAACCATCAATTGAAAATTTTCAAAAAGCCCTGTTGTATCTGAAACATCATGGGGGTATTACATCTCACCAGCCAAAATTCAATATTGAAACTCAAATTGCATGATGACATAGTGTATCCCAAAACAATAGCTCTCAGAGCATTTTATGGCATGTACTTGATCCCTAATATTACACACCACAACAACAAAATTGCAGTAGGGGATCAAAAAATTGTCATCACTCCAGGGCAGTATAATCTGTCCACTCTAAATGCCCAATTACCCAGAGGTGTAGTGTTAAGTCAAAATTCTGTCACTCACAGAGTAGAGATTGTATCTGCTACAGAAACAGTGGATCTGGGTACTATAGGAGAGCTGTTAGGCTTTGAGAATAACACAAAACTTGAACCGGCCATCAAACACACTGCTATTAATATACCTAAATTCTTAGCCATAGAGACTCTGAATATTCACTGTAATGTGGCCGAGGGTATGATCACCAAATCAAATGGCATAGGCACTCACAAACAAACTGGCATCATTGCAACATTCAAACCTAATTCTGAATTTATGGAGCCCATCATCTACAATCCATCCCCAACATTATATTTTCCTGTGTGCCATAATAGAATAGATAATATTGAATTGATGGTCACTAATGAAAAAGAAGAATTAGTTGATTTTGCTGGAGCCACAACAACTGCTATCATAGAGATTAATATTTAAATAAAAATACATACAAGAAGAAAATGGAAAATATTGAGAGTTATGAGCTACAATCATTCCCCCCAAACAGGAGGACATTTGCAAATTTAAATCAACCCAACACAGAGATTGAGGTTGATCTTGATGTAGGGGATGGCTTTATACACCCCCACAGAGCAGATCTATACATCAAATTTGATGTTGTAAAGCTCGATGGAACAGATTATCCGGCAAATTCAAATATAAGATTGGTGGACAATTTTGTGCCGCATCTGTTCTCTGAAATTGAGATCAGAAAGCATGGCGTTGTTATAAACAGAGTGGATTATCCCGGCATTACCTCCACAGCTTTGGCCACTCTAAAATTATCCAAAACCGATGCTTCTTACTACAAAATAGGTGGATTTGAGGCTGGTGATAAAATATTAACCAAGAGCCACACAGTGCTGTTCCCTATGCGCCTGTTGCCAGGATTCTTCTCAGATTACAAAGATATTATGTGGAAGGGTGGTTTAAGAATCACATTTAGAAGAGCTGCCAATGATAACAATGCTTTGATGAGGTACAGCACATTAAACTCTACAGGGGAAGCTTTGCCCAATACCCTACCTGATGAAGGCAAATGCATTATTCAGACTATGGAGCTAAGAATCCCAGTTGTTGAATATGAGGCCAGTTATGCTCTTAAATACAAAGCAGATATAATAAAAAATCCACAGATTCCTCTACAATTTTATACATATCAATGTGTACAGAAGCCCGCATCTGGTACCTATTATGAGTTTGATGCTACAAATTCATTCTCCAGCATACAATATGACATGCCTGATTTTGTAGTGGTATTGTTTCAGACTGGAAGACACAACAATCAGGAAAAAAATTCAAGTAGATTTGATAACTGCAACATCAAGAACATATATCTTAAAAATGGCAGAAATGAGGTATTTCCTAGAGAAAATTATAATTTAGACATTTCCAAGGATGATTTCCTCAAATTATATGAGGCATTTTCATCATACAAAAGAGTCACTACTGGCAATACTGACATGTATTACACACCAGATGAATTCAAAGCACAGAGGCCCATGTTTGTAATCAACACTTCAAAAAGGAAACAAGTTGTGGTTAATGACAGGACAAACATTAAAATTATCTGTGAATTTCACAATACACTCCCTGATGACACCATATGTAGTGTTATTCTCATAGGTGAAAAATCATATGTTTATGATGTAAGAAATGAGAGAGTCACAGAGCAATTCTAGAAGAATTACATTGTTTTAATATTAGATAAACAAATTGAGGCTGGTGTCCAATTGAACTTAAACCAGAAGTAAATATGTGTGTGTGTGTGTATATTTTTATGCTGTTGTACAACACACTTTCAAACCTCAGCTGTATATCAGCTAGCAGTGAATATTCTCAAAATCTCACGTGTAGAGATATTATTTTGCCACATGTATTTCAATCTTACACATTTTGTCGGGCCTCAAACCCGAGCCTCTTGTTTACAAGGCACCAATATTAACACTTTGCCATCAGGGGAGGCATTATATTTTATCAGGATTCAAACCCGAGCCTCCTGTTTACAAGGCAATAAGCCATGGGACTATGTCCACATTTTATTGAGAGCCCAGAGCTCATAGCTCTATATCAGCTAAATACAATTTCATAGTTGGACTTTATAATTGTGCATTGAATGTTCTGTAAGTCCTTGCTTGGGTTTATATTAATACAGCAAGACAAGATTAGAATTGTGTTCAGGCATACAACATGCAAGGGGTCAATATTCTTATTACTGAGAATTCCCCTTGGAGTCAATAACATGAAGGCATGTATGGGGGGAATTTTCCCTGAAAGAGCACAATATAGATTATATCTCTTGGATGCACGCATAACTCTCCCAGGCCCCTGCATAATTAATTGCCTGCCGGGACATGTGACTGATCAAAAGATTAGAAAAAAACATGAAACAGCCTGCCCTTGGCTCAATATAATGATCGGGGAGTTTTGCTTGAGAATATAAATATTTTTTGCTCAATTTCAAATGTAGCCAAAACAATAACAGGGGGGGCGGCTTATTTTTGACAAGCTTATAGACAGCAAATTGAGAGATTCAGCTTTTGTGCACATGGCAGAATCAATCTGAGGGGGGCTCACCATTTCCACACTAGAATTCAAAATCCCAGGAATTTTGACAGAAAAACACACTTAAAACAATAAGATCATATGGAACTTGACATAATTTTAAGTGTAGGCAAATCTGTCTGAGAGGCTTCACCTTTTCTACACTAGAATTCAAAATTCTTAAAAAATCAGGGCATATCACACCTGAAGAATTGGGGTATAAGCCCCTCTTGCCATTGTTTTAAGTGTAGGCAAATCGGATTGTTCAATCAAATAGCCTCTCCTTTTCTACACTTGTAAGTGGTCCTGGTTATATCACAAATATAACTACTCTCCTGCCACATTTCCACCTAAGGGGTTGCCACCAGGTACCCATTCATTTCAGGACCTTCAGGACGGCGTAGTGCTAACGTCGTCGCCTTGTAATCATGGGATCCCAGGTTCGATCCCCGGTGGAGGTGCGTAGTGCTTCGGGTCCCACTTTAAACTGTAGAACCAGTCCCGATTAGCCTATCTGTGCATAAAGTGGACACCAACTCAAACACACAAACATTTATTTGAGGCTGGGTGAACACCAGAACCTGCATATGTAGAGACATGGCCGGAAAAATTCCAACCTCAGAACACCCACCCAGGGAATCCAACCCCATTGTCTGCAGGTATTTTTAGTCCAGGCTCTGTGTGAGTGTGTAGCTGTGTACGATATTTAAGCATTGAAACTGACTTTCAATATTTTTTCAATAATTTTTGATTTTGTGCCTTTACCTGTATTTTTTTTTTTTTTTTTGGTGTCTCGTCAAACGCTCTTTTTTCTATAGGGCGCCGCGAAATATTCCAATATTTTCACTGAAATTACACTTATTCCAAAATATGTGCTTATTTAGAACTCTTTACATATAAGATTTTTCTGAATTTGAAATATTGTCTATTTTTTTAATTTAAAGCAAGCAACCTAACCACACTAACTGAGCGTTCCAAGTGTTAGATAGGCCTACATCCTGACTTGGGCGCCGCGGGAAAATCTTGAAACAAGGGCGCCGTGAGCCGAAAAAATTTGGGAACCCCTGATATAACTGAAGTGTATGTATACTGAGAAGTGTCATGTGGTGTTGGTGTGCTTCTCAACTTGATGTTTTGAAAGTGTTCCTGTTATTTAGTATTACGTGGCAATACTCCCCCTTTTCTTTTACAATGAACTTTCTCATATTGAAGAGAACGAAATGAACAAACACTGTACCACTGCCACATTGCTACCTTCATTTGGTGCAAAGGTACATAAACCTTAAACTTAAAACTCAGCTAGCTTATCTACAGGGTAGGGTTCTTTGTAGACAACGAAACCAGACAGGATGCCTTCCAATGGAGACGTTTAAACGAATATATTATTTAAAACAGGATACATGGAGTAAGAATATTTACATGATAAGCTACATTCTTCTATAATTTTCTCGTTTAGTCAATTTTCATCTCAATATTCTTTTTATTATTTATTTTCTCTATTTGGATATTCTTCTATTTGCACTTCCTTCGTAATGGGCAGATCTGGATCAGGACTTCCTTCTGAATGGACGGTCTGGATCTGGACTTCCTTCTCAATATGGAGGATCTGGACTTCCTTCTCAATGGACGTTCTGGATCGGGACTTCCTTCTTATCTTCTTTGTAAACTTCCCTCTGGATTTCAATTTATTTAGGTTTTGACTATTTAACGAATGCCTTTATCCTTTTCCAACTTTTTCCTCCAAGCTTTGGGAATAATACTAATATCCTCCCTTGGGGCTGCAATTGGAACGCGCCACCACTAACTAGGTACAACAGAGTGTATACTTGGTGCAGCCGATTGACATGCGCATCCAAGTAGGTGCTACAGTTAAACCGCGCAACCAAAAAGTGCTGTGGGGCGTCGATCGGAACGCGCTCGCCACTGATGTAAACAAAATTTCCCCTATAGGAATGGTAAATCAATTATACAGATGCAATATCTGTTCAAAGACACAAACTTGTATCAGTGCTTTGACTTCCTTAATTTTCATATTAACTTACATGTGATCATTGATTTGATTTATAAGATATATATATTAATTTACTTCTTTCATATTTATTTTTTGTCTTCTTATAATATATTCTATTGTTTTTCATCTTTCCAATATGCTTTGTTCTTATTTATAATTATTCATATATATATTATGCCAATTCTTAACCTTGCACGCCTGGTGCTGCCATCTCTATTCGTCTTTGGCAAACTATTCACATTACTTGGTCCTATTGGGTACGTAACAACATCGAGAACGCCCTTATCGTCATTATTTATTCCATCACGTAGCTCAGTGTTTGTAAGTAACTTTTTTGAGAAAATGTAACTGTAACTAGTTACTTTTAAAAGTGAGTAACTGTAACTGAGTTACTTTTTACGATAGAAGTGACGTTTTAACAGTTACTTCTACAGTTACTTTTACAGTTACTTTGAGACACTTAAAATGCTATGAAAGTGTCATAAATTATTGGCGATTTAGGACTCAAAGTGAGCCGGAATTTAGTTTCTGCTGTGATACGAGGGTCACTATTTATATTTTGAGCCTAACAATGAAAAAACAGGAATTTGGCATTGAAAACTGCTTTATTGTTTTTCGAAGTATTCTTCTTTATGGTCAATACACTTTTGCATTCGTTCGAACCATTTGTCAAAGCAGTTTTTCCAATCTTCTTGAGACACCTCCATAATATGGTTTTTGAACGCATCAACGGCGTCTTCCGCCGACGAAAATCGTTGTCCACGCAATTTATTCTTGACATTCGGGAACAAGAAGAAGTCATTGGGTGACAAATCAGGACTGTACGGCGGATCACCCATCAATTCGATTTTTTGACTGTTCATAAAGTCGGTTGTTAGACGAGATGTGTGACAGCTGGCATTGTCTTGATGAAGAATGATTCGACGGCGTTTGTTTGTTTTCCGTATTTGACCGAAGACCTCTGGCAAACAAATTGTTGTGTACCATTCAGAGTTGACCGTTCTACGTTCCTCTAAAGGCACAGTTGCCACATGACCAGTTTTCCCGAAAAAAAAAACAGGCGACCATTTGTTTCGATGTGCTTCGAGCGCGAACAACTTTTGTTGGATTGGGTTCATCTTGAAACACCCATACAGTCGACTGCTGTTTACGTTCCGGCTCATATGCATATATCCATGATTCGTCACCTGTTACAATCTTATATACGTCTTTTCAAGCACCACGATTGTATTTATTGAGCATTTGTTTGCACCAATTGACGCGAGCTTTTTTTTTTTAGTTTTTGTCAAATTGTGTGGGATCCAACGAGAACATACATTTCTCACAGCTAAATGATCATGTAATATTTTATATATGCTGGTGGAACTAATGCCTATGGTATCAATGTTTTCTTGAACAACAACCTATTTTGGACGACCTTCGCGAATCTCGTCGGTGAGCGAATGGCGACCACGATTAAATTCGTTATACCAGCGTTTCACAGTGGCAAAGGATGGGGCTTCATCGCCAAATGTGAAGTAAGTTGATCGATGCACTCTTGTCTTGATAATCCACGTCGAAAATCGTAAAAAATCATCGCACGAAAATGTTCACGAGTTAATTCCATTTTATTGTTGTCGCGCAATCTCCAAGGCAACATAAACAACACAAATCAAGCTATTGACAAAGCATTTGAAGTACGTTATGGTAAATAATGCCATACAATTCCGTGCAAACGTCAAATCGCGCCTAACTTCAATCAGTGTTGCCAAGGCTCAAAATATAAATAGTGGCCCTCGTATAAAAGCCTATCCTTTGATACATTAATTCTTGCAAACAATAGGTGAAGAGAAAAAGAGAAATTTGTTGTACTACTAAATTTGTCTCCTGGCGGTGGTCAATCGGTAGACTCCTGCAAGGTGCCAGGAATTTCAAGGTTTATCGTATGTTTCATCTCTCGTTTGGTAGACCTGAATTCCACAGCGATAATCACACCCCGGAAGAGGGGTGGATTTCCCAGAAGCGGGAAGATAAGCCTCTACGAGGAGAATTCCTTCCTATTGCTGACAGTTTGCCATTGTCAGTTATGTGCTGTGAAGTGTCTATTGTTTCTGTAGTTTGTTCCTCTGTAACCTTATAACTTCCCCCTTCTGTAAGTAGCATCCGATAGTTTTTTTTTCCTTTGCTATAATATTGGATAAAACTGAAAAACTGCAGTATTTCAGTGTTTTTACGAAGAATTCAACGATACTGGTACTATGAACGAAACTGAAGAAGACGGGAGCTAGCAAATGCGCATATGAATGGAAAACAATGTAATTGTTTCCATGTGATTTAATTTATCTCAGTTCCTGATAATTTAAAAATGGAAGTAAAAATATTTCCGGTTAGAATTCGCTTATTTATGATTATTCAGCATTTCTGAACATTTTGAAAAAGTAATCTATTTTGGTAAGTGCTATTCGTTTAAGATTTAAATGAGAACTAATTTTCTTGAAATAACAGATACGACAGATCTCACCATTATTATTGATACAACAGTGAATTACAACACTCAAGTGGCAAACGAAAGAATCGGGAAGACCCTAACGATCATTCTCGCTTGTTTATGTAATCGTCTCAGAGAGAACTGAAGGGGTAAGTTTAAAATGCCATTTTCACCTTCATCGATAATGCACAATTATAGGCTTCCACATTATATTTTTTATCATTTTCTGGTTCAGAACACTTGAAATTGTACAACAAATTTATTTCTCTCTGACACGCCCTATATGCGAAACAGACCTCCCTTCTTAGAATATATTTATTCTACGTGAGTGATTTCTCTCTCTCTCTCTCTCTCTCTCTCTCTCTCTCTTTCTATACAGTTTCTAGAATCCCCCCCCTTCCAATGGACATTCATTAAGATTAACAATCATAATAAATACAAATGTTTCAGTCGCAGTAGCTCAGGTCAACCTCTGTGGCGGAGTGGTTAGCACAACGCACTATATGTCAGGAGTCCCGGATTCTAGTTCGTTTCGGACATGGATGTTTGTGTTTGTTCCAATGAGAATACAGAAAACAGAAAATTGACATACGTGAAAACTGAGAAAATGTTAATAACGGGGGATACTACTGCATAGGGGTATTCCTTAAAAAAATAAAAGTCGTTTGGGTGCCTGACTACCATGCCTGAGACCCCCGGGTTCGATCCTCGGTGGGGGAGAATCGAGATTTTTTTTTCCCACCTGTTGAAGCGGCTCCAGCGCCCACGCAGCGTCGTATAAAGTGGGTATCTGGAGGGTAAAGGATGCCAGGGACGTGCTGCTGATCACATCACTCCCACCTTCGTCCATGATCAAGAAAGTGTGGGGCTCTAACTCCGCACCCCCCTATACGCCTTCATGGAGTCGCGCAAAACACAGGAGAGCACTTCATTTTGTAATAAATATAAATATATGAAGACTTATATTATGTACCAATAACATAAGTAAAAGACATGTTAGTCTTCACAAATATGTTATTACAATTAATGGTCGATTTGTGTAATTTGGTTGCAAGAAAATTTTCAGCAGAAAGTAACTGTTAAAGTAACTCACAGTTACTTTTGAAGTACAGGTAACTGTAACTGAGTTACTTTTTAAAATGTGTAACTGTAACTGTTACTTTTTTAAGCAAGTAACTGTAACTAGTTACCTTTTTTAAAAGTAACTTTCCGAACACTGACGTAGCTTGAAAAGCAAAGTTTAAGTTTTCAGAGAACATTTACATACTGAGGAAAATTTCATGGGATTTTATGCGCCTTCTGAATAAACTGGTCCACTGGAAAGTGACCTAACATATTGACTTCTTCTTCCTCTCGTACCTTTTATAAATATTTTATAGCAGATGCTTTTTTTATTTCCAATTAATGTTGCTTCTTTGATTTATTACAAAATACTGACATGCAAATTTATCTGTTGATTTTAGAGATCAGCATATAACAAGTTTCATAGCGTTATTGAATGTATGTCCTACACGATATTATGAAATTCATCTGCATTAGTTTATGTGCAAAACTATTTTTCACTTTGAACTTTTACAATGTGTTCCAATACATTTGCACTAGAATATATTGTCACTGATACACGTAATCAGAAGTCGCGATTAACCTTAAAAGTTAGAAAATCCAAACAACAAAAAATATTTAAAAATTCAGTAATGATAGGTATATTATTGTTTTAAATAAAACGTGTACGGATAAAAATAATAACAACCATTTAGTAGGTAAACTTAAGGGCCTCCACCATGTGGCGTCATTGCCTTGTAATCAAGGGGTCCCGGGTTCGATACCCGGTGGAGGCACAAGTGGTTCGGATTCCACTTTAAACTGTAGGTCCAGTCCCGATTAGCCTTACTGTGCATAAAGTGAACTTAAAACACCAACTCAAGTAGGTAAACTTAAGAATGTTTTCTTACCCATATTGCTTTGGCACCCAGAAATCAAACGAAATCGATACCTACGATTGCTCGCCAAAATAATTTAAACCTAGTGACAAAACAGTTATTGTATTTGTTGAAATTGTTAATAAAAAATAACAAAAAGTAAAGCTGAATAGAAATATATTGATCTTTCTTATTAGTGCTGGTAGCGCAGTCTCTCGCATAAACAAATCAAGTGTCGCGTCATATCCTCTAGAGCCGAGCTAACAGTCGAAGACGAGGTGGCCGAGTGGTTAAGGCGTTGGACTGCTAATCCAATGGGCTCTGCCCGCGTGGGTTCGAATCCCATCCTCGTCGATTCTTTTTGTGTTAGCGTCGGAAACAAGGCATGTTACTCGCGACAATAATATTGTAAGAAAGTCCATTGTGTAAGCGATTGTTCTTTATGGGCCGTTTTCTCTGCCAGCTACAAAGTCCACGTGCAGAGGTAGACTTTTATTTCCCTCCATCATGGCGGGCGCTGAATATTCAAATTTTTGCCAGCTGTGTTCCGCTCGTTACCAAGTTTCTGGTTCTTCCCGTTCAACGCAGAATGTGCTTCATAGCTTTATTATTCAACCAGCAACACAGGACGGCATCTCCAAACAGTTTTAAAGGTTGAATACAACGGTTTGTATTGCTCTAAGAATAATGACTAGATTAATGTCTATTACCCGGGACAGCCCCCCCTTTTCTTGTCTCCGTTCCGATTTTTTTGGAACGTAAAACGGGAAACCCGCCAGCGCCAAATGACAATGACTTATCGGCCTAGAATTACTGCAACAATATACGTTCTCTACTATCACTATATAACTATTGCATTGTTGGATAGAAATTATTTCACATTTCGATGTCAACACTGTGCTATATTCCAGTGTCCCCCTGAACGAGTGTTTTCATGCATTGAGTTTGAGTTTTTGTTTTAAGTCAACTTTATGCACAGAAAGGCTAATTGGGACTGGACCTACAGTTTAAAGTGAGATCGATGTATCTCCACCGGGTATCGCACCCGGGACACCTTGATTACAAGGCAACGACGTTACCACGACGCCAACGTGGAGGCCTGTTTTCGTACCGTAGACCAGTGACGAAGGCTCTTTCAGTATAAACTTTGAAAGCTATGTTGATTAAAAAGGTGGACTTTTGTCACGCTAGTGTAAACTTTTACAACTTTTTAAGTTGCTGACCAAGGCAGTTTATTAAGATGTAAAAACACTTAACACGTAGACGTTTCAACCCTGTATCAGGGTCTTCCTCAGACGAAGAACTAAACTAAGTGTTTTTACATCTTAATAAACTGCCTTGGTCAGCAACTTAGTGCTTTTTAATATGGAAACAAGGCTTAATTATATTACAATTTTACAAAATGTTATTTGAAAAGAAGGATGTAATGAAAATTCATTCATCGGCAAAATATCAATCAATGACTTCTAATTCTCCTTGGTTGTAGTCCAGTATACCTATATCATCATACTATCTAAATTATTATTGATTTCATTTTCAAATATAAGTATTTATCACAAGACAGTTTTTATTCAAATGTGTATTCATTTTGCCGTCCCGTTTTGTTGTTTTAAAAATCTGGTCACCTTAGACTAGACTCCTTCCCAATAATTTTCGCTTTAATTTTGCCCGAATAAAGCTTGACATGAACAATCTTGTAAGGACAAATACAGAATACACATACATTATTTAATCTGGTCGATGATTAGTGTTTGGCAATCAGAGCTCCCGAATAGCATAATGGTTAGCTCTCTTGCCTTTGGTTCGATTCCCGGTGGGAGCCCCCAAAATTTCGATGTTGACCCAGCATCGTGAGAACAATTGGGGAGCTACTTTGTGACAACAGTAACGGACATCGGTTTCGAAAGCTCTGACCACATATGTTCAAAGAAAAGCCGCTCGGCGGGTCCTGGCCCTCAAAGGGCTGTTGTGCTACAGTTTCTATTTTGGGGGGCAACTTGAGTTTTCATATTCCAAGGGACCATTTACTTTATTCCAGGCAGCACTCTAATTGCTTTCTTCAGGAAGAGATTTACGTATATATATAGTCCCGATGTATAGAGCCGGTGGCAACCCACCATCGTGAGTAATTGGGGAGCTACGAGTGAGTGAGTAGCATAACCCGGTCTCGGAAATCTCCTATAACGGTTGGGGGTTTGACGTGCTGACCCCACGTCACCCCATTACCGGTTGAAGATCTCCACACCTGTAGGTAGGATTGTGGGAGGGAGAGTGGCAATCGGGAGATCGGCCTGTGCCCTTCAAGGGCTATCGAGCCACAGGTTATTATTATTATATAGACAGGCCCGTATCCAGAGGGGAAGCCAAGGGGGCAATGTCCCCTCTCCCTCGAGCTATGAAAACTTATAAAAGCTACGAAAACAACATTGACGATTTTTTAGATTTTACAAGAATTTCGATTTTGTCATTGCATAAATCAACGGGTTGTTTCTGCAGAGAGGCAGGCTCTATAGGAGCCTGCGGTCTGCATTCTTTATTAAATTTAGTTCTATAACCATTGATGCAAGTCTACCAGACGTCCCGATTTAGTCCGGACAGCCCATTATTTTTAGTCTCTGTCCAGCCTTTTCGAAATACTTACGCATAATGTAATTTCTAAATATATAATTTTCTAGACATAAAATCATCATGGCTGGTATAAGACAATAAAGAAAATTTGGAAGCATTGTTACTTTAAGGAATACAGTGCTATTTAAATGCTTCAGAGAATTGAATGTAAACAATAAGCACCAAGTTCTACTCCGTGTGATAGCCTTTGTCTGTAAGCGATTGTATGGCTGATTGTCAGTTCATTAGTTGACATTTTCTGTTACTTTGAACCATGATATTGCAAATCAACAATTGCAAGTCTAGCTGCAATACTGGCATAGCTTGGTGGTTACATCGAGGGTGTAAAATCCTGGGGCTTAGGGATTCCCCTTCCATGATTTTGTTTCAATATTTCCGCACCAAAATTTTGCAGGGGGTAGGGATTTTGTTATAACAGCAAAGATAAGCAATTAGTTATACTTTTCTAAGAATAATATCGAAAAAAAAACATACGAAGAACATAGAATAATGTCTGTCTCTGCTGACTGTGTGTGAGCGTTGCATGCATTTCCCTGCCCATCTCTCTCTCTCTTTTTTTTCTCTCTCCCCTTAGCCGCCCCCTTCGAGGAGTGGTTAGCACATCGCGCTACGACGCCAGATGTCCGGAATTTCAAAGAAATTCTCAGAACAATGTCAAGATTTGGTAAAAGCAGTGTTAAGTGTTTTTCACGAAAAGTTTTAAATATAGTCACCAGCCGAATTCACTTCATACTTTGCTTCGGTCAAGTGTAAATGCTTTAAAAATTCTTGAAAGTCGATGGTCTTGGTCACTTCTATCCCTTCAGCGGACTTGCGGCCCCTAGGCTGTAGTAGCCTAGGATAGCCTAGTGGCAAATCCCCACTAGCTTTCTGTGCTGCTTCTTAAAACAGAAACTAGCCAGTCAACATAAATCAATATTCATTTAAGTTTATGTGGGCAAAAATTTGGTAATGTACTGATAACCTAAAAATTCTCGAGATCAACACTCATCGTTTGAATGACATATAAATTGGAAAGGGTTGCTACAGATTCTTACCAATAACGAACAGGAATACCAAGAAGGGTTAAGTATAATTTTAGTGAACTTTTCCCGTACACCAAGCGCGACGAGTGATTTCTTTTCCAAAGCTTTTGTTAAGGTAGGTAATGTTCGCTGTCTTCATATGTACGCATTGATGGATTTCGATCAAATACAATATCAGACCAGTTCTCTTGAGGTATTTATCGGCCATTAGAAAGCTCTAATTTTATGAGAACAGAAATTAGCTCCCCCTGCGCCGAGAGGAAAAGTTCGAAACGTGCTTTTAGCATTATTTCTCTTTGCACAATGCGTTACTGTGCAATTATTACGGAATTGTAAAAATAATGAATGTGTTTTAAATATTTTTATCTCGTTAGAGTTTCACGTGAAGGCCGAACCGTTTTGAAAATGTTTTTGCACGTATCACCTCTCGTATACAATAACTATTTTAGCTCTAAATATAAATTCCATGTCACTCTTACTGAAATTATGTGAGAGAAACGCTTCCTTCGGACCACCTTGGTATTGGGGACCCGCAAATTCCCTCCCTCTATCGAAGGCCCTGGTTATACCAGACGGTTAGTTATATTTTTTCAAATGTGTAGTATTTTCTCATACTGTGGCGTTTTTTGAATGAATTTCCCCCCCAAAGGAGTCTCCTTTGTGGATGAAGGCCTGGGAGGGACTGCAGTCCCCATCATCCTCCTAAATCCTGGCCTGGCATCCACCCAAATAACTTACTCAAGAAGTTTTCATAATTTACAGATGAGCGAGACTCAAACAACACAGTGCGATAAAGCAAGAGAAGAAAGAATGAGGAACAGGAACAAAGAGAGAGGAAGTGATAGAGAGAAAGATATACGGACACACAAGAATAGAGATATAAACAGGAAGGAAGAAAGAAAGAAATAGAAAGAGAGAAACAGAGGAACATAGAAAGGTTCATACAAAGATGAATGAGAGAAAATTAAAGAATAAGAAGTAGGAATAAAGAGGGAGGCAGTGATAGAAAAAGAGAGAAAAGATACGGAAACAAAGAGAGAGAGAGAGAGATAATGAATAATGAAGAGAGAAAAAGAGAGATAGAACGTGAGAGAAAAAGATAATAACAATGAGAGAAGATGGTAGAAAGGGGGAGGAGAGAGAAATTCCTATCAGCCACAACAAGCAAAACCGTCAAAACTGAGCTCTCACTCCAAACCTTGCAAGCCTCTCCCGGGGAAAAATCCCGGGAACGCCCGTGCTTCCTTCCAAGGACATATTTAGGGGGTTCAGGGGTCCGGACTCCCCCCCCCCCCCGTGAAAGACTTACCAAGCACTAAATATTAAATAATTAAAATCCCCGGCGCCCACCCAGCGTCGAATAACATGGGTACCTGGGGGAAACCCTGGGGGGTAAAGGCGGTCAGGGGCGTGATGCTGATCACATCACCCCCACTCACGACCGGATCAAGAAAGTGTGGGGCGTTACCCCCACACCCCCTATACGCCTTCATGGCGTGGTGCTATGCACAGGGGAACACTTTACCTTTTTTTTTATACTTCTTTAACATTTGCTGTCTAATCGATAGCTATTTATTTCCGTCGAACATATTGGAAGGAAATTAATATATTGAAGGACAGTGTCAAAAAAGATCTATACAGACTGCTATGATAATATGCATAAAATATTAATCAGGAACGAAACTTTTCGTCAACTGGATCTAACCGTTTTTTGTTACTCAATATTCAATTCTTTATCTATTTGGCAATAATTTCCTTGCCAGGGCAGTTGTTTTAATTCAAATTTTGACGATGTGAATTACAGGTAAACTAGATAACGCTGTTACATTTCTACACTTATACCGTTTTTTACCGATTCTTGTAATAATAACAATAACATATTAATTAATTTACACTTTGAATTAATAGCTATTATTTTAATTTAAACATAATTATAATTTAAACATTTATACTAGCCTATTATTATTATTGATTTCTGAGACAATTGTATCGCCGAAATACATTATTAGATACGTGCCTGCTTCCTTCAGGTGTTTTCTGAGCCAGGGATTTTGAAAAACGACACAGAAGCCGCCGCAGTACAGTACAATTTCAACACCTGTCGTGGTGGAACCAAAAGAGAAATTAAAAAACAATGCAAACGGCGGGAAATGGTGGGAACGTCGTGGATGTATTGTTCGTCCGCACGCGGTCAACCGTTGCCTAACGGGCGATGAAAAAGCAGTGGCTTACGAGCTACTTCAAGCCAGAACGATGTACTTCAGATGTCGTCACCGAAACATTACATCATTTCCGATTTCTGCACGTGTTGTCGTTCTTGTTCCCACAAAGGCGCGACTCGGGATTAGACCGTGAAACGCAGTTTGCGGGGATGGCCTGGGTGAGGGGTCATCAGAGCAAGACGATATCGTAAATATAATCTCACAATTTATCGTGAGAAATCTATATATCATCTTGTCGCTATTTTCATGATATGTGTCGTCTTGGTGATGTTACGAATGTTATTTGCATACGAATGTGGGGCGTTACCCCCACACCCCCTATACGCCTTCATGGCGTGGTGCTATGCACAGGGGAACACTTTACTTTTACTTTTTTTTTTACATAGAAAAGAAAATCGTAAGATCAAATTCTGCGATATAGTTCAGTGTACCCCACTTCACTGTCCGAACTAAGCTTTTGCTTTGGGGGCGAGGGGATGCGCACTCAGTGATGTATTTAGATCTGATTTCGTGAGGTGGATTGTCTGGGGTTATGCAAATTTGTATATGTTACCAGTCAGTAAACGAAACTATTGCCATGCGGTCAGGGGCGCCGACTTGTCAAAATTATTGGGGGGGCCTCTGATCACTGAAATAAATTAATGAATGACTCACTCCCTCCCTTTTTTAAAATTAAAAATTAAGTCTTCGTATAGCAGTTTTTAAGCAGCTATTATATTCCTCATGCAAATGAAATGTAACATGAAAAACGTGTATCTGCTCATTTGTTTTTTAGATAACAATTAACATTTTTATTGAAAAGTAGGCTATGTATTTACATTAAGAGGCCAACATAACAGTTTTATGCCGGCCTCGGCGTGTTGGGTGGTCGGCTCAACTCGCTTTGATCCGGAGGTCTCGGGTTCGAGTCCCGGCGAGGGCATGGGTGTGTTTTAATGTCCGCAAGAGACTTGTAAAGAAAGGACATGTGACGGGTGCAAAGAACGTTAGTGTTGACGTACCCATAAAAATAGCGAATATTTAACAGTTTTATTTAATTATTTACATAAATGCTAACACAAATCGCAGGCAAATAGTTTTACTTTTTTGTTCTTGCTACAATATTTTACTTTTTAAATTTAATTTTGCAATAATAAATAAACACATAGCACGTCGTGCTTTAGCAATAATGCCTTTGATCATAGCCGTTCCCGCTTTCGCAATACAGACTTTTCATAAGCTTTCCTTGCGTACTTTACTGCAAGCCAGTGTTAAATAAACTCAAAGACTAGAATTATTTTCCCCTTATTCTTTGGACTAGAGGAAGAGATTTCGAGGATAACTAAATATCGTACATATCAATATTGCCTGAAATTCGTGTTTACGACCTCAAATTGTTCAGAATTCACTAAACAACATACTGGTATAATTGTCACATCACCTCGTTATTTTGAAACTCCTTTTAGTAAAAATGTAAACAATACTCATAATTATATACTTAGTATATAGTAATATGTCATGTGTTTTGCTGTCTCGGTTCATAGTCCTTGCCCCCAAAGTTGATGGTTTAGCGGTCTCAGCCCCCCATATTTGATGGTCTAGAACATTTCAAAGGTGTATTTAAAGTTAAGTTCATGTTGCACAATTCAGAGTAAACTTTACAAGAGAAGCAAAATAATACATTTGATCCTCTTAAGCAAAATTATTTGACGGGCTCTGCCCCCACATCATTAACATTGGGGGGGGGGCTCGAGCCCCCAAGCCCCATGGAGTCGGCGCCTATGCTTGCGGTTCCAACCCAAGTACGTTAGATCATTGGTTCTAACCTAAACCATTAAATGTTATGATAACATTTAAACGTAATTTAGGAACAGTTCAAGGACGTATTTAGGGTGGAGGTCCAGGGGGTCCGGACCTCCCCCGAAAGACTTACCAAATACTAAAATAAAATAATGAAAATGTACTTTTCAGCAGAACTGTAGTACTCAATTGTACTATAATCGATGGTTATTTATTTCCTATGAACTCAGAAGGCAAAGGTTATTATTATATTATTATATTTGGATCATACTGCTTTGAAGGACAGTACAAAAGAAGATTTATGCACACTACTACTAATGATAATATACAAAAAATATTAATCAGAAACTTTACTTTTCGTCAACTGGATCTAACATCCTTTTTTTTATTTTTGATAAATATTCAATTCATTATCTATTTGACATTATTTTCCTTGTATTTATACAAATTTTGGCGATCTTAAGTACACGCAAGCTGGATAATAAATACATGATGTTATATATATATTCTTATACCATCTTTTTTACGTATTCGTGTAATGATAAATTTGCATATTTAATTAATATGTTATTTAATTTTAACTTATTTTAATTTAAACATTAGCCTATTATTATCATTATTATTGAGACACTTGGTTGGGACCCCCCCCGAAATATATTTCTAGATACGTGCCTTGTTACAGTATATATATATTTACATTCTAGAAACACCTAAACTCATGCACAAACTTAGTTTATGAACTATCTGAAAACTTGGCCACATTTACATTGTCAACTTCAAACTTAATGCCCATCTGACTTACCTATAGGATTCTTGTGAAAACTCTCATACACATATCAGCACTGCGCCGAAACCGAGGGGGCAGGGGTGGGTCGAGCCTCCCTTATGAGGGGCCCAATGTACGTATAACTAAAACTTTCAACATTACTTTATGATCAAACAAACTATTGAATATGTGATGAAAATTTCACAAATAAATTGCGAGATTCTGTGTGAGAACATATTAGGTCCTTATTTCCTTAGATTTCTAGTTTTAATTATTTCGTTGTATTTACAATTATAAAACACACACACACTAGAATTTTGCATACAAAGAGGCGGTAAAGTACGTAGGATTCTCTTTTGAAATGAGCATATCCATTCAATGTGGATGATATTTCACAGTTGAGTCAGGAGGGCCAGGGATTTGAATCCCGACCTGGGCATGGGTGTTCTTTTTGAGTGTCCCTTCATCAATTTCATCATTTAATCACTCGCCCTTATCGCCGCGATTAGTCAAAAGTGGCAAAAAAGCGACGATAAATAACAAAAATCAAAATCATATTGAACTCCAATAAAGTATAGGTGGGAAAAAGTGTTATGAACATATCGTGATAATCAAATTCTCAATCAAAAGTTACATGTAAATTATTATGTTGTATAATTATATAAATAAAAGCATAGCGTTTATTTTTCAGCTAATAAAGTTCGATATACCCATATCTTACATCAGCATTACCGAAAAAAAAATCCCCCCTGCAAAGGGCTTTGCTTAGATTTGCCCCCCCCCCAAATGTCGGAAGAAATCGGGGCCTGCCTGTGCCATGGAAACTTAAGTTGAAATCAGGCTGCTATTTTCATGGCTCGGTGAGTTTGGTTAGTTATTGCAGAATTTGGGGTCCCGGGTTCGATACCCGGTGGAGGCTCATAGTGGTTCGGATCCCACTTTAAACTGTAGGCTCAGTCCCGATTAGCCTGACTGTGCATAAAGTGGACTTAAAACACTAACTCAACCAACCAACCAAGTTATTGCAGGATCGTCTCATTTTTTTAATCCAAAAAGCTGCATATTTTTCGACAGGGTGGTACACTATGTATTTCAAATCTTTGAGGTGCACAAAAAGATCTCTTGTAGGGATAAAAATAATTTTCTTTTTCCGGAACTAATTTTTTGGTTGGGCCGGGGATCCTCGTCATCCCTCCATTAATTCACACATTGCCCCACTTCTCCCCAGAAGTTTTATTTTAGAGCATGATGTTTGTATCAGTGCAGTGGCGAAGTCCAGAGCACTTTAAATACAATTGAGAAACATTTCCACAAATCGACAATGTTTATCTGAGCTATACTAAAAATGATTGTCAATCACTGATTCACGTGATCAATTTTTTGATGATCATGAATTTTTAAATGGCATTTAGAAAACCTTACAAAATATTTTTTCGAAACAATTACTTATAATTAAAATATTCAGAAATTATTTTAATATATTTTTTACTGTTTCCGAAGATTACGAAAATATTTTACTACACGTTTTAATATAGTTACTTATTTTTTTAGATATTTCAGTGCTTTTCGTTTTCTACATATTATTTACGTATATACTATCTATGTTTTTCGGCTAAGAACCCAGGTCTACTAATTATATTTATTTTACCTATTTATGCACACACACACACACACACACATACTTTTATATATATATATATATATATATATATATATATATATATATATAGAGAGAGAGAGAGAGAGAGAGGGGGGGGTGAGAGAGGTATTGGAAGATAGGTAGCGAGACAGAGGGGGAGGGATGGAGGGAATAGAACCCAGGTCTCCCGCGTGCCAGTCAGACACCCTACCAATTGAACTACCCTGGCTCTTTCTCTCTCCCCCTCCAACTGGAGAAGCTGGAGGCACATAGGGTTCGGATCCAACTTTAAACTGTAGGTTCAGTCCCGAATAGCTTTTCTGTGCATAAAGTGTACTTAAATACAATCTGAAACGAAGCCTCTGACGAAGTGTACTCTCACTCAACATGGCCACTGCATCAGTGATATAATTTATAGGCACAGACGAATGACTTATTAGCTTATACGTAGTGGAGTCCAGTTACCGCGTGAAATCTTTCAAAGTCAAATTTTCACTTTTCTGGAAACATTTTTTTCTCTTGCTCGCTTTCAGAATAGGAACACTGGTTTTGGATCACCAACAGTAATAGCATCGGAAACGCAACGTATGAAATTGAAGATAGAGTTCATAATTATTTAATTGTGCGTAGTATTGAATTTTCACCTCTTAATTCATGTATTGATTGCGGGACCGGCATTTTCTTCTTGTGTGCTGTATTTTACTTTCAGCTTAAGTCTCTGCGCCTCAACAGATAACAAGCGAAATTTAAATTCTCCAATTTAAACTTTTGATTATACTTTGAAAAAAGCAATAAATGTGGAAAATGTACCCCGCTTTCCTCTGGACTGGAGTGTCTGTGCAATATTCAATTCGAGGCGACTCAAGGTCAGTTGCCCGAGTGACCTAGTTCCGCGTGCACCAATTGTGATGTGCATGCGACCATGTTGTCGGGACCTGTAGTGAGAGCAATGTTGCCAACTCCACGTATATGCCCCAACACCTAGGGATTTTTTTGGCCGATATGGAGGCGGATTTTACAGTAAAGTTCAATCATGTAGTGTTTTCTAGTATTAAAGAGAAGTATCTTCAGATTATTATTGTGCAAAGAATCCCTCTTTACAGTTAATATGAGAAATAGAGTGACGAGATTTTGTATTTTATTTATTTATTTATTACGAAACGTTTTCATCCACTATTATAATTTCAAATGCAATTTCACTTTTTAAGAGTTTTCTTTCCATAAAATCATGCTTACACTACACATTCCAACTCGAGTATCGAAAGAAACAGACCTTTGATGTAGCATAGGCCACCTTGTAATCAAGGAGTCCAGGGTTCGATTCCCGGTGTAGGCATATTACACAGTTCAGATATAACTATAAACTGGAAGCAGGATGGTATTTGAGTAGAAAGTGAGCTTCAAACAAACTTTACCATTTTCTTTGTATCGGGAGGAAATCGTTGTATGGTAGGTACATGGTAAATTCGGAAAAAGGACCAAAGTGGGACTCTTAAGAATTAAATTCCGTTTTATTGATCAGTTCGTTGAAGAAGAGGAATGATTCATGCATGAAATTCATGTGTACCACCAACTTAAGTACATTAAGACACCAGCCGGAAATTATCATACGAAATTAGTGATCAATGAAATGGGGAGGTATTTTCAATTTTTCACAGACACTACACCGATTAACGAATATTGCTTGTTTGACAGGTATCTTTAGTCATCTGTAGGAGCATTTGTCAGCAGGAACATTACTGAGAATAGGTTGGCATCACTGAGGGAAAAGGAGAAACAGGGAAGGGGGGGATAAGACATGTATCACTATAGTACCTTTCATATCAACATTACGAAACGCCTTTTTCTAAATCTGATTTTCTCTTTAGAGCAAGTGTCATTTCCCAATCTCGTTTTTCACTTGTTCACCCTCCCCTCAATGTTCATGCTGCGAAGGAAAGTGCAGTTGTGCAACGTTCAGGAGCATTGGTGCTAGTTTGGCTAAAATGACCTTGTTTCGCGATGACAAGTTCACAGCTTTTCCATGTTAGTTCTGCATTATGACGAGTTCGTCGCAGAGGCAGCGTGCTATGCTTTAACATGCATGTGTAGCGAGAGTCAAGAAGGTCCTCGTTACTGTATCGACATGTCATAACGTGTTCCTTGTCAGGGAGCAACAAAAACAGGAGAGTGCTTGTAAAAATGTTGACTGTTATCGCGAGCAGCTATTTATAGAGGGTGTAAGCACGTAAGGGCAGAGAAGTGCAAGCGTTGCACCTAAGCTTAATCCCGTTGGCAACGATAACACGCCCTGTGTGTCGTGACAGCCACCATCAGTGTACTTCAAGCATAGATTTTAGTGTTAGAAGTATTTTGTCGCCGTTACACGGTACATGAAAAGAAGAAAAAAAAGCTATCGTCCCGACGTAGGGACCTTCCGTCGCGTCTGTTGCAATGCGCAGAGGGTCACTTGGGCTGGGTCGGTATGCGTCTATTGATCTTCTTGACTTACCTGTATCCGGGAATAGGAACGTAAGTCCTACGACCAGCCACATTCACTCCCAATCCATCGTTCTCCCAGATGTCCACCACACGAGGGTACGGGAAAAGGGGGAACACATATATGGCCCTATGCACCACGGCACTTGCACCACACGCACCAGCACAGTCCCATCACCACTCGGTCGCGTGAATCGGTTTTCTCGCTCCGTAAAACCCCGGTGCAGGCGGCTTTCTCCCACCGCGCCCCACTGCCATGCGCGCCCCATCCCTACGTCACAACACGAACGTCCGTGGCCCCGGCGTCCCTCGCAACACATTGCGTATCGCGACCACTTCTCTTCTTTATCAGTTTCGTAATTACGTAACGCTTCCATCCCCACCCCTTTTTCCAGTAAACTGACCAGCGGGTTGTTCGAAATGGCTTATATTAACATGCTCGAGTTTTTAATCCTTATCCCAGTAAAGTTATCAAGAGAAAACAAAGTATCTCGTCTCAAGTCTCGAAATATTTAGTACAAGCCATATATGCAGTGTACCACCCATAGACATTCACAGCGTATGGTGACCATTAAGGAAATCATGCTTTCTTCATAACTGTGGTCGCCTCGCCACCGAAGTTCCCGGGAACGAATCACGGCCTGAGCATGGGCATTCCTTGTGAGTCTCCCTTCATCAATTTCATCTAATCATCACTCATCCTCTTCGTAGCGATTAGCAAAAATCAGCATAAATGCTACGTAAAGTAACAAAAATACAAGAAAAACATTTTCTTAAATAACATTTTTATGTTTCACGCCTCGTTTCGACGTTATAAACTCTCCAATAAACCTAATTTTATCCTGAATGCACGCAACCACATTGCACACGTTTTTACTAATGGAATAACTGTGCAATTAAGAGAAACAAAAATATGTATCCCATCCATAAACAACCTGGGAGATGTTCCCTTGGTACCTCTGACAAAGTCGCACGTTTATGAAATTTTGTTGCAATTGCAACACATTGTATAGTTTAGCAAAGTCTCAAAAGACACTATCAGTCTCGTACACCTAGTCTCGTCTCGTCTCGTCTCGTCTGGTGTCGAGAAGTGTCTTGAAATAAATTAGTGGCTAAGTTCAGCCTTCTTCCATTCCTTATTCATCATTTGAACCTAGGACACCCTAGCAGGTAGACAACCACTTCATTAGATATTTTGTCTAAAATTTCTCTCCACTGATTTGTATACAAGTGAGCAATGAAATGCCATTTCTTCGTTATAAATATTTGTAACTTACTGTATATAATATTTTAAATGATGCTCTCAAATACGCTTAACATAATCAAAATTATAAACGCGAGGCACGTGTCCAATAAGTAAGTACTAGGTTTTGTGGAAGATGCTCCATTTTACATACACGAGTTTTTACATATTCATATTGTGATATGATACGTTTATGCTATATAAAATCCCAGAGATATAACCATTCTATAGTGGAACTACAAGCAAAGAAACCTGCGCAGACCCGCGACTCCTGTGCACCGTACTCCCGCGAGGAGGGTAGGTGGAGAGTGGAAGATGCTTCCTTATGGCCCGAGCGGAAAGGAAGAAGGTTTTTTTTCGTTGCGGTCGCTTTTAATCAACACTTTTTGTTATACCTTCCCGCAGAACAGAACTGCTCATGCGGAACGCATATATGCAAGGATGAAGTTACTGCGATATTTTACTTCGGCTACCAGGGGAAGCAGGAAAATACTGTGTGCAAAAGTGAATTTTTCCCCTTATTCCTTTCTCATTTGTTCCGTTCTCTCTTCCTTAGTTTTATGCTATTGCTTTCCCACATATTCCTGTACTGAGGTTTAGTTTTATTTTAGTGGTTACTTCCACCGCTAATTCTGGTTTGCCCTCTTTGAGTTTTTGCGTTTTTTTGGTGATAATTTTGAGATTAACACTTTTCTGGCTTGTTGCTTTTCTTTCTTATTCTGCTTGTCGTTCAATCATTTCACACCTTTTCTTGGATCACCTTTGATCTGCTTCAAGGCTATTTACGTTACAGTACTAATCAGCAAAGCTGAAGAGAATCCGTTTGCGCATATCAACTATCGGCATCTCAGGAAATGCAATAGCTACAAATAATAGCTTTATGTATCATACATTATATGGATCGAACCAATCGTCTGTCAATGGGAGTGGAATAATATAAAGTCAATATACATACATACATATAAATATATATATATATATGTAGCACATCGCGCTACGACGCCAGGGCTCCCGGGTTCGAATCCTGGCATGGGCATGGATGTTTGTGAGTGTCCATTCATCAATTTCATCATATCATCACTTATCCCCATCTTCGCAATTTAGCCAAAAGTAGCGCAAAAAGCGAAGTAAAATAAAGCAAAGCAAACAAGAAAATATATATATATATATATATATATATATACACACACACACATACATATTGGATTGGATTGAGTTAGTGTTTTAAGTCCACTTTATGCACAGTTAGGCTAATCAGGACTGGACCTACAGTTTAAAGTGGGATCCGAACCACTATGTGCCTCCACCGGGTATCAAACCCGGAGCCCCTTGATTACAAGGCGACGACGCTATCACTGCGCCATCGAGGAGGCCTATACACATACATATACAGGGAGGTTATTTCAGTCGTTCACCGCCAGCGTGTCAGCCGTTCGGCGGGCTCTTCATGCAACAGGTCCAGGCAAATTGCGTTCAGGAAGTCCGTAACAGAAACCGCTTGTTTTGTAATGTTTCCACTTTTCACAATTACAGTTACAATTACAATTGAAATAAGCACGTACCTTGTCGCAAGGATGCTGTGTGTGTGTGGAAAAGGTGTCCTCCCAAATACAAATATTTCTGGCACCTTATTTCTGACAGAAAATCTTAGATTAGACATCGTTACTTTATCGTCAGTTGTCAGAAAGGGAAGACAGCATCCCGGCGCATAAAGCAAACCGAAAGCGTAAAATGATATTTAAAAGTAATAATAATGATGATCACTAACCTCCTGTGTTATAAGAGATGTTGAAAATGTCCTCCTTTAACAGCAATACAACACGTTTCTTAGGTTCAAGAGATCCTGTCTATCGTAATTCCCTGACCACTTTTCTGCAAGAATTCGTTTTCACGTAATTATCGTACATAAAAAAACTCTGTTCAAGACTATATTTGTTTAACGACATAACTAATGAATGAATAACAATTAACACACAATAAAGCACTGGCCATGAGCAGCACATTACAATAACACAGTATAAGCAACACGTGTACTGATAAACGCAAACAGAAGTGAACATGAACGTACACTGACGTCTGGTAGCCGACAGTGTTGCTAACCATTTTTCGGCAATGTCCCTACAGACGTAGTCAAAATGCCCCTACAACTGACCAAATGTCCCTACGCCAAGTAAAGCGACTAAAAAAAATATCACCTCATGAGCATGCAAAACAGAAGATAAAATATACACATTTACTTACCAAATCTTTCTGCTCGGTGCTTCCACAATTAATGAAGGAGCGAATTTACATTTGCCTATCCTAACTTAACCTAACCGTACCTGGAAGCGGCCCCGGCGCCTACCCAGCGTCGAATAACATGGGTACCTGGGGGAAACCGTGGGGGGTAAAGGCGGTCAGGGGCGTGATGCTGATCACATCACCCCCACTCACGACCAGATCAAGAAAGTGTGGGGCGTTACCCTCACACCCCCTATACGCCTTCATGGCGTGGTGCTATGCACAGGGGAACACTTTACCTTTTTTGTACCTGAATGGTTCGTGGGGCTATCCGTCAATGGTTTGTTGGGCTACCCGTTTTTCGAGCCCAAATTTTAACTATGTTTGCCTTGCCTAACCTAACTTAACCTAACCTTACCGAGAATGCTCAGTGGGGCTATTCCTGAAAGGTTTTGCGGTAATTGTGATTACGAACCGATAAAAAATATTTTTTTCGTAGCACTTTAACATCATCGAAGACGCCATTTTAGTATCCTGTAATTTTATGATTAATGTAATGTTGCCAAATTTACCTGTAATCAAATCAGTTCTTCTACATCGTGATTGTCGCTGTCACATGTAAGCACGTTCTTTGGGCAATATACTGAAATGAATAAGTTTATTAATTAGCCCTCCTGCACACTCCACCTAACAATCTGTATAACATTAACAACTTTTTTACTGTTCTCTTCCGCTATTCTTACACAATCCATGCTCTCCAAGTATGAAATCAACAGTGTGGCAACGCTGTAGACAGCGTAACTAATTGTAATTTGTTCATATCAACAAATATGGCTACCATACTTGTATACGGAGAATCATTGCGAGAATTGAAATGCTTATTTTACAACTTCTACACGTTAATTAACATTTTTTCCCCCTCACCCCAACATGTTAACTTGAGATAAATCATCACGAATAATTATTTCGTGAGTATAAGACGTAGCATAGAAATTACAGAAGGGTCCGGTATTGTAAATTCTTGCCTTAATGAATAATAGGGGTGTGCGGGACAGAATTTTTTGGGTCGGGACGGGATCGGGACGGTAATTTTTTTAAATCCCGACATTCGGGACTGAAAAATTTGCAATTTCCCGACCAAGTCGGAAAATTTTCGGGACGGGAAATGTTCGAAATTTCCCGAAGCACTGGAAATCTCGAATTTTACAAGTCATTTTCACTTTAAGTGATTGTTTTTGCATTTCTAGAATAAAAACTTACAATTTTCGATAAGTTCCAGAAACTTACAAGGCAGAAAACGTCGAGAATTAACGACTTTTTAAAGTAAAGGATCCCGCACACACCTAATGAATAACGTTGAGTCGTTTACTGTTGATTATGTTATTTGAAGTCATACATGCTGCTGCTGTGCAGAGATAGATGTTGGTTGGTGATGCTGTATTTCCTGCAGTCTTTAACAATTCTGGTCCCATTTTATTTCCCTTTTTTGTTTTTGTATCACTTAACATTGAAAATATTCTTTCCGTTTCCGCTTTAGAATGTGGCAATGTTAGCACTATTTTCGCGAGAGTGGAAATGTTTTCAAAAAGGAACTTGCCTTGAAAGTTTTTGGCAACCGATAACATGTTCCAAAATTCTGATGGAGATTTGTTAGTTAGTTCTTTTTTCTCCTCTTCGCTAAAGTATCCAGATAAACTAATTCATAAAATGTAATTTACCAAGATTGAAAAAAGTACCTACGTTTTCCCTCATTTGGCAAAATCTGTCCCTACGTTCCTACGCGGGCGAAATTTAGTGAAAAGTCCCTATGCTTAGGGACATGTCCCTACGGTTGGCATCACTGCCGACACGTGCAGTATGAATCGCCCTCTCGCGGCTGACAACTCACCCAACCCCCGATAAGCTGCCGGCGCTGTCGCGACAACTGAGGATAAAGTAGCGATGTCTAATCTAAGATTTTCTGTCAGAAATAAGGTGCCAGAAATATTTGTATTTGGGAGGACACCTTTTCCACACACACACAGCATCCTTGCGACAAGGTACGTGCTTATTTCAATTGTAATTGTAACTGTAATTGTGAAAAGTGGAAACATTACAAAACAAGCGGTTTCTGTTACGGACTTCCTGTAATGCAATTTGCCGGGACCTGTTGCATGAAGAGTCCGCTGAACGGCCGTCACTCTGGCGGTGAACGACTGAAATAACCTCCCTGTACTATATGTACATACATACACACAGACATATATACGTGTATATATATATATATATATATATATATATATATATATATATATATATATACGTATATATGTGTGTACACATCTTCCTCTTCCTCTCTCTCTCTCTCTCTCTGTGTGTGTGTATGCGCGCGCGCGCGCGCGCGCGCGTGTGTATATATATATATATATATACACACACGCACACGGTGTTTTTTGTTCCTGACGGTAAGCAACGCTATGCCATACCGTCACCTTTTTATCGATTAGAATAAAACTAATAATTTATTTTCACGAAAGAAATGTATGTGTGTGGAAATACATACCGTATTCGCCATATCTACGAAACTGTTCGAGCTATAAATAAATACATTTGGTTAACTATATTATTTAGAAAATGACAATTTTATTAGCCCCATTGATTGACTCTTTCGTTGAACTGTTCTAGAAAACAATCGAAACTGATCATTAGATAGTGCTAATGTTGAAAACAAAAAAAAAATGTGCGCTGAAATCTATTCCTAATACCACTAATACTAACATAATGCAACATAAAAATCTCAATCAGATTTCCATATATGTGTGTAAGACAAACTATATTAAGTCGGCAATCGATACATGTCAAACTTTCCATATTTCAGAAGATAGTAGCTGGCCCTGTGGCGGAGTGGTTATCTCAGAGCGCTACAAAGCCAGAGGTCCCGGGTTCAAATCCGGGCTAGGACTTGGATGTTTGTGTTTGTCCGAAAATGAGTAAAAAAAAACCGAGGATACAGTGAAACTTGACATGTGTGAAAGTTTGAGAAATGTGTGAATGACGGGGGATACTGCCGGATAGGGGTATTCATTTTTTTTAAAAAAAAATAGAGTAGTTATCATATCGCGCTACGACGCGAGGGTCCCGGGTTCGAATCCTGGCCTGGGCATGGATGTTTGTGAGTGTCCATTCATCAATTTCATCCTATCATCACTCATCCCCATCTTCGCTAATTAGCCAAAAGTGGCACAAGAAACGAAGTAAAATAAAGCAAATCAATCAATTCAGAAGCTAGTATAGCAACCAACTTATTATTTGATGTATCGAATAGACATACAAAACACTTACTTCGTTCGACAAAATATTCATGACTTTGTTTTCACATTTGTCTGTTCGTTTCAACAATCGAATCATTCGGTGCCTGTTTATTGACTGGAAATTGTTGAAAATAGAAATATTTTGTTTTGCTCACAATTTGGTTAAATCGAATGATTCTTTGAAACGGATCCCATTTCTGAACCGATTTTTTATATAAGGGTTTTCCCAATGAGACGTTGGGAGAAATACTGCGTCATGGACTAACGACAAGATTAAAATCCATGACGGTCTCTTCCCTCTGAGCTAACGATGCACAACCGTCAGATAAAATCGCTTTCGGCCAATAATCGGCTCATCGAACTGAAAATGAAGGCGATGCCAACCCGGAAATCTCCAATTTCATAAATCTGCACCTGCTTTCCGATATTTTTTGCCAGGTGACTCGTCATAATTCATTGTGCTCCGTGAGCATCTGGCATAAAATGAAGAGCAAACGTGTGAGATGTTGGAAGTGTCCATATGCTTCTTTCCAGGGAAAAGCAATTGTTCTCCCTGTAATATTTACACCTGTACAGCTGTACTAAATATTTAGGTACAGTCACGGACACTTCTGGGTTGTAATGATCCCATTGAAAGTCAATGGGGTCGTTACACCCAGAAGTGTTCATTATTGCACAATATTTTTTTGTTGGCTATATCTAAATCTAGACGTGGCATATAAATGTATAAAAATTGCCAAATTGGGAGAAAATAGAAAGAAACAGAGAAATAAACCAATACATTCTTGTTATAGACCGAAAACCTTTTAGTCAAGAAGTCCAGAGTTCAACTCTCGGGAGCCTCTTTTAGTGGGTTGGATCACGCTCTACAAATCTAAGATATCTCAGATACACGTCGCTTTTCTACACTATTAGAACTTACTATGAATTTTACAATATTTTACCGTTAATTTTTTTTTCTGTTAATTGAAGAGCTCAGGTGTAAAACATGGCAAGTGACATTTTGGTCATTTCTGAGTTCATTAAGAAAGAAGGTTATTAGGAGCTATACTGTAGATAAATTGTTTTCGTGTTGTGTTTACAAATTTCATAAGGGGCCACTGAGTCCAATGCAAATTGTTCGACATGGTAATTTCACTCGAAAATTGAAGGATGGCATATTTTACTTTGTAACTCAAAAATGACCAAATTGTTACCATGTTTTACACCCGAGCTCTTCAATTAACAAAGAACCGTTTTATGTCATCCATAAAGATAGGATAGTGATTATTATCATTTACATTTCCACACACCATACATTTACTTTAAGTAATATATTCTGAAAATTACATGAGTTAAGTTAACTATCTAATGGCTGTAAATACTTAAAAAAACGGTCATGGTAATTTTGTCGGTAGTTGGATAGCAACGAAATTTGACGGTCTTAGACCGTTATTTCTTCTAACTAACTAACTCTCTAGCTTTCTTGAACCCGAAGTTTCATGACTGCAGCGACACAGGCCTTCCATCTGTCCCTATCCTGAGCAAGATCTACGTATATACTCTTTTCCATCCCTACCGATTTACTTTAGGTCCATCTCAACATTATCCCTCCATCTTCGTCTTGGTCTTCGTACTGGTCTCTTACCATCAGGTTTCCCAACAAGAATCCTGTAAACTCTTCTTTCCTTTCCCATTCGTGCCACATGGCCTGCATACTTAAGTCTTATTGCTGTAATCATTCTAATAATATCTGGACATTAATACAAATTATGTAGTTCTAAATTATGTAACCTTCTCCACTCACGGGGTGTAAGGGGTGACCTTCCACGTAGTACACCCAAATGTCAACCTCACTTCCACGTTAGTGCACCCTGGACTTAAGACTAACGAGGCTCTGGCGACTGGCCCCATGGCCAGTATAATTTTGTTTGTGTTGTCCTGTTCTTTTGTCCTTATGTGTGCTGAGTGCCCCTTTACAGCCTCAGCTTTTAACAGAAGTCATAATATTTTAAGATTTTTAATTATGCAACGTTAGAGTTGTTCTTTTTAATGATAAGGGGCTGGCCCCCGTATAATGTGACGGGAACAAAATAGCCTCAGTGCTGACGCTCCCACAATTTTAAAATCAAATTCAAAAATTCAAATTCTCCACTCACCTACTATCTCCTCATCCCTTTTAGGCCCAAATATTTTCCTAAGGATTTTATTTTCTTCAGTCAAATTTTTTTGAGTGTAGTCAGTTTTAACACTTTGATGCACAGTATGTGTTAAACGGCACAAACCCAATTTTTTGGCTTAACATCTATTATTAATAAAATGTAATATAGCGCTGTAGGGCGTCGGACTGCTACGCCGGAGACCCGGGTCCGATTTCCGGAGTGAGTAATCTAAGGTAGGAATTTTTGTGCCTTTGTCCCCGCTTAAAGCGGCTTCGGTGCTCACCCAGTCACAGATCAATCGGTACCTGGGAGGGGGGTTAAAGGCGGCCGGAGCGTGGTGCTGACTACATCATCTCCAAAATGACAGAGATTGTGGGGCTCTTACTCCCACATCCCATAAATGTGCCTTAATGGCACGGTGTGTATATGCACGGGAAACTTTACCTTTTACCTTTAACATGCTTTTTCTAGCCTTTGTTGTAACCTGCGTAAGTCACAAAACATTTTCCAGTTCGTAGTATTCTATAGGTACAAAAATGCAAAAAAGAAGTATTTTCTTTTCAGCGCTTTAAAATTTTATATTATTTGCAGTATTTTATTAATATCTACTGAAATGCCTCTTCCATGGCGTAGTGACAACGTCGCCGCCTTGTAATCAAGGGTTCCCAGGTGGAGGCCCATAGTGGTTAGGATACCATTTAAACTGTACGCCTAGTCCCGATTAGCCAATGTGTGCATAAAGTGGACTTAAACTTCAGAGCTGAATATGGAAGGGCTAATGTTTGAGCAACGGCAATAGCTTATCCGCTCGAATCCATTACCAGGACATGAGAAGCTCAAAGTTCTTGACTGGGTCGTTGTTCGAGAAGATCGGTCCATCTGCTGGATGTAGAGAAAGTTTTACGGCGTCCGTCAGCGAGATGCTTTTTTCAGGAGCAATGGCCGGTATTTACGAAGGTGGAAGTTTCTCTCCTTCCCTTCCCTTCTCCGCCGCGGCTGGTCTTTCTCAAAGAAAGGCGCTCCGACGATTCTTCGTCCGCTCACATTCAGCTGGAGGACTCCCGGACGAAATGCCCACGATGCGGAGCGAAATGACACCCGGAGTTCCTGCTCTATACGATCATGAGAATAGATAGGGTGCGGGGGTTTGGCCGGAAGAACCGCGAATGGGATGTGTGTACTCAAATTGCAATAGCAATACGCACACACCAGTGTTAACTGGTAGAGTTACTTTATTAAGAATGCTACTCAGTTAAGTTACTGTTAGTTTATAAAGTAACTGTCAGTAACTAACAGTAACTTTATTGCTACTCAGAGTTACTGTTAGTTTAGAAAGTAACTGTGTGCCTCCCCGATGGCGTAGTGGTAACGTTGCCGCCTTGTAATCGAGAAGTCCCGGGATCGATATCCGGTGGATGCGCATGGTACGTCGGTTCGAATTCCACTATAAACTGTAGGTCCAGTCCCAATTAGCCTTTCTGTGCATAAAGTGGACTTAATACATCAATTCAATCCAATCCAATAAAGTAACTGTAAGTTATATTTACAGTTGTAGATGAACCTAAACTGCAGCAGATTGCTCCTTTGATACTGATCGATTGATATATTTTACTTCACTTTTCTGCCTCTTTTAACTAAGCCCGAGGATGAGTGATGATATGATGAAATTGATGAAGGGACACTCACAAAGAGCGCCCATGCCCATGTCGAGATTCGAACCCGGGACCCCTGGCGTCGTATCGCGTTGTGGTGACTACCCCGCTACATACGGAGATACTTTTTTTTAGTCTTTTTTACTGAAGACGTCTAAAAACAAACATTAATTTTCAATAAATTATAATAAAACTTTCATGTTTAAATGTGAAAGTATAGGAAGTGAACGTCCCAGACCGTGGCCTTGCGGACTGTGCTTTGGGCTCAGGCTACGGGACGAGCGCAGATTCGAGACTCATGGGGGAAGCGTACCAACTTTTCCCATGAGATTTCGGCCTGTGTATGGGACCGGGAACCACACTCCATCGTGAGGAGATTGGGGAGCTACGAATGAGTAGCGTAACCCAGTCATGGAAACATTCAACAACGACTGAGGTTTCGTCGTGCTGACCACACGTTACCCCGTAACTGGTTGGATGATCTCCCACCTCAGCAGGTGTGAGTGAGGCTGGGCAGTCGGTAGGTAGGACTTGGCCCTCAATGGCTGTTGCACCAGGGGTTATTAATTCTTACACACCTGCTTCAAGACAAGACTCAAAACTTATTGCGATATTTTAGTTTACGCTGGCGGAGTGGTAAAAACATTGCGGTACGACGCTAGGAGTCCCGGGTACGAATCCCGGCTTGGTCATGGGCGTTCTTTGTAAGTGCCCATTCATTAATGTCATTATATCACCACTCATCCTTATCTTCACGATTAGCCAAAAGTGGCAGAAAAGCAAAGTAAAATAAAGCAAATCAATCAATCAATCGTATCTGTTTACTATTGGTTGAAACCTACAGAAAACGGTCAGGAACGTTCTGAAAGGCAGTGGCGGTGCCGGACTTTCTGGTGTAGGTGTGAGGCTGTCAAAGATTTTGGTGGGCCACATCTTCAAAGGAAAAATATATTTTTATAATCACATTGTTGTTAAGGAATCCAAACAAGGACGGGTTATCATCATATGCATCATTATATGTACATTTGCATTTTATATTTTCAATTCGAAATTTGCATGTTGGATTTTGACAAGGTATATAATTCAAATCCGGGAACTTTTCTAACGATGGAAGCGGCCCCGGCGCCCACCCAGCGTCGAATAACATGGGTACCTGGGGAAACCTGGGGGGTAAAGACGGTCAGGGGCGTGGTGCTGATCACATCACACCCACTTACGACCGGATCAAGAAAGTGTGGGGCGTTACCCCCACACCCCCTATACGCCTTCATGGTGTAGTGCTAAGCACAGGGGAACACTTTACTTTTTTTTTTTTTTTTAGATAATTCCGATTTTGGGTTGGTCATGTCCCACTCTGACCCGGTATTCGGACAATGCGACCGTGGACATTTGCGACCTCGGACAATTCATATTCCAACAACACCGATTTAAAGTGAAATTTCTCACAGGCAATGGTTGAAGTCTCCCCTCATCCTTACCAGACGTAATTTTCTTTACTTCTTTCGAAATCATCTTCCCTTTCTTCTAAACTTATCTAAACAAAATTTTACGTCTTTCTCTGTCATGAAAAACTTGTCATAGACAACATGTTACTAATGATGTTAGATTAGATTAGATTTGTAAAGTCTCATCGTTAAGGAAGCATTTGGCGATACTCTAGGTGGAGTGGATTTTGCAGGGGGGATTGCAATGCTTCCTGAATAGAGTAGGTGGGAGTGGAAATTTAAGTTTGTTTCCGTACAAGACCGGTTGAACTGATGGCAATTGTCTATCCTGCAATGTTTAAAGGGGCAAGTAATCGCAATTGTTGGCATTTTTTTCTTTATCACAATGTTCTAGATTCCTCAGACCCGCCCTGCTGAAAAATAAGCTTAAAAGGAAGTTTGAGTTTCCTTTCTCGTTACCTGAAAAATATCCACTGAAAGATTCAATGGACAGCTTGACGTGTAAAACCTGCAAGGGGAATGTGGGGGTGATTACAATATTTCCGTAACTACCTTAGCGTTACTCCCTGCAGGTGTTTCCAAACTTGGCGTCCTCGTAGTCGTTTGTTTTTCTTTTTGCAAGGACACACTCGCAAAAATGAAATGGAAACGGGTCTCCCGCATCATCAGAAATCCACACATCCACATCAGTGAAAGTCTTACACGCCCTTCCCAACAGAGAAGGAAAAATGATCGGCATAACGAATCCTCTTGAGCCTCCATCCGTGTGAAGTGGGGAGGTCGTGATATAATGCAAGGCCATTTGAGAGGAATTCGACCAAACAGAAAAGAACTGATTTTCCGTTACACTCATTAACCATTCCCCATCTTTCTTTCATTTTTTTTTTTTTTTTTTTTTGTAGCGACGTGAACGAAGGAGAAATCTCTGGGAACGCAACGAACGCCATAGACTTGTGCAAGTTCACTTCGCTTGTTCATTCCGCTAGTTCGAGATCCAGCCACCAGATCGCGCTGTCATGAGGTGCGAAGAGCGTTGCGGCGGTTGCTCGTAAAGTAAATGTTCGTCGTGCTCCAAGAGGTCTCTTTCTCTCAGTGCGTGTTGAACTCATTTCCAGCGAGTGTGTTTCTAATGACAATGACGCGGAGTGGCTTGTGGTAGTGTTTTGTTTAAAGAAAGCGAGTTGTTTCTTTTTTTTCCGTGCCAATCAAGGTCTCGTCAAGGTGTATATAGATCTACAAAAGGTATGTATTCAGTTTTCGTTTTGCTTATGCTCTTTAAATTCCGATATGCAGTGTTAAGACGATTTTATATTGCTCCCAGTCTTTTCCACCCACAGTTATAGTTTCAACGTGGCTTGCTTATACGACTTCTAGAAAGTCTCGAAGTGATTTATCATTCAGTGTTATTATTGCAGGCGTGTAACGACAGTTTTAGCCATTCGAGATATCGATTCAATATATCGTTATCGAAGGATCCGTGTTCAAGTCCCGACATGCGCATAGATGTCTCTTCGTGAGTGAGCATTAAAGAAAATGCGTTATCGTCGCGATTAGTGGCGGATTGAAAATAGAAACATACGAAAGTAAGGAGAGTTTTAGTTACTTTAAAGGTAACTTTTTAACAAAAAATGTACATAAATCGAGCGTTCTTGCAGAATTTTAGGGGAAATCTTGAGGTAAATTTTGAGAAATTTTAGAAGAATATATAAATAATTAACTGATATGGTCCAATGACCAGAAATTCCTTTAATCTAAACGTGAAATTTTGCAGAATAACACAGTGAATGGACCTCGAATCTACTTGAATTTTCTTCCCTGGCGTGCAAAAAGAAGATACATCAGCAAATCATACGACAGACAGCTGAAAATTATCTTTTATAAATCATCTGAGCTATTTTTATAATATTTGTTTATCTGTACAAGAGGCCAGTGGAGTAGTACCCGCCTTCCAATTTGGCAGAGGATAATTACTTTCTGTTAGCAAATAAAAACACATTCTTCATTTTCGGGTTTCGAGACTCACAGAAGAACAAAGAAGAAAATTACTTCACATGTAATAACCTCGAACTTTAGTATCACTCATATGAACGCTGCTATTTTGACTTTGTGTTATCATAACATGAGCAGTTTCATTCCTCAGTAATAACAGGCCACAGGAAACCAAATGTTCTTGTTTTATTCCTTTAATCCTTGCAGAATCGTATCTGAAGGGGGTGAAGGGCAATTCTCCCTTTTGGTTACGCCACCCCTACTCTAGTAGTATCTTTTTACTCTTGGGGGAATGCTATATATATCCCAATACTTTGAAATAAGTTACTAAAATCCCCCTCCTCCACACACACACACACACATACACACTGAAAGTTTTTCAAACTTTGATACTAATGTCCTTGCCTCATCCCTTTTTCTGCAATAACCACGTACTTACCACAGTTGATGTCTGAAAGCTTTCTTGTTAAAAGTTACAAATTTTGAATCTTTCTCTCCCTATCACCCTCTCCCTGTCTAGTCAGTGAAGCGAAAGAGGTCAAAAGCGATTTGGCAACTCAGAAGCAGCCCTTCTTTAAAGGTGGTTCCGAAGTCTCAAGATTTATGTCTATGGTTTATGACGGGGTAGGGTAGACGCAGGCTGTTATACCCTGTCACGGGGATTATATACGTCGAATGAATTGTGAATACTGGCTTGACACTGATATGCCCGCCAACTCAATCGTCGAGAGCTTGAGCAGTCGACTCACGATCTCTCTATCGAAGATTCTAGGTTTGAGTCCTGGCCCTGCCATTAATTCCGTCTTATCTCCACTCATTCTTACTATCGGGATGAGCCTAAGGGAGGCATCGATGCGAATACTATACAAAATGCAAATACTAGAGTCCCCTGATTGCATTACTTGCAATGAATTGAAACATTCATGACATATCTGTCTCTCTGGAGGCTGGACAAGTTTTTTTTCTTATCCAGACTGCCGAGCTCAGTATTATGATGTGATAGTATTCGTATACTACTGTAGTCTTCAGTATAAGGAGGCTTATACATAAATATTTGTTACGAGTAGATTTATTTTGCTTCACACCTTCCTCTCCTCACTCCACTTTAGTAAGTAGTGCATAATTCTGCCCATGTGCTCATTCACGTGTGAACTGTAACTGTTTCTTTCTGTGTGCTGAGCTATGTTTCTTCATGAAATACATGTCTCCACTTATATTTCTTACCAGGAGGCTATTGTTTACAGTTTTTAAAATCCTGTAAGTTTACATTCTTCACACAGCAGATCGATTGGGAAATGTTTCAACTGGTTAGGTTAGAGTATGTTGGTTTAGTTTTATTGCACTACTTCCTTTCTTTGTTTTTGTATGTCCCCCTCTCTCTCTCTCTCACTCTCACTCGCTAGTTCTCCATCTTTTTCTTCCTTTCTATCCCAGCACGTTTCTTCTTTCTTTGCTTTTCCATCTCTCATTTTCTTCACAACTTCCTTGATCTCTGTTACTAGTTTCTCGTGTCTTCTCTCTCACTCTATTTTTCAACATATCTCTTCTATTTTCCTCGCTGTCAAGTTTTGTTTTCTTGTTCTGCCCTCTCTCCTAATTCGTTTCGTCCTTCTTTTCTTGTCTATCTCTCTATCTCTCTCTTTCCAATCTCTCATTTTTCTGCCTCTGACCACTCTCTTTCTTCCTTCTTCTCTTCACTTCTCTATTCTTTTTGTGCTTGAGCGCTAGAGCCTCTAGATTACGAGCCGCTGACCCTAAAGGGAGGCGTGGAAACGTGTGCACTCATATTAGTTCCCTTTCTAAATATACATTAATTGTTTATTAATGTCATCAAAAGAAGTTTCAAACTTAGTAACTAAGATCTCCAAATTTATCCAGATTTTTTTTAAAAATCATATGAACAGTTTGGATGTGGACATCTTGCACATGCATCGAACTCTGTAGTCCCGCTCTATTTATTCCACGCCCCTCCCCTTTTTTTGAACTGTTATTTATGGCGTGTTCATGGTGTCAAAGCGCACTCCTTCCATCTTTCTGCATAATTATATCAAACTTTAAAGTCTTAGATTTAATTGCATTCACTGAATGAGACTAATGGTATTCAAAATTGAGGGGGCGTGGTTAAAATTAGAACGTTTCACTTTCTTCCTTTCTATTTTGGTTATTCTTCGTCGTTTTCTACCTCTACGGTTAATCGCGGCGAACGTTGGATGAGGGACCGCAGTGGCGTACCCCAGGATTTTCAAAAGTGGACGGTTACTTTTTGTTGTAGTCATCCCTCATTTCGCCAACCTTTTCTGCCTTTCACGTTCTATTTTTTATAATACTGGACCAAAGGGGCACGCCACTGATGGGGAGAACACAATGGCTTACTCAGAGTTCGAACCAGGGATCTGAAGTTTCGTAGCGCGTTTCGCTGACAACGTCGACACCTCAGATCAAGTAACGATCAACATCTGTGCATAGGGTGTATACTTTTGCTCAACTCTATCCAAGAGCTTTGAAAACGCGTAAAAGAGCCTTAATTTTACCCAGAAGAAAAATTTCAGCTGCCGCCCACGTGACGTGATTTTAGCTCGAACGAACCGAGTGGTGCAATCGATTGTAAAAAGTCGTGGACAGAGAAAGGGGCCAAGAAACGAACGTGCTCACGTAAGATGACATTATGCCCATTCGAAAGGGAGGAAAATGACGGAGAAATTGTCTTGTCTTGGGCCATTATGTCACGCAAATGCCGATTGCCTCTGGCTTCCTGCATCTTTTTCCCCATCTTTCTCCGGTTAGATTCGCTTTCCATCCTTTCTCACCTATCTCCCCCCACCCCTAATCTACTTTTTTCCCATTCTCTCCCGTTTCCTGTTATACAATTGTCACGTGACTGGGATTTCCATCGCAAAAATCGGTCCAGGAAGCAATATTCACAGTTCGACCTTCAACCTTCCGATCAGACAATACTGGACGTCTGAGATTATACTCCGCCAAGGCGTGAATCGCTCTTGCGGAAATGAGTTTCATTTGTTTTTTTTTCCTTCCTCCATTTGTTTCTCAACCGTGCTCTGATGCAGTTCTTCCCCTCAAAGTTCAATCGTACGGAACTTGGAAAATAAGAACAAGGTCAGGAAGCAGACTACTTTAATAATTTATTCTGGTGATAATTGCGTTTATTTAACAAAAAAAAAACAAAAAAAAAAAACAAAAAAAACGGACGTGTGAGATTTTTTCCTTCTCTCATTTCCTTCATTTTCTGCCGAGTTCGTTACGTTCAGATCTAAACTTGACCTTCCCTTGAGGAAAGGAAAGGGAACTCAGGAAATTATGTTTTTACTCGCAAGAGCAACATTATGGAGGTGCTACAAGGGCACTGCACTGCTTGTTTATTGGTGAGGGGAAGGTATGTTTGAACACCCAGGGAGCTCTGAGCTCTGCACCCTAATCTTCTCTTCGACAATATATTAAACATGAAATACGATTCTAATATATTTCATTGATTTGATAGATTAATCTATACTTTATCGGTATCTGCCCATAAACCTAATATCTCATCAGCACAAGATAGTCAAATTTGACACGTGACCGTCATTTTAAGCGAAACTGGTATTTCCGTTTCGCTTACACCAGTTTAAAGGGAATGTTTTAAATTAGGGATATTCTTGGTTAGTAATAGGGGAATTTTACTTTGTTTTATAATCTCAGCGTTCTAACATGATCCTTTTCTGTCTTTTTATATCAACATGTAATTGTTAAATTACAAGTCTGACATCTGCAAGGTGGATTGTTTTAAATCATGTTGATTTAAATCAATATATAAATAAGTAATTTATAGAATAATGTACATAAGGAATTTGTAGATATGAGAATCACGTTTGGTGAATGCACGTTCATCTCCTAAACACAGTGACGTGCGGTGACGTCGACACTTGGGGTAGCAGTCAGTGGTGTGCTCAAGGGGGGGTGGGGTTGGTGTGGGTCACACCCCTCGCCTCTTTAGTGCCCAGTATTCCTAAAAAAAAGAATGTCAATAACAGGAAAAGATTACAAAATGATGAATGAGTACTAAAAAAAAGTACACGTAAACCCCACCCACATTCGAAAAAAAAAAAACATTTGATTTGACTACTAAGCCAGAGATCCTGGGTTCGAATCTCAGCTTGGCCATGGGTATTCTTTGTGTGTCCCTTCATCAATTTTATCGTATCATCTTCGCGATTAGCCAAAAGTGGCGGAAAAACGAAGTAAAATAAACCAAATCGATCAATCAATCAATGATTTGATTTCATTTTTGTTACTTGGCGTCGCTTTTTTGTCACATTTGGTTAATTGCGAAGATTATACGATAAAATTAATGAAGGTACAAACACAAAGAACACCCATGCCCAGGACGGGGTTCGAATCCGGAACTCCTGGTGTCGTAGCGCTTTGTTAACCACTCCCGCACAGTTGGTTGATTTGGTGTTTTAAGTCCACTTTATGCACAGAAACAAAACAGGAAACAAAACACACTTTTCTGTAGTTTCTTCAATAATATTCATTTGGCTTTTTGAGTTCTGAGATACATTTTTCATTCCAAATTATTTCATTATTCACTGCAGAGTACAACACATAGGATAAGAATGCGCACTCATCACAGGTTCGAATCCTGGCCTGGTTTGTTCATATGAGGTCCCTTCATCAATTTCATCATATCATCACTCATCCTCATTTTCGCAATAACCAAATGTGGCACAAATGCGAAGTAAAATAAACCAATCCAACAACAATATGAACGCGCGTCCTCTTGCCCAAATAAATACATCCGTATTTATGACTCTTAGAGGCCAAGAGTAGTATATTTAAATAAAACACTACTAAAACGAGAGTGAGAGAGAGCCCGAGTACATATTTGTAATTTAATCATTATATATTCCATACTTGAAAAAAAAAGAAAGAAAGCGCAACATTATTGTCTGCACATAACACGTTCCCATTTCATAAATAATAAAACTACATCCCATATTATACATATATATTGTACAACGTGTAAAAGGTTGTGTAAATACAGAGAACTGCAGAAAATTTTACCCTGAGTTCTTTAGAGGATTTACAAAAAAATCTATGAGAAACCAATCCCCTATCTGTCCTATAGGAGATAGACTGGGGGACGTGAAAGCACGGGCTTTCAACCATTGCAGTGGGGCGAGGAGGCAAGGGAGGTAGAGGTAGAAATCTTCATTTTCTTTCGGGCAGCCGTTTCTACCTGGAAACTGGTCAGGCGGAAGAAGAGCGAGCTAGGGTATCCAGCCAGCTTTGCCCGCGGATCACACCGATGGACGAGAAGCGCGTGGAAAAGAAAGTGTTGCGTATGAGCTGTGGTGGCTTTAACAAGACAATAAATATTGTGATTTAAATATAATTCGAGATGTGAGATTGATTGATCTATCTCTGCTAGACTAGCTACTCCTCAGTGCACGTCACTGCCTAAACATTTAATGGTGTTTATTAAGCTCTAAGAAAGGAAACAAAACATATGTACTGATGGTGTGAAGCTCATACGAAAGGAAATGTAATATGTAAATTTTAAACACACTTTCAATTGTCTTGATTTAAAATTCAATAATTTTAATACCCAAAAATAGCAAACCTTTTGTGTGGAAAAATAAAGAAAATACTAATCATGTTAAACCGAAAATAGTGTCATTATCATTAAACTGTAAATACACATGGTAGCTGATATTTTGCAAACTATTATTTAAAAAAATGCCAGAATTCAGGTACAAAGACTTTAACAAATATTTTAAGTTACAATTATAGAGTACATCCAGAATGTTTTATTTTCACTGGAAGAGAAGTAACTGAAGTTATGTATTATAGTTTCATTAACACATTCGACACACAAACATTTCCATAGGAGTTTCATATATATAGTATCAGAAACAGAAGAATGTATATTTACATATTTTTTTAAAATTTGCTTTAATCAAACTGTTCAAATATTTTACAGAGCCGTTTTCTACAAAAAGCCTTTCTATAAAAAAAAACATTTCTACATGTATCGTATCAAAACATACCAGAAATTTTTAGCATGTCTTTCTTAAAAATCAAAAACCGATTTAAATTTTAAAAAATCATCAAAAATGATTTCTTAAATAAAAATCATGATTTTTATCCAACCTGGGCATGTGTATGAAAATCACAAGTTATATAACCAGCTAAAGGAATCCAGTTTCCCCTACCAAATACCCCCATTTTCTTAGTGTGTACATAGAAGAGAAGTTAGTTTGGAATAACCAAACAATAGTTTTTTGTAACGAAATATTCATTTAAATAGGCGACAAACAAGTGATTGTTCACTAGAATCAAATTCTTTTAGTAACAGTGCTTAAAGTTACAAAAAATGTAATCAATATTTTCAAATTTATTAAAGGCTGCCAATTTATTTATGTTTACCAAAACACTTAACCTGGCGTGTTTTGTTAATTCAAACGAAACTGTTTTTTTTTTCTGCGATTATACCTTCTTTTGAATTCTTTGTATTTACCTAGGTACAATACTGCAGTTCACGTATTTAAAAATAATGGTGTAAGAGGTAAACATGTCTTTTGTAACAAGTTTGACATAGTATTGAGAAAGTGTATGACTTGTGCGTACTGACACGGTAAACTGAAAAATCTAGACTGGTTGCTTATTGTTGACAATACCACGGTCTCGTTCTCCGCCATGCTTCGATTGATTGATTTGCTTTATTTCACTTCGCTTCTTGTTCCACTTTTGGCTAATTTGCGAAGATGGGGATGAGTGATGATATGATGAATGGACACTCACAAACATCCATGCCCAGGTCGGGATTCGAACCCGGGACCCCTGTCGTCGTAGCGCGATGTTCTAACCACTCCGCTACGGGGGCCGGCTACGCCTTGCTTCGAGTTGTCATGCCTGTCTCCGTCTCGCCTCAAGAGAGGGAAGAGGTTATAGTTTTGTTCATTGATATTTTTACTGTTTGCATTAATATGAGTAATTGTAAAATAAACAAATGAACCTCATACCACAATTAGAGTGTTTTGCCATTTGTAGGTTTGAAAAACGTATGAAACCTTGGTGCTACACACGTGCATATAAAATAAAAACTATAAACTAGGAATATGTTGTTAACAATATCTGTACATTTATACAAATGATGCTGGTATATGCTGTCAGGTTCACAATAGTCGGCTGTGCTGTCATGCTTTGTATTGATGACATTTGGCAGCATGAAACGATACTCGTTGCGTGAACTTGTTTACACTTAATAATCTAATGGAAATGACTAATATACTGGGGGTTAATATTATCATTGGTAGGAATGGAAATTTATCTTTGTTGTGTGGGTTTTCGGTATCTCCATCGTTAATTTGCACACAAGCAAAGATGTTATGTACACATTTGCACCTTGGTGCGCCACAAGTGTAGCATTGTGTTGCCATCTGCCAGTGAAGTTCGTTGTTCGCCACGACGTAGAATCATGACATTTGAGCACGTGACGGGCGGGCAGGTTGTTCACATAATAACCTCGTGATAGTTCAGTAGCGCCGGAGAGAACTCAATTTATGAAAATGCCAATTACATCACTCTCCGCCACGCAGGTTCCCAGCGTCCTTTGTATTTTTTCTTTCAGCTTTCGCCAAGGGTTTCGGTCCATTGTGAGAGTGTAGGCAGAAAGAGGTTTGGGATTCTTCCTTCGGCGGATTTCTCTTAAACGGAATATTTTCCTAGGCGTCCGTTTCTCTTTCTGTTCTCCTGACCAATATCGGCAATTCTCGTTACTTTTGCGAACGATACTGTTGGGAATTGTTCTTCCAAGTTTGTCCTTTTTACGCAGATACAGACTAATCACGATTAGAGATCTGTAGTTTAAAGTGTAATCGAACCATTGTGCCTCCATCGGCAATTGAATTCAATTGCCTTTATTCATAGGGCTGGTACAGCAAATGCTGATTCAGCCAATAAAAGGACATAGTGCGTGCAGTACATGGTTATGCAGAAATATTATAAGCTGAGAGTTGAGATTTTGTTTTGAGCCCATTATATGCACAGATAGGCTAATCGGGACTGGGATCCGAACCACTATGTGCCTCCACAGGATATCGGACCCGGGACCACTTGATTACAAGGCGACGACGTTACCACCATGTCACCGGAGAGGCCCAGAAATATTATAAAACACTACAGGAATGAAATAACCAAGACCCCATATGAAATAGCTACTACACAATGAAAGGACGAAAGAAAACAGATAAAATATATATATTGTGCGTGTGCAAATAAATGACATAACCCAGGACGCCTCGATTCTTGTGCTCTTATTTGGTTGCTTAACCTCGATATTCTACGTCTTTCGGTTGCTCGCGAAGATGTGATTAACCATTGATTATGTGAAATAGGTGCGAGAAGAAACCCGTGCCCTAGCCGGAGCTCGAACCCAAAACATTCGACGTCTAACACACCACGCGCTCTGCTGCTGAACAAGCATCATGATACATTGCCCAATCCCACCACTGACTCACTGACATAAATGTTCTCCATGAAGGAAGCCCCGGAGGCCAAAAATATCCGATTACGACCCCCATGAAATCGTCCCAAGAGACCGAGAAAATTCAAAAATCACTCAATTAGCCCTTCCTTAAGGGTGAAAATGCCCTTTTTTCACGTCCCTAGCAACCGTTTCCACGGGCATTTTTTTTTTTGCAGCACTCATTGTTTCCTTCAATTCTTCATTGTCTACATTTTTTTAGCTACATTATATTTCTCACAGATAAGTAACACACAGATGAATCAACTCCTGGTTTTAAAAAGTGCCTCAAACAAGAGTGACATCTACCAATAAGGAGTTTCAGTCCAGATACAATTACGTATATATTGGTAAACTCAATGCGAAAATATTTACATCGTGGTTGTTTTAATGAAATGTTTAGAGGTATAATGACAAATAATTATTTAGAGAGTTTGCCGTGCTTGTTGTTCACCATGAAAACGGGCGTTGCTAGGGAACTTAAATAAAGTTTATTTTCACACCGAAAACTACTGTAAGTTATTATACTAGACATTTCGTATTTCAAAATACGAGTGTCATAATTTATTATAGAGGCAAGGTAGGAATTTGAGGGGAATGACGGAAAACAATTATTTTCCAATTACGTTTAAAAATGTGAAAATGACAAAAGACGTAAATATTGCATTTCCAATTTAGTGTCGCTATTGAATTCGTTTATGCAGAACATTCAACTAATTATCTTGAAACGTTATTACTTACTCAGTTTATTATTAAGAAATTAGACAATACTATTTTGAATATTTGTACCTTCTTAGAGCCCATACACAGATAAAATTACTTTCTAAACTTTTCAAATTAGCGAACTTATACACTTGTTCCCCTTCATCCAATACAACATGCAGACATTTTACCCCAACTATAATATGATTACGCCCACAACGTGGCCGAAGGTCACGCATGCGAGCGTACAAGACGTGGCCAAGGGGCACGTCGAAAGTACGTGAGTCTTCTAATATGCCGTATACTTTGTTCTTATAAGAGTTTTCACATTTTCTTGTATAGATTCTTCAATATTTATACCAATAATATTTTTGTTTTAGTTTCATCCACTCGCAATAAAATAACAAATTTGCTTTGCTAATGAAATCCATATGACATCCGCATAGTTGAGCATTTCTATCCAATACCAGGAACTCATACATATGTGCATATAATACGCAGAATGTATACGTATGTGTGTATAGAGTACAAAGTTTATAGTATCTTTCACCAGCTGTTGAAGTGGAAGTTACATGGCGGGGATGTTGTTCAAACCTTGGGGAAAGATGGGAGGGGAGGCGGTGTACGTGTACTATGGGTCACATGATGTCAATACATTTGGTCTGCATCAGCAAATATTTTTTCCCAACATTCCTCTCTTTTCGAAAAACCGCTTTGATATTCCAATTTCTAAAATATAAATCGAAAAACCTCTTTGATATTCCAATTTCTGAAAACTTACATCGAAAAACCGCTTTGATATTCCAATTTCTGAAAAATTACATCTGTTTAAAATCCCTCGTAGAATATTCAAGTCAATCCTCGCGTGGTTTGCTTTCGTTATTGTCTAGATATGCATGATAGGAAATTTATTTCCTTTGGGATCCCGCGAAACCATCTAGCCAACGTTAAAAGCAAACCACACGAAGATTCGCTTGAATTCTCTTGAAGGAATTGTAATGAGAGATGCAATTTTTCAGAATTTGTAATGACGTAGCAATTTTTCGAAAGAGGAGCATTTTTATAAAAAAATTTGCTAACGCAGGTCAAAAGTGCAACGGCACATAGGTAAGCAGGCACGTATCTAGAAATAGGTTTCGGTGGGGGGGGGAGTCCGAACCAAGTGTCTCAGGAATAATAATAATAATAATGTTTAAATTAAAAATAATTATATTAAATATAATTAATACTAATTACAATACATAATATAATATATATTATTATTCCATGAAAAGGTAAAAAGACTTTATAAGAATAGAGATATAACAGCGCATATTCATTACATAGCTTACCTGTAGTTAAGATCGGAATAATTTACATAAAAACAAGTGCCCTGGCAATGAAATTAATGTCAAATAGATGAAGAATTGAATTTTTATCAGATAACAAAAATGATGTTGCATGTAGTTGGAGAAAAGTAAGTTTCTGATTAATATTTTATGCATATTGAGTAGTAGTGTACACAATTTTTTTTTTTTGTAATGTCATTCAAAGCCATATGATCCCAATATAATCCTTGCCTTCTAAAAAGTTCAGAGGAAATTAATAACCATCGATTATGCAACAAATGCTAATATTTTCATTACTTAATTTTAGTACTTCGTAAGTGTTTTTTTGGGGGGGGGGTTGCATACGTCATCCGGGTCCACATACATCATTCCTGTCCTTGAAAGCCGTATGATTCTTGTCTTCCAATACGTTCAGACGAAATTATACAACAGATGCTAAACAAGTATATTTTCATTATATTCAATTTTCGTACTTAATAAGTCATTCGGTGGGGAGGGGGGACCGGACTCCGTAAATACGTCCTTCCTGTCCTTCATAGCTGTATGATTTCAATATAATTGTAGTTTCCGGTGTGCCTCAAGGAAGTTCTCTAGGGCTCCTGTGTTTCACTCTTTTCATGGACGATATTCATGAATATATTTCTCCAGAATGCTCGATTTTATTGTATGCTGATGACTGTAAGTTATTTAGAAACATCGCTTCAGTTGACGACACTTGTTCCATGCAAGACAATCTCACACACATTGAACGCTGGTGCCAAGACTGGAATCTAAAAATAAATCCCGAGAAATCCGTTTTTATGAGGTTTACCCTCAAATCCAATTTTACAGCACCATCCTATAGATTATGCAACAAAATCATCCCGTTCGTACAACAGCACAAAGATCTTGGAGTCATTTTCGACAGCAAACTCACTTTCAGCCACCACATAGATTACATAACTTCGAGAGCCATGAAAACCCTTGGGCTAATTTACAGATTTACAGATATCACACATGTTTCTGCCCTCAAAACCTACTTTACATCGTGCGTAGTACCTATTCTTGAATATGGTTCCTGTATTTGGTCTATGGCCTGTGATAGCAATATAAAGAGAACAAACAAAGTGGTAAATTTCTTTATCAGAATAGTCAAACATAGATGCCCAGCCCTTGCAAACTTTTCCAAACATGAAATTCTGTCCACTCTTCAAATTCCCGATCCTTCCCTTCGCCGTCAAGTTTCAGATCTAACATTTCTTTTCAAAATCATGAATGGACAACTTTTCACTAACGAACTCTTGCCACATCTTCACATCCGGATCCCACGTACCAACAGCAAATGCAACAACTTCTTTTACACAAAAGCCTCAAGGCTATCCCTAGAACAAAGGTCATTTCTCTATAGGCTACAAACAAGGTACAACACACTAATTGATCCTCCAGGCTTCCATCTATCTAAGCAGGCTTTCAGAAATGCGTGCATCAAGCAGCTGAAGAGTAATTAATACTTGTTATACCCTTGTTATTGTTTTATTATTATTGTTTAATTTTTATTATTTTTATTGTATTATTCTTGTTACATATGTGTGCGTGCTTCTCATTTGTTAATTTCTATTTTTCTCGCTGTTGATATCCTGATATAAAATGGATCCTCTCTGTATTCAGGATTTCTCAAATAAATAAATAAATAAAATAAATAAATAATCCTTGTCTTCCAATAACTTCAGAAGACATTATACAACAAATGCTAAACGAGTATATTTTCACTTAATTTTCGTACTTAATAAGTATTTCGGGTGGGGGGAGGGGGTCCGGACCCCTAAATACGTCTTTCCTGTACTTCGAAGCCGTATGATTCCAATATAATCCTTTTATTCCAATAAGTTCAGTGGAAATGTAATGTAACACTATAATTGGGCATTCGCCTGTTGTGTTCAGATAAATAAATATATAAATAAATAAATAAATGAACAAAGGCTAAAATCATATATTTTTCATTATCTAATTTTAGTACTTGATTAATCTTTCGGGGGGGGTCCGGATCCCCTGGAACTCCCCCTCCCCTTAAATACTTCCTTGTAGGTTATTCTACCTCAACACTAGTCATTTCATATAAGATTTACAGCTTACTTTGCAAAGGAAACATGCCTTTTTTTGTCAGAGCGTAAATAGTTGAAAGTTAAGAAAGAAATCTGTAAAACAGAACAACTTATCTCCAGCAAATCCCTTCGTGACTCATTGTCAAGTGGTTCTTTTGTGATACCATCAGATAAGGCTGAAGTCTTAGGCCACGTCTGCGCTCGTGCATGTCTGTTGTCTCGATGAACACCGCGTCTTGTCTCTCTGAGCTTTGTGGCATATTTCCTAAGTCGCAATAGGAATAATAAAAAAAGCATTGAAAATTTGCAATACCTAAATTGCAAAGTTGTCCCTATCTGATAGCCACACAAACAAACACCATGGTTTGCGAGATTTTAAAATCAAGGTGACCGACAGAACACCTTATTTCGGGGATCCCCCTTTTTTTACGATCTACCTAGTTTTCTGTTCATGTATGGGTCCTAGTACATTCGATATAATTCCTTAATAAGCTGGGCTTACAAAATTCTAACAGATCTTATACACTTTTACATTTGTGCTGCCACCTGGAACGCTTGATGGGAACTAATTCACACAGCTGTTATGAACTTTTTCCACTATTTGGGGAACTTTCCAGAATAAACTCACGTATATTAGGGTATTATTTCATAATTTTCTGCCGTATTTTGAATGAATTTTTTTTTTTTTTACCTTTACCGCGGTGTAAAGGTATGTATTCTAATAAATTTCCCCGAAACCACCAATCTGTCAAAACACACACACACACATACACACGCCGACCTCTCTGATGGCGTAGTGGTTACATTGTCATTGTCAAATTGTAATCAAGGAGTCCTTGTTTTGATCCACGGTGAAGGCACATTGGACGATGATTCAGATCCCACTTAAACAATACAAAACACACACACATGTATGTTAACGCGTGCTCGCTTGTGTGTATGTGTGTGAATGTGTGTTTTGTATTGTATTCGTTTTGATTCGATAATTAAAACTTCAAAGTACTTCTCTAGTTAAATTGTAACAGTCATCAACGAAAATAACCTTATATTGTCGATTATAAAATAAAAGTGTTATGCAAGAAAACATAGTACCGGTAATTGCTTTTTGTCACGAATGTTTGTCTCGCTTAACGCCGTGTGCATTTACTTTCCTGCATCAACCCATTGTGTATGAGACGAACAATTTACACTCGCGCAATCTTATCGCCAAATGTATCTTGGCACATCTTAGATATACGGGGAAAGAAACCTAGCAGTCTTTCTTCTCCAAAAGTGAAATTCGCTTTACTGCTTTTGAGTGGTAAAATTTACATGTTTCTCTAAACGTGTTTGCCTTAGCATCACCCGTAGACATGTTTTCGTGTGGTTTTCAACTTATCATGTACAGTCAAGTTCAACGTTAAGTGGGTGCAATTTGTCCTTCACTGGCTTCATTTGCTTTTTCTTTTGCATCCTGTGTTTTCACGGGATAGTGTTTCACTGGTGGCGTTAGAGAGGGCATCCTCTGGTTTGTTGGTGATTTTGTTTCACTTCTCGAACCTTTTTTGCCCAAAGCAAATTGATATAGTTATGAACAGTTTGAGTGCATATATACGTATATATCTTAAAACATTAGCATACTTACAAATAGAAGCTTCTTTCACAATATATTTCTTCAGCGCGACTTTGCAGGAGATGGAAGATCCTAACGAAAAGTGACATTCAGGGAAGTATAAGGCAAGCCTTCTCTTCGAAAAATTTCCGCGATACTATTCTTCAACATATTATATACTAGGGGCAGTGGTTCCCCTTTGCTCCCTTTGGCCCAACCTTTCTACACAGAAAAGCTCGCCAATATAGGGTGAGACAAAAGTAAGGTTACATAGGAAAACAAATACGTGCATACAATCATACACATGATTGATGTGTATTGATTACAGTTACGGTACAGGTTCAATATGCACACCATCTTCTTGAATGCACGAAGCTCTAAGTTGTGTAAGACGTCTGCTGGTGTGGAGGAAGTGATTTTGGAGATAACACCTGTTATCCTTTCTTCGAGGTGGTACAGGCTCTTTTAGCGTACACGATGGCCTTTACGTATTCCCACAAGTATAAATCCAGGGGTGTTAGTAACCTGTAACAAGCGAACACGAGCAATATCACCCTGTAGTACATGATAATATGGTAAATTATCTCCATGATTTATAATTTTTTTAAAAAAATCGCAGATCTTCAAATTATTCGTTCTACTTTTAAGTTAATTTTTTGTTACAGATTGTAGCTAGTAATGGGTAGAAGGCACGTGTCATATGATCCCAGGTTCATATTACACAACGATAGAGAATGCAATAGTATATAGTTCTTTGGGAAATGCACTAATATAACCGACCGAGTGCTTTGAGCATTGGATTCAAGATCCCACAACGGAAATATCCAGGTTCGAGCTCCGACATGGGTATATGTGTTAATTTTATGTCTCCTTTCATCAATCCCACACAATCAGTGCTTGAAGCGATGGTGTATCCCCAATTATGCAAAGCTGCTCCTTTGCCGTAATACTAAAATGTAATAGTGGCCCCCTCTTCCAAGCTAGCTCCAAGACAAATCCTCCCACTTAACAGTTTCCACTTCGAGCACTGCATATATGTAATCATTATTCATCCTAATCGTCGAGATTAAACAAAATAATAATAATAAGAAGAAAATGTGGGAAAAGCCTGTGCAATGTAATGCATGAATACACTGAACATATCATAAAACTGTTCTCAATGGAAATATAACTTTTATCAGAATCCAAACAGCTTTTAATCGTCAAGAGAAATTGACGTCACTACTTTGCAAAGAGAGAATACATGTAGGATTTGTGCGTGAGTAGCACGTACGCCATCTGTAAAACTGACAGAGAAAGAGAACTTTACCGCTCACTTTTGTATTTCATTAAAACGTCAATTCTTTTCGTGAACTCATAAAAGCTCGTTAATTACTTCAAAGGGATAATATGGAAATTAACTCTTGTGTGAAATAAGCAATTAAACTCTCACAAGAACTTTCTTTTCAATTTTCCGATTTCCTGACCACAACCAACATTTCGCAGCTTCTTCCTTTAATATTTCTTGAGAAAAAAAGAAAAGTTTCCTGGCGCGTTAACATTCAACCAAGTGTTGCACCTAATAACTTGTTGCTGTTGTTGACACATACCCAATTGAAGCTTCTTCACCGTCAACTTTGTCTTATTCCATGCAACATTGCCAGCCGTGAAATATGATCCATCTTTACAAAAGCTCGTTTTACTTTTACCTTGCAGGAGGTGGTGAGTTCATAGAATTTTCTGAAGTCACGACAACTGGATGCTTAAGTGCCTTACATAGTGTTTTTTTTTTTCTGGGAAGAAAGGTTCTGGTAACTATTCTTCAAATTGGCTTGTTATTTTTTTTGTGATCCCTAGAAGAGTTGGTGTTTTAAGTTCACTTTATGCAACAGGACCAGCAGTTTAAAGTGGGATCCGAGCCACTATGTGCCTCCACAGGGTATCGAACTCGGGACCCCTTGATTTGTGGTATGTGCATAAATGATTGTGTATCCATGTAGTTACACACACGCGCGCGCGCATTTCTTTCGTTAAAATAAAATGTTATTAGCTATATTTTCAACTATTAAAAGGTTCCAGTACGGCGTACACTCAAAATCGAATGAAACGCCCCCCCTTACGGTTATGCAACCCGGAATTTTATATCATCTAGTTTCGCCAGGAATATCAGCTCGCGAGAAGCGTAGTGTTTCCAACTCTTGAATCTAGCCACAGATTCACGCGACCGGGTGGAGATCTTGCTTTCCTCTTGATTTGATTTTAACGGACAAGAAGTTTATTTTGAGAATATCTCTGGTAATAATAACAAGTGTTATTAACATTTATGCTTGAGTTTTTTATTATTCTTTTACCACTTCCGAACGAATATGTGAAGATTTTTTTTTTCATTTTGCTATAACGCTTTCGGCATTTTTCCTTCAGAGTTATTCTTTTTGTTTTTAAATTTTTGGCGACATCTGATTTGGAAAAAGTTCCACGAAGTTTGTTTTAAGTGTAAATGCATCTGGACATACAGTGTAGAGTGGGATTCGAACAACAAATATGAGCTTCCGTCGCGAATCGAACCAGCGCTCCTTTCATTATGTTTTCTTTCCACGTTTATTACAATTTGCTTCCTTCAGCCTACTTCCGATTGTCGTATATTTCAATTCGTATTCCCGTTTTTTTTTTCATTTGCATTGTTCGAGCAGTGATAACTTTCTCTCTTAATCTGGTTATTCGAATACTTTTATACTTAATTTTTTTTTCCTTTTCTCGATTTTCCCTTCGCACTCATTACAGATTTTGGTATCGCGCTTTTCCATATTTTCAGTAATTTAATTCTTTGATTATTTTTAATTTGCCCTTAGTCCGAATCAAGAAAATATGTTGGGAAATGTTTCCCGTGTAAATCTTATTGTATGGTGGTGTAACATTGATGCCAGCTTTTTCTTGCGATAAGGGTTTTGAAAGTGCAAGGGTCTCATTTATTAACCATGCTGGGAAGGGGAGGGGGCGGAGGGGTGCCAGAAACCTTCCAGTCGGAATATGCCTGAAACGAAAAGTATAGATCGACCAAAACGAAAAAAATCCTTGGGACGAAAAGTACCCGCGCAGATCTCCCTTCTTCCCTTCAGTTCGGGCCATAAGGAAGCATGGTCCACTCTCCCCCGCCCCTCCTCGCGGGAGTACGGTGCACAGGAGTCGTGGGTCTGCGCAGGTTGTTTTGCTTATGGTTCCACTCTTCCATCAGCAGGTGCGTGCTGAGAAGGCTATTCTATCTGCGAGTGAGGGGGAGGGGGTGACGAGCAACACTGCCACAGCGAGTCGCTGTAAATGATTTCATTGTCTGTGCTGGGTGAAACCGGTTCTTGGTGCTCCTACATTTTTCCGATACATTTTTGCCAGCCTTTCTAGCGAAGCGAGGTCATATGTTCCAGATTCGAACTCTGGTCAGGCATGAATGTATCACTGAGTTTGTCCCGCCACAATTTTATAAATTGATAATTCATCCGTATTATCGCGATTAACTCAAGAGGCAGAAGAGTGATGTAAAATAACCGAAATAGAAATTGATGCATTTGTGCCTGGTGCTAGTGTAACGACGAAGTTAACTCTTTATAAATGATGCAATAGGTAGCCTTTGCGCTCAAATACACTTATACCTTGCCACAAAAAAAATCTAACTTATCGCTGATCTCTTACTACATTTGGAATACAGCCAAGAGCGATGTAAAGCAATGCAATTACATTGTGAATGTTTCACATCCTATAGTCTTTCTTTTTCTCGTAGCGGGGGCGGGGGTTCATTCATTACAAATATCTAGGAATGGATTTAGCAGCAATCCGTGATATATTTAAATATCATAACATGCTGCGTAGCCAGGGTTCTTGGGTCCTAGCCTCTGATAATGAGTTTTTCTTTTTCGTTGTTTCTTCAATCTTCATCAATTTCCCTGAAGCATCATTCATCCTCTGTCGCCATTGGCTATATGTAAAAATTGACATAAAATTAGTAAATTTTGAAAAGAAAACACAAGGATCTGCTTTTCTCATAGCTCGCCAAACATGCACATTTCTGTATTTTATGCTTTCAGCGCTATCATTATTCTTGGCAGGCAATGGAATTGAAGCAACTCTCACAACTAACGTAAACTACATATCACTCGGGCATGACAATTCTCGCGGGCAAAGTGGATTTCTTTGGCACATGGTAGCGCAATAACTATCTTCTGGCCTAGATTTAAATCCGTACTTTTTATTCCAGTTGAGTGATTGACTCACAATTTTGCCATTGAAGGTTTGGGTTGTATTTGGGTTATACGTATTGTGTTTTTGGTGCGCTAGAAAAAAGCAATCCCAAAGGTTCGCACTGAACAGAAAATTGTGTGCTTTTCCTCTCTCTCTCTCTCTCTCTCTCTCTTCCAACTCCGTCCCTCTCTCTCACCCCAAGTCCCCACTATTTAGGTAAACTGTTGTTAGAAACATATTTTCCGAAGAATATCCACATTGAAAATAATATTCCCCAATTGTTTTGATAGGGCATTTCTATTGCTCCGAACGAATTATCTCCGTAAGAGGAATAGGGCCTCCCCTATGACGCAATCGTAGAGTCGTCACCTTTAATCAAGGGGTCCCGGGTTCGATACCCGGTGGAGGAACATAGTGGTTCGGAACCCACTATAAACTGTAGGTCCAGTCCCAATTAGTCTTTCTGTGGATAAAGTGGACTTAAAAAAACAACAATTCAATTCAATTCAATTGAATTATCTTATCAATATTTTTAAATCTGCATGCACCTGCTTAATTTAATAGATTATACATTTATATTCATTGCGGGCAGAAATGTGCGAGAAAACAATGCATTTTTTTCAGGGAATGCATGAGTCAATAATAATGTATATTTTACGGTATATACTTTTTTATATTGCATTGATTCAATAGTATCCTTATTTCCTAAAGCAAGCGTGAGTTTCTTTGCACACACCACGCAGGCCCTGCTTGACGTAAATCTCAGATGCAGTAACTTCACGGTTGCCTTTTGCCACCACGCTTTGGCTTTAATTCGAGCCCCGGTGGGTGCTTCGTTCGAGATTCTGCAGCAGTTTTACTCGTATCTATGCCTTGAGCATGCCACTTGCAACGGAACCAATAAAATGAAACTTTCTGCACCGGAATGGGCGTGAAACTCTACATGCACCAATGATAAGGTGTTTTCAAGAGGCATGTGCCACGTGCAGCATGTCCCTTCGGTCCGAATGTTCCTTTACGATATCATTTCATCATGCCTTACTTTCGGAATTTACAAGAGAGAAGATAGTCCGCATGTTCTTGTGCGGCGGATCTGCTGCACTACAGATTGCTACGACCCTTGGTGTGGACGATTCATGCGTCAGGCGTTGGATTCGGTGTTACGAGGAAGAAGGTGACCAAGGAATGAAGTGAAGACCCAACAAAGGCCGGCCGTGGAAGGCAACCAGGGAAAAAGATGCAGGCATTATTGAGATGAGCGAGGGCAATCCCTTCATGGCTACAACGAAGATTCGCCAAGAGTTGAAACTGGAGTGCCATGCTGCAACAGTTCGGCACCGTCGAGCGGCAAAGAATGAAGCAATGACGCATTTCCATCACGAAGCACGGATCAGTTTTCTTTACAATATTTATCAGCTCCTCAAGAATTTTGGCAGAACGTAATTTTGAGCGACAAAAAAGTATTTTCGTCTGACGAAAATGGTCAGGTTTATGTTTGGAGGCGCAACAAAACTCGCTACGGCCCCGAGAACATTTCTACCCATGCTAGGAGTGGCAGGATATCCGTGGCGGTGTGGGGATGGATCAGTTCGTCTGGAGTAGGTGGATTGGTGGAAGTGTCCTCGAGAATGAATTCGCAGGAATACATCACAGTGCTGGAAAACCACACGCTTCCCAGCGTGCGAGAGAGACACCTTGAAGATGAGATTTCGCACGTGACTTTCGATCAAGACAACAGCAGCGTCCATACATCGAAAGCGAACACCACCTGGTTTAATCAGCACCCAGGAATTTCAAGAGTAGATTGGCCAGCGAAGTCTCCCAATCGAAAACATTTTCACGTGTTTGATGTTTGGGAGAGTTTAAGGAGAAGACCAAACATCTGCTCGTGGAATCCTTGCCTCGTCGACTAGATGCAGTGCTTGAATCCAACGGCGGGTGGACACAGTATTGAAACCCCGCACGGTTTAACCGATGTTCTTTGCTACATCCCAGAACAAAACTAATTACACACATCTCCATATGCAACTTATGTTTCCAATTCTTTTTTATTGATACCTTGGTGCTCATGGTTACTTTTTCACACACCTGCACCATTATATTATATTCTATAATATTAATATTCACATTATTGACAGATATGATTCACATAAAATTCAAATGCGCAGCACACATGCACCCATCCCTAACACTTAACTATTAGTTACATTACACCTATCACGTTGTCACAGTTCTAAATCAGTGGTGCCCAGGGGGAGGGGCATTATGGCACAGACTGTGATGGAAATTTGACTGAGTAAACAGGGAACAAGTTTAATTACGTTATCAATTAGCCATTGCTGTTATACAAATAGTAATTTGTAGATTGTCAGGGGAATTGTTACGGGTAATAAGTAATATTGGTGGGGGGGGGGGCGATATCCAACTCTTACATATTAGGCCTTAGATTGATAGGGAAATTATGGTGGGCGATTAATGAAGTTAGTGGGATTTTCAGGTAGCTGGATTGATAATTATTTTGGGGGCAGGGAATCCCAACTCTTGTGTATTACTATTACGTCTTAGATTGCTTTTTTGGAGGGAGCAACATCAACAGGAAGTCTAAAATTGGCTTGGAAATTTGGTTGGGAAGATTGAGTATTAAATTTGAGGTGGAGGAGAGGTGAATAAAGTTTTGATAAAGTGTTATGTCTTAGATTGTGAAGGGACTCGAACCCGGAACATTCGGTGTCTGGATCGTTAGTCCATCACTAACTGCGCTTGGCCGCAGAGAAGGTTCTCTTTGGTGGCCAAGCGCGTTAAATGGTCCACTTCCGATACCACGAAATTTCCGCGTTCGAGTCACGGCTTCAGTATTGGTATCATGGTGTCAATTTAATCTAATCGTCACTCATCCTCATTAGCCGAAAGTGGCAGAAGAGCGACTTAAAATAACAAAGAGGTACAAAAACATCTTTAACTCTCTAGTAATTTCTGATCAATAGATGCGTATTAGCTTTGATTGTTGACTCTTTAATGATAAGCTTACGATTATTATTGTTAATATGGATTGCCATCCATCAACAGAAGGACGGACCAATCGATCATTTAATTCATGACGTTTTTTTGGTATTTGTTGTCCCTTCGGATCAGCTTCGAAACATAAGGAAATGATTAGATGTCTGTCTGAAGTTAGTGACAATGGTTCTTTGATTTTCCGTCGCTCTTTCAGCCGGCGCGGGAACCACCTTTATGGCAGTGATCCTCTGTTGCCGCGTTTACCTACGAAGGAACTCGTGGCCAAACAACGAATTAGGTCTACCGCTTGGGCAAGAAGCGGCAACTTCACAAAGCCCTCTTCTCCGAAGCAGCCAGCCGGGAAACAGAATTTTGTCAAAATAACCCTTCTGCTCTGTGAATGAACACCGGTTCTAACAGCGTTTCTATACTTAATTGGACATTATCCATTGTTTTTCTTTTTGATTGACTATATATTCTATCTATATATTTCGAGACATATCAAGAGATCACCTCTTCTCTCATCTTCAGGCGATCAATTTTTGCTATGTCTGTAGTGTGATTGGAACAATGACAGTCCGTGATTTTTTCCAAATCCGGTCCGCTAAGCAACCAGTCTTAGATGCCCATTCGAAATCGACAGCTATAGAGCAAAATATGTTTGAAGTGAAGAGTCTTATTGAATGAAACATAGCTCGACTCACCCTCACATTTGAATTTTTTTAGATAACTTGCTTGCACTTCGTATAGAAAGCACCACGAGACTGAAAATTCACACTATTTGTCATGGCAAATAGACCTTATTCCAGCTTCGCTGAAAGTTCGATGTAGTTGTCAGTCATTAAGTTCAACGCTCTCTGCGCGTGTGTTGTGATGGGTTACCGTGTTCCAATTTTGTTTTAATTCCATTTCATGCTCAGAAAGGCTACCCGAAGTGGGACCTACAGTTGAAAGTGGGATCCGAACCACTAGGCAGTTGTATCTCCACCAGGAATCGAACCTGGGATTCCGTGATTATAGGAGGTTAACGCGTTCATGGCTTTACAGTTTCGTGAATTCAAGGAAGCCAAGGTGAGAAAAATGTGAAGAACTATCTTCTACACGGAGCTAACTGTGTGTATGTATGTAAAACTTTCTAGCACATCCATTTTCCTACCTTCATTTTATCATCATTACGTTGAATTTTGCACCAGTGATTTTTCACTACGTTCTAGGTCACGTCACTTTGAGTCGTAAAGTATTGTCTGTAATTCAGTTTTAGTATAGTTTGTAGCCTCTCACCCAAAAATTTTTAAGGTGGGAGAAGGGAGGGGGGAAAATAGTGCGAGTTCAATTGAGAATACGAAAATAGAGCGGAATGATTATATTGCTACAATATCTTCAGGAAAGTAAAGCGTAAAATTGAATTCTGCCTCTGAGTGAGTCCATGATATTGTTTATGTTTGAAGGTAATATATTAAACATGACTATCAGCATAACCGGACGCATATAATCAGATGATTTATTAGTGTTACCAGACTAAAGGTGTGGAGTGCTGCCTGTTGCCTCGTTCATTACGGAATTCCACATGTAAAAATTGATCAGCTCTTATTGCTAGTAACCATTATAGGCTTAGACCAAATTCTGGCGTTTATATTTCAATTCACTTCCTCAACAAATCCTTTCTCGATTGACTAGATTTTAAGCGGAGAGTCATTCAGTTGTTTGTGAGTGTTCTTTTTGCAGAAGCAACAGCGGCTCGCTCGCACACACAGTGCCCCGCCCACTCGACGAGACTCGTGGTCTGTGCAGTGCAGAACAATGACAGTGTTGCCTCTCTATTCGATCTTTGTATTCTCTTTTGCCTGCCACTACACACACATTTCAGACAATTCTTCCCATACAACAAATGGAAAAGCAATCAGGTAACTGTTAAATGGCTCTTTTCTAGATTTTCTATTAACACTTTCCACGGCCAAGATATGTTAACTTGGTTCTGTTTCGTATTTCCACAATTTAGCTTCGTGCAGTAGGGCTTTATATTGCAAGCTAAAAAAAACAACGTAGGCAGGTATTTTAACATTTTAATTTTTATCCGTTTCATGATTGTGTGAAAGAATATGGTGGAAAAATACACTACTTGAGACAATATCACTAACAATAATTGGCCGCCGCTGTGCCCGAGCGTTGTAAGCCGTCGGCTTTTGATCTCGCTGCCGAAATTCCCGGGTTCGAGTCCCGGCCTGGGTATGATTGTTTATGAGTGTTCCTTCATGAATTTTATCATACACTAATCCTCATCGTTGCGACTAGCCAAAAGTAAAGTAAAAAAAGAGAAATATATTAGTAATAATAAAAATATGAATCTAGCTCCCCATGGTTCCTTTATGACTGTCCTTTTATCAATTCCATCGAGTCATCATTCATCCTCATTGTTGCGATTAGCCAATAAATGGTAGAGAAGCTGCGAAAAATAAGATGTAAAATAATAACAGAATTTTCTCCACAGAAGGAAAAATAAATGCTCCAGAAAACATGCAATACAGGAAAAGAGTGTCCTGTAATGTGAGTCTGTAAACCAAATGTAAATCACGAATGAAGAAGTTACGTGAAGGTTTCGTCTTCTACGAAGCAATACAGGCTTGGATGGCGTAGTGGTAGCGTCGACGCCTTGTAATCAAGGGGTCCCGGTGGAGGCACAAAGTGGTTCGGATCCCACTTTAAACTGTAGGTCCAGTCCCGATTAGTCATACTGTTCATTGTGGACTTACAACACCAAATCAACAGCCAACCAACCAATACGGGGTTGGAAACACTACGGTTATAGGTTTGGAAACACTGCTCCTCTCGGGAACTACTCTACCAGGCGAAACTAGACGATATAAAATACCGGGTTGCATAACCGTAAGGGAGGCGTTTCTTTCGAATTCCTCTGTACATTTTCGTACCGCCAGAGAAAAAGCACTGTATGTACAGTGGGATCCATGAGTATTACCGTGTAAATTGTCCATGACTATTTTCATTATTATTTTTTTTAAAACCTATGTGTTTTTAAGCGATGGATTTTTATGTATGCTGGTGAAGAAGTTGTCAAGAGCTTGTTTTGAGTTTTCTTTTAATTCTTGAAGCTGTTATTGGGTCAAATAAAGTGCACGAACATGGTGATGGACAATTTGCAAGGTAATACTCATGGATCCCACTGTACGTATGTCCAGCAACGTGACCATGCGTCAGGCTTTGGGCTCAGGCTACAGGACACGCACTGAATCGAGTTTCCTGGGGGAACCGTAACAACTTTTCTCCTGAGATTCGGTCTGTGAATGGAAACAGTGGCCACCCACCATGGTGAAGAAATTGAGGAGCTATAAATTAATAGCATCACAGAAACCTACGTCATTTACCCCTGTACCAGTAACGTTACCAGACGACTATTCTACTTCCTCGTTAATCGGGACGATGAATGGATGATGGGACAAAGGCAGTGATACATCCATGCCTTAACCATGATTTCCAACCACTGACCGCTAGGCCGCAGAGACCGACAGCGAGGGGGTATTTCTCAGGAAATAGGTCACATTTAACGCACCACTAAATATATTATAAAAAAACCATTTTTGTGTACAAGGATAATTTATTTGTCAAGTTTTCTTCCTTCTAGAGGGGAGGACAGGTCGGCCGGCTGGCACCTGCCCCCCAGCTCCCCACTGTTAGCGCTCTGGTGACGTGAATGCTGTGCTGAACTTGTGACATACTCATTCAGTGCGTTTCAATAGACTCATGTTGAACCCATCTAAAGTTGGGACATGGCCATAACGAAACGGTGAAAGTATTAACAATAAACATTTACATCACTTTCACGGAAATTCTCTTTCCATAGCATTTTTTGTAATTGTTTAAGAGAAGCAAGAAGTTCTTCCGTTATTTGCCATTTTAATGAAAGGCGTACAAATGGAGATGAACTATTGAAAATTTTGAACAAACCTTCAATTGTTTTCATTTCTGACTTTTCGATTAGTGTTAGTAAAGCTCTAACGAGTTTTAACTTCACGAGAAGTACATTATTTAATCGAACTTTCTATTTACTTCTTAAGTTGTGGTCCTTATTTAACGGTTCTGAATTATTAATAATTGTGTTGTAATGCTGATAGAAATTATTATCGAGGAGCATAATATTACTCTGTTAATTTTCATGCATAAAAAACTACTTTGTTAATGACTTAAATACGATGACTGGATGTTTTCAACGTTGAAGACAAATTCGTTTGCAATAGTATTTCTTCTGTATGGCTATCACAGAAACAAAAGGAAATCATCGGAATTGTATTTTTCTTTTTTTCTTCTTTTGTACTACAATACCGGTAAAAATGTGGAGCTATTGGAATTTACAAAGGGTAGATTTTTTTAGAAACTAATTATTCTTCGTAAATGTTTTATATCAAGAGATGCTTCCAATAACATGGTATACACAGAGAGTGAAGAGGAACTCATGGTAACCTTAATATCCATATAATATGTATAAGTCAGTGTATGGATTAACGAGTTACTTGTAACGCCGTTACAAGTAAAAGTTAGTTTTTCGGAGGTACTTTTTAAATCATATACTATAGTCATAGCTTAATTAGTTTTAAAATTAACTGGAAACGGAATTAAGAGTTACTTTTCTTTATATTTTCTTCAGCAAGATTTTTTCAATATTTTGAACCAACACCTGGAAGAATGGGCAAGTGTCAATTATCAAATTTCTGAGAATAATATTTTAACAGTATCACTACATGTGGCCCAAATGTGTTATTTTAGAACATCTAGGTCAAAGGAGTATTTAATTTCAAATCCTGGTCATGCTACATCTCCTTGGTTAACAGTAATTAACTAAATTTCGAGTTGCTTAAAAAAAAAAATGACAATAATTGCCATTCTTCATTTTCAAGTATAGGAGTTTACTTTTAATTTTATTACTTCTATAAATTACATTTCAACATATAAGATTAATTATAATTTAATGTAACTGAAGTTAATTGTTTGTGGTTATCAGTGAGAGAAACCAAAAACTTTTAAAAAACCTGCACCATTAACATTTCACCACGAATTCGACTGTGGGAACTTTTCAGTTCCTGTCGTACCATTATGAAAAAGGAAAGTTTTAGACAGAACAGACGCAACGTATCAACGCCACAATTCATGATCACCCTGTATTCATCAGGACTCGGGAGTTCCTAAAAGAATTTGACCATTTGCCGCCAGAGTCCGCTAAGGTGCTTGCTGTGGTTCCTTTCTCGTCATGCACCTGTATCGTAGAGAACGAGAGACTCGTGAGAAATTTGTGCGGTAAACGTGACCCTGATCGAGCTTTGTTTACACCTCCAGGCACAAAAAAGAACCAGCCAGGCGGCATCCATCCATACATTACACATCACGTGGAAAAACGAATTCACTTTCATCTCACTCGCTTCTGGCCAAAGAAAGTGCGTTCTTTTTTTTGTCCTGTTTTTTTCCTTTCTTCCTCTCACTTTCTACCAGCAACTTTATGCATGTTCCGTGCGAGTTCGGTATTGCGTCATGCCAAAAAAAAAAAAGTGAGAAGGTCTGAAGTAAGCTACTTCCTGTCTTCCCTCGTGAAGAATTTGTCAATAATTAGGCCCATTTAAAACTAGTGGCGCGTCCAGGGAAGGTAAAACCGGGAGTAATGTTCTCACGTTGCTTTAGAGACTACTGAAGGACACTATATCCATGAATTTCTTGGAAAATATACTGAAAAATACTTTTAAAAAGTTGCAATCAAGATGTACAGTCACCGGCAATAAAAATGGGACACATATATCCTGAAATACTCTCTTCTCTGCATGGCGCTATTGCCCATTTTTATTGCCGGCGAGTGTACTTTAACGCTGAAAAACGTAACCGAATGAGTGGTTGTGATAATTTTATTTGTAGGTGAAGAAGCATCAATAGTTCTGAAGGAGATTGGAATCCAAAAGTCTTGTTCACGCTGTGTTTTGTAGAAACAACAACAAAATGACTCGAGTCCCACACGATAACAACTGCCGTCGGAAAAGAATGAACTTGACTTACGCGTGCTGATGTGGGTTAGGTTTAGATAATTGTGCTGTTCTTTTCTCCTTAAAAAAAAAGAAAGAAAGAAAGATAAGTTTACGTTTGCACGCGTTGCCAAATGGAACTTTTGTTCCTATAAAAAGTGAAGCGGATGTCTCCATAAGCAAGAAGGAGGTTTCAATCGGCGGGAGCCCTAAAATTTTGATGTAGAACTAGCATCGTGAGAGCAGTTGGAGAGTCGCTTGAAAAGAAATATAGTAGAGGAAGCCGGTCTAGAATTCAGATGAGAAGAGCGCGCGATGCGACAAAATACGCGACCACGCGGGACCCAATGAAAAAAGCCTCTTGGAAAGCCTTACCCTTAAAGAGCGGTGTCTCAAAGCGTTAGGGTTTATATGCACCCGCTTGTGACGTATGTTACTATTCTTTTACGCACGGACTACTTTGTTTCGACACGTATTTAAATAGGCATAGGCCGGATCCTGTGGCCGATTGGTGTCGACCTCCGTGGCGGAGTGGTTAACACAGCGCGCTACAACGCCAGGGGTTCCGGGTTTGAGTCCCGGGTAAGGCAAGGGTATTTGTGTTTGTCCAGATGATAAGAAACTGAGAAACTGTAACAATTGAAAAGTGTAAAATTGACAAAAAGTGTGAATGTTGAGGGATACCTCCGTGTAGGGGGTATTTCCTTTAAAAAAAAAAAAAAAGTGGTTAGCACATCGCGCTGCGACGCCAAGGGTCGCGGGTTCGAATCCCACTCGGGCTTGCTTGTTTGTGAATGTCCATTTATCAATTTCATAATTTCATCACTCATCCCCATCTTCGCAAATTAGCCAAGAAGCACAAAACGCGAAGTAAAATAAACTAAATCAATAAATCAAATAGTCATAGGTACTTGAGATTTTTCAGAAATAAAAAAATAACGGTTTTGTTACATTTTTAGTTTTCTCAGAATTTGATGTTTGTTATTTAGCGTCGCTTTTCTGCCATTTTTTGGCTAATCGCGACGATGAGGATGAGTTATGGTATGATGAAAATTCCCATGTCCAGGTCGGGATTCGCACCCAGAAACCCTGCGCTAACAGCTCCGCCACGTCGATCGGCTTTCCTAAAATATTAGTGGAGTGTCATCATCCCTCCCCTTCTTGACATCTCCCTGTAGGTATATCATAAAATAATTTACATTTTTAAATGCATGCAAGCATATCTTCATTCTTTTACAGACTTTGTAGTAAGTACTTCATGTAGGTAATTGTACGCTTCGAAAATGACGACGGAAACACAATGGGATTTGTTCCACATATTGTGTGCTTTGTTTCCGGAACCCAGAAAGTGCTGCGTTTGAGTAAAACGTCTCCACTGTTTGCTTTCTCAGTGTTGGTGCCTGTTCTCGTTCAGTGCTGTCTTGCAAAAGATTCATGAAGCAGAAAGCCTTCCCAGCGTTACAGTGGTATGCCCAAGGTGAGTGGGTGTCATGCCACCGCTTTGGGTCAACTTTCCCAAAAGAATGGAACGTGAAATGCAAGAAAAGACTACAAAAGGACTGCTAAAAGGAAAAGAAGGCGCACCTTCTCCCTTACGAAATGTCTGGCCATGCCACTGCCAGCGCGCATGTAGTGCAAGGAAGAATAATCCCATTACGTATACACATCGCGAACGAGTGACCCTTTTTATGCTTGCTCTTTTTGCTAATCACAGCGTCCTGCATATGTCAGGAACTGAAATCGAACGACACCGTGAATCGAATTTTGACATACTTCCGTTGTCCGACATGTGGTCGTTGCCCTTTTTTGTGGTGCTTGCCTTCCAGCGATTTAGAAACCCAGCCGATACAAATTCTTTGTGCACAGCGATGGATGCTGGTTGTCACGTTGCGAACACACCTATGCACAGCCTCACGTGCGGCTTATTCATTGATGTTACAAAGCACGCGAGAGGCCCCCTATCGCTAGGTTCTCCTTCCCACGGCGAAAATTTCATTCTTGTAGTCTTTGAGCTTGTATCAAACCGCAAAAGCAATCTTAGTAACCGTATTTTGCATTAATGAACTATTATGCAATGCGAGATCTGTTGGAAGCAGTGTTGCCAAGTCAGATAAGTGGAAAAGGGCTAAACCGTGCCGAAAATAGACACGCCTCATTCAAGGAGTTAGTGTTTCCAAAACCCCAAAAAATATATCCGCGCTCTTTTAAGAGGTTTTCCTTCAGGATACATCAATGGAGTGGTAAATTTCCACCTACCCAGAAAACAATTGGTTTGTTTAAATGAAGAAAACACGTTTGGTCAAGCTTTTTGATAATTAGCATGTACTCAAGTTGATATCTTTGATCATATTATTCGGTAAGTCTAAAAAAATATGCGTGATTACTAAAATAGTATTTTGCTTCTGGTGAACAATCATTTGATTCTCGTCCATTTAAACGTATATTTGGTTACCAGAAAATGTTTTTGGATTACACCAAACAAACATCATTTTTCTCTGTGTAGATCTTCCCTGGTGGAAACGTATTTTGGGTCGGATTCCATTTTAAATTGTAGATTGAGTCCCGATTAGCCTATCTGAGCAACTCAAAACAAACAATTTTGCACCTTTTCTGTAACAGTTGTATCGTCCACGGAAACAATTTCGAAACGCCCATGCCTTTACTGGTACTTGAACCCAGAACTTGACGCTCTCTGAAGTAATGGTGATCGTAGCAAGCTACTATTAGGGGTCGCAGGTTCGAATGCTTCGTAAAGGTGTATACACAATGAGCGAGCGAGCGACTTTTTTTTTAGGTGGAGTTACAGAACTACTTTCATCAATAGTGTGCACCCCGAGTAATTTCATCTCATTTGTAAACTTCTTTTCAGTTACCTGGCGGTACAAATATACAACGCATACAGAATATACAGGCACAGAAGGTCTTGATAATTGTGTCTCTTAGAGAATTTTGTGGTTTTAGGAGTTTAAGGCTGTGATACACGCAACGACATACATGTGCTTCCTGACGTTGACATTTTTATCTAGTGCAGCGATTGGGTGTCAAAACTGAGAGGCAAGGACAGTTTACTTTATCTTGGTAGACAAGGCTGACCATTAACCCTAGCAATGCCAATGTTTTTTGTTTTTTTTGTTACACGGATTACCAAAGGGGGGGGGGCGGCTCAGAGGCCCATAAATGAAGGTTCAATTGAACTGGACTGATGTGTGTTTTCTGTCATTTGTACACATAAGTTAACTAATTATTATTATACATGAAAGATAAATTACACAGAAAAAACTGGCTTGTTTGGAATTACCAAAAAAGTTTGGTTGAGCTGTTTGGTTATGCTTTTTGTTTCCGATAACCAAATGTTGCTTGTAATTACTAAATAATTTTGTTTAAGAATACCAAAAAATTTGGTCAGACAAAGTATGGTACTCGTAAACAAAATGATACATATGTAAGTAAAGAGAAACAAAACGTTTGGTTAAATTTACTATATATGCGTGAGCGTGCTTTCGAATTTGAAATAACGATTGTCCAGTTTCGTCGAGTGTAGTATGAAAATCTTTTGTCGAAAATTGAAACTCATGTACAGGGTGATTCAAAAGTCGCGCGACATAGGACAACTCCGTTAATTGTGCAGATACCGAAAAAACTATAGAGGACAAAATTGTTGGACATATGTTTGAAATCATGACCGTGATGTTGCATTTGTATTATTTTCATTGTGTGCAGGAAACAAGAACAAAATTGTTGGAAAATACGTTTTAAATCATGGCCGTAATGTTGAATTTTTCTTTTTTTCCCCCCAGTAATCATCATCAATGTCCCAGTACACAATTCAGGAAAGGGTGGAAATGGTTCTTATCCATGTTGCAGGGATGAGTCTACAGGAAGCTGCGGAGGAATATCAAAGACGGCATCCAGATCAACCACCGGCACTGCATGCAACCATTGGTCGTTTACTGGAGCGGTTCAAGGCAACAGGCAGTATCCATGACAAACGACGGTCTGGGCTGCCACGTACAGCAACAGATCATGCAACCTCAGCTAGCATACTAGCTAAGCTGACAGTCAGTCCAACACGGTCAACACGAAAAGTGGCTCAAGAATGTGGCATCAGTCAAGCATCCGTGTCCAGGATACTATCCAGAAATCATTTCCATCCATATCCTGTGCATTTTGTCCAGGAACTGCATAGAGATGACACCGATAGACGGGTGCAGTTCTGTGAGTGGTTTACTGAAAGACGAACGCAGCAGCCACACCTTGAAGCTGATAGCATTTCGAGAGAATTTCGAGATGACACTCCTGCCCTATTTGGATAATCTACCCCTAGCAAAACGACGGGGGGTTTTCTTTCAGCAAGATGGAGTACCGCCGCATTACGGACTAACAACTCGCGAATTGTTGAATGATGTTTTACCTGGGCGTTGGATAGGTCGCAGGGGTCCCGTGGAATGGCCGCCTAGGTCACCAGATTTGAAACCACTTGACTTTTTCCTCTTGACCATCTCAAATCTCTCGTGTACAGAAACAGGCCCCGAGCACTGCAAGAACTTCAGGAAAACATCAGAGGAGCCTGTGCAACAATAACACCTATGGTGTTACGTAATGTGCGCAAGAGTTCTGTGAACCATATTCGGATGTGCCGTCAACAGGATGGCAATCAATTTGAACAATTCCTCCGGTAGTGTCCCAGCAGTGCAGCTGCTAGACATTCAGTTCAGGTCGTTCCTTTGTATCAGTTTGCCACTCCGTGCGGTTGCTATTGCTATTGCGATTGCCAATTTTGTTGTTCGGTCGTAAATGGAGTACGGCTATGACATTGATTTGTTTGTGTTTCTTTCCGTTTGCCGTTTTGACAGTCATTTTGTTTTCTTTTGTTTGTGATTTCAAGCAGACTGATAAATGGTCCATCTGCTGTCGCGACAATTACGCTCATGATTTCCAACAATGTATTTCCTACACTTATGCCCTCTATCGTTTTTTCGGTATCTGCACAAATAACGGAGTTGTCCTATGTCGCGCGACTTTTGAATCACCCTGTATATAGATAATTACTCGAAGCGAGTCTTTATGTTGCTGTGTAACCTAATATTCTGAAAAAAAGCTCAGAATATACTTACTTTATACTGAGTTTCCTATATCGGCCACTAGATGGTTCTGTCAAACGTGTACAAGAAACATAAGTTTTTGTACAACAGATAATTTTACGTTTGATTGTAATCGTAGTGAAAAATTGTGCTTTAACATTCTTCGAAAGATATGTGAACATCAAAGCTACAAATTAAAGAAGAAAATGTACTGCAATGAATAAAAGTGAATCTCCCATGAGCAACCTTTTGATTCTGGACTATATAAGTAGAAGGTAAGTGTGCCGCAGAAACAACAAACGCTCCAAAATCCGTTAGTTCACGTGAACTTTCTATTCTGAATGTGTATTTTGAGATGTTATTTTTTACAAACTATCCACCCTAGCTAAATTACAACATAAGTAATTATGAATAAATTATTTAACAAATCGTTTGGTAATTTTGACTAAGTTATTTGGTTTTCCTAAACAAATGGGCTACATTTTGTTAGATTTACCAAAATAATATTTGGTTTTGGTAACCAAAAAATTGTTTACGACAAACAAATAGAACTTGACCAAATCTTTTGGTAATGGTGAACAATTGTTTGGTTGATGCCTATTTAAACAAACGATTTGTTCACCACTACCATTTCTTTGGTTAATCCAAACAAACATTTTTCTCTGTGTACATAATGATTTTTAAGTAATTATAGTAAATCACTGTAACATTTATTACTTTTCTTCAATTACAATGTTGATCCTTGGAACAATGCTTAAACTGTGCAAAATTCTAGCAAAGTTATCTTTTTTTCTTTTTCTACTACCCATACATTCATTATTTCGAATTGTTACTATAGTTTAGCAATTGAATATATCCTCTCATGTATTGAAATACCTTTAAAACATCATTGCGAAATCTTTCCTTAGAATTACCAAGGGGTGGGCCTTTGAGGCCCATAAACAATATCAACGAAATAAAGTAACTTTTTAATGAACATTTTTGGGCAAAATCACGCGATGTCATTCTAAATATTGCAAAGAAAAATTACTATTTTTTATGAATTTACATTGATGGATATACATGTAATACGCAAAAAATGAATCAGTGAGCCTGAGAGGCGCCCCTTGGTATTACTAGGGTTAATAGGGCATAGTGCTAGAGCAAAAAGTGAAAGAAGTGAGGGGGCAACTGCCCTCTTTCCCCCCTAATCGTCGCCACTGTCATTATCAGAAACAGCATGTGTAATACGACTAAACCTATGTGGAGAAGCCCATGTAGATTTGCAGACAGGTACCCAATTAGTTTACTATTTTGGGAAAGCTCATGGAGAAACAGTACGTCTAATAGCTCTACCATACAGAGCTACGGATGCTCAAACAATGAACACAGCCTGATTTTGAGGTGCACTCCTTGGATCTCTAGGCGGATAATGTATAAAATGATAGTAAAGTTGATGTGTGTAATAGCATCAGGGTTTATTCAGATTCCACATGGGAAGTTATTAGTGCAATACCCACTTAAGGAAGTGGTGAAAAGGACCAGACCTGGCCCAAAATAGAACCGTTGGCAACACTGGCTGGAAGTGTCTGGAGGTAGAAACTCTACTACTGGAAGCAATCATGGAGAGACAGAAAAACTCGTTCCACAAGTGAAAGGAAGTGGTAAACATCAGGGAGGGGGAAAGAGATCCGGGTGAATATCGAGCCATTTCGCTGCAGGAAACTTTTTAGGCTCCAGTTAACATAACGACCTGTCGTGTCGCAAAGTGGAGCTTCTGTGTTTACATCGACATTTCTTCAGCTTCGTTTATGATCCGTTTCTTTTTAGTATTTTTTCTTCTCGTTTCACAATCACGACAGAAAATCGGGTTTGATGTTCATCAGTAATTCGTTGTCGTCCCATCACGATACGCATTAGATCGTGAAAGATGCAAGTACACATGGCTGTCTCGCTTTGATAGATTATTAGGCCTATTAGGGCCCAATGGACCACCCACATGCACTTATAACCAGACTGGAAAAGAAAAGTTGTCGAAGGCGTACATTATCCGTGGACAGTACTAGAATTCAGTTCTCTGTTCCGATCTATTTCGTATTTTTATTATTTAACGTCGCTTTTCTGCCACTTTTGGCGACGATGGGATGAATGGAGATTAGATGTAATTGACGAAGGGGCACTCGTGAAGAATACCAATGTCCGCACAGGAACTTCGGTTGCAAGATCAAAAGTCACTCTGGGCCACAAGTGATGTAATGAGCTCCACACACCTGTTCTTTTCACTCCCAGTTACCCTTTTATTACGAACTGGGTGAACCCCAGAGCCGTCCCATGCAAGAACATTGCTGGAAAAATCCCCACCGGAAATCACTTACCCTGGAAATCGAACCCGTGTTTCTAGAGTCTCTATCTCTCTCCCTCTCTCTCCCTCTCTCTCTCTCTCTCTCTCTCTCTCTCTCTCTCTATGTATCTTATATATATATGTATGTGCCATTTTGGAATTACCTCCAGATCTTTAAATGGGAAGAGAATATATATATATAAGGAGCGTATATTCTAGGCTATCTAGGCTATCTGCGAAGCCTGAAGCGCAGAGAGTAAAATACAGAACAAAAATCTATTACAAACTGAATAAATTTACTCATTTCAATAAGAACTAATGGCGATTCTGAAGTTGGCAACCTGAATTCTTAGGAGTTGGCTACCTGAATTTTTAGGAGTTAGCAACCTGCATTCTTAGGAGTTGGCAACCTGAATTCTTAGGAGTTGGCAACCTGCATTCTTAGGAGTTGGCAACCTGAATTCTTAGGATTTGGCAACCTGAATTCTTAGGAGTTTGTAACCTGGCTGCCTTTGGGATGGTAACGTCAAGAGCGAGCAAAATGGGCCTGTCTGACCACTTATACCGAGGGTTTATGCCAGCCTATAGTCTTCTCTCTTCCTCCATATCCTAGGACCACGTGTCATAGTGAGCTAGTCGGGGTTTTGGACTCAGCATACGACAAAAAGCGAAGTAAAATAAATCAAATCAATCAATCACGTACGGTCCAACATTGAAACTTGGAAAATTTATTTGTATTAGGAAATCAATGATCCACATACTGTAGTTTTGTAGTTTTATGTACTGAAGTTTTAATACTAAAAATAATGTGCTCTTAACTCGCCCAACAAGATAGTGTATGTAAGTGCAAATGTCTGCACTACATGTCGACACTATTCCATCAACGAGTGGCATCTCCAATATGGGGAAACAAAAGGAATATGTATTAATTTATATCACTTTCATTTACTGAGTGAGCGAAACGTGCATATGATTCAATACTTTCTACTGATAATGATATTCATAGTATAGCATAGTTTTAGTAAATACAACACGTCTAGTTTGTCACCGTATGGCCGTACCGATAGCGCCAAACGACACGTTTCTGTGAGAAATACTGATTTTACAGTTGAAACAAATAGACATATCTGCGTTTACACTCTAAATGTCTTCTGCTCTGCCACTCGTACTTTGCATACTAACCCATTGAAAAATAGCTGTCTTATCTGTAGCTTACTTTCATGTCATCTGAAATGTTTTGAGGCTGTAAATATAACAGTTGGGCTGAACAGTTCGTAGGCTGACTCATAGATGGCGTTACTAGAATTAAATCCATGTGATTTTTACTTAGTACTAACCTTCAAAAGATACGTGTATAAATTTCACAGCTGCCGGATAATTAGTTCGTGAGATATAGCATTGTGAGTGAAGCAGCTTTTGTTATTGTGAAAAAATGGATAAAAAAGAATTTCGTGTGTTAATAAAGCATTGCTTTTTAGCGAAAAAAAATACTGTTGGAGCCAAGGCTTGGCTTGATAAACATTATTCGGACTCTGCACCAGGAAAATCAACCGTTGAGAAGTGGTTTGCTAAATTTAAACGAGGCGAAATGAGCATCGAAGACGATGCACGCAGTGGACGCCCCAAAGAGGCTGTTACCGACGAAAACATCAAAAAAGTCCACAAAATAATTTTAAATGATCGTAAAGTGAAGTTGATCGAGATAGCTGAGACTTTAAAAATATCAAAGGAACGTGTTGACATATTGTGCATGAATATTTGAACATGCGAAAGCTGTGTGCAAAATGGGTGCCGCGCGTGCTCACAATCGATCAAAAGCAACAACGTTTTGATGATTCGGAGCAATGTTTAGCGATATTCAACCGTAATAAACACGAATTTTTCCGTCGATATATTACAATGGATGAAACATGGCTCCATAACTACACTCCAGAGTCCAATCGAAAGTCAGCCGAGTGGACTGCACGTGATGAACCGAATCCAAAGCGTGGAAAGACGCAACAGTCGGCTGGCAAGGTTATGGCATCAGTAATCTGGAATGCGCATGGTATTATATTCATCGATTACCTCAAAAAGGGCCAGACCATCAACAGCGATTATTACATAGAGTTGTTGGAGCATTTAAAGGATGAGATCACGAAGAAACGGCCCCATTTGAAGAAGAAAAAAGTGCTGTTTCATCAAGACAATGCACCGTGTCACAAATCAATGAAAACGATGGCAAAATTATATGAATTAGACTACGAATTGCTTCCCCATCCACCATATTCTCCAGATCTGGCCCCCAGTGACTTTTTCCTGTTTGCAGACCTTAAAAGAATGCTCGCTGGAAAGAAATTTAGCACTGATGAAGAGGTAATCGCCGAAACTGAGGCCTATTTTGAGGCTAAAGAGAAATCGTACTATAAAAATGGCATCGAAACATTGTATGACCGCTATAATCGTTGTATCGCCCTCGAAGGCAACTATATTGAATAATAAAATCGAATTTTGTCAAAAAAATATTTTTTACTATGTTAGCCTACGAACTTTTCAGCCCAACTGTTATGTGACTTATCGCCATCTAATCCATACCCTTCATTTCATCTCTCTCTCTCTTTTCTATATCTTGTGTGTCTCTTTGCTTCTCTTCTCTCTCCCCCTCCCCCCCTCTCTCACTCTCTCTCTCTCTCTCTCTCTCTGTGTCTTTCTTTTTCTTTCCTCTGTGTTGTTTTCTGTTTTTGTTTCTCTTTCTCCTCTCTCTCTCTCTCTTTCTGTCTTGTTTCCTGTGTTCTTCTTCCTTCCCCTTCTCTTTCTACCTCTCTCTCTCTTCTTGTTTCTTTCTCTTTTTTACCTTCTTTCCCTCTCATGATTTCCTTCCATTTTCTTCTCTTCCTTGCTTTCTGTCCTTTTACTTTCTTCCTGGAACCAAGGCATCATCGGTCCAGCGTCTCCCGTCTCTCGAGAACTCATTGTGGACAGAAGCAAGGAACAGTGTTCTCGGAATTGATTCCCGCTGGGAACAAAATGCGGTGGTTCGGAGTGCACTGTAAACTGCAGCAACGTATGAATACGATGTCGAATTTTCCTATCTATTCTTAGAAGCTTGGAAAAAATATTTTGAAAGAAAAGATTGGATGCTGAACTAAATGTTGTACTCATTTAAAGCTTCTCTCTCTCTATTTTTTCTTCTTCATGTATAGGTTTCCTAACAGGATTTGGAAGTGTTTCAAAATCGTTTCCTTCCTCATATAACGTGACACTTACTAATATCGGGTATTAGTTATCATGCTGATCTTTACTTACAAATCCTAACAATGCATATTGGAACAGCGGGCGTACAAATATGAGGTGGTTTTCCATGACAGATAAACGCCCTTTTGTTCAATAAATTCAGCTTTGTCTCTAGCAGCTGCACAGATAATTCAGGAAACTAGGTTTCCACTCACCTTTTGCCTGCGAAGAGTACAGGGTCACTACACATATAAGAAGTTATGGATATAATAAGGCCGAGTTGATTTATGAAAATTCAGATTATTTTTGTGTCCTATTCAGGTAGCGAACTTGGCTCACAAACATGGGAATTAACGAATTCCTACAATGTTAGTAATGTTGCTGTTCAACATAATGTACTATAGAGTTAATGTATCACACTTTTTCATTGCCAATTCTTTATTTTTTAAGTTTCAATTAGTATTTTGTAATATTGTGTACTGTAGAGCATATTCTTCCTGGTGTATATATCAGATACTGCCATCGTCACCAAATTTACTGTACACTTAAAACTACTGCTGTTGAATCTGTGGAACTGCGTTTATGTCAGGTCCGGGCTAACACCTTGAAGCCCCCGTGTAATTAAGTTATAACTCTTAAGACAAGTTATACCAGATTGTTACTAGACCTATATATTTTTCAATTTGCACGTTTCGAATATGTAATGGTATAGTGGGATCAAGTTGTGATTGCACGCGATATTTAATCTGGAAGCGGCTGCGCGGCAATCGCAACTTCACGATAAGATTGAATACCCTCACTATATATCACAAATTACAATTTGTGTCGCACTTCTCGCACGACAATGCAGGAGTCAACAGGCAAAATCGACGAGAAGCGCGAGACAAGCCCTGTAAGAAAATGCACACACAAATATATGTAAATGTACATGTAAAGTCAAAGGGTCCAGCAATGAATAACACGCCGTGCCTTCTTCATTGCGTTAGTTTGTCCTCGAAAATCCGTATCTTAATTCACCCTCCTTATCGTATATGTCTACGATTATCCAAAATGGTACTTTCGACTTCAAATTATAATTGCCTCGTAACGTGTATTTTATATATATATTGACTTACTTACTATAGATTATAGGTAAGGTAAAACTACAACTTATGTTTGTCAATTATCAACAACAAAATGCATTACTCAATTAACATATATGTATTTCGTAAACAACAAGCAACTCGTAAAAGAATCCAGAATTAACAAGGTCGGTATAAGTCAAATTGCAAGTTCACAAAGACGACGTGCGTCCACGTCAAAAATTCCTAACACGTCCTGCGTGTATATTTAAATTCATATCAGTTAATAAAACACCATTAACAATAGGTAACAAGTACGCGTACGTGTCTTTAACCTGACCCAATTAAACAACATGCATTAGACAATTAGACAATACCTTTCAACTATCTTACAGACGTGTTAAATACACTGTAAGTCTTCATTTATATTGTCACGCTAATTTACTTTATGATAGTCGTTTTTCCCATTCATTAATATTGTCCCAATTCTCCCGACTTTTAATGCTACCATTTAAAAATGGAAAGGTGTAAATGGAACAATGGTCCCGAATTGACTAAAGGAGGGGTGGAAGGTTCGTAGATTTTCTTTTTGTAAGCAATGAACTTTAACCACAAGCCTTGGGCGATCAGACCAAAACGTCAAACGTGGGTCGAAGAATTACATTACAAGATCGACGAAATGCAATTAACACGTTCGTCCACTCAAAAAGGGAGTACACAATAGTTAAGAGATCATTTACGTCCACAATAAATCTTTAGCGACCAAAATAGTATTTTGAATCCATGGTCAAGCAAAAGTTATGCAATTCAGTTCTCGCTAATTTGGTCAATAGTTTTTCTTAGTTCACTTAGTACATCCACTGCACCCAAAAAGGCGACACAAACAAGGGGGGGAAGGGGAATAAGAGTACAAAAAAAAGTAGTGGCCCATTTTACGAGTGAAACACCAGGAAGGCTTCCGTCCACCAAGGCAGCATGCTAGGTACGCCTCTCGCCGGCCAAGTAGAGCCAAAGGGTTGTTGCCGTTCCGTTCCAGTCGATAGAAGCGACTCTGAAGCACTGCTGAGGTTTTACGCCCAGCCCGCTTGTACCGATTCTGCCGCTAGAGGCAGCACCGGTAGAGCTATCGAGGACAACGGCCTCTGATGGCCGAAAATTGAACTACGGATATTTACGTCGAATTTTCAGTTTATGTAATGTTTATAATATGTGGATATTAAAAACGTTACAAATACCATGTTATTTTTCCATTTTGTGGTCCTATTGAAAGCATTTTTCCCCATTGGAAGCTCCTTTGCAGATGGAAGTTTGGAGCTGTTCCCTCCCATCCCAGCTCGCCCTAAATCTAGGCCTAGTTTACACGTAAAAGTATGTGCGCAATGCATACTATTGGGTGTATGCCAATGATGCAAGCAACAATCTATACAGCGTTAAGCGTAGTCTTGCGGCAAGCCTTGTAGAAGCGACATTTAGTAGATCGCTGTTCTAAAACAACCGTTTTTAAGGAACTGCAGTTCTTGGACTTTCAAATTTTGGAGGCGGGTAGGGCACTTTGTGTATTTATTATACCTAGGTACAGTTACAGTTATGTTATAATTAGACCTCGGATTTTAAGTTTTTAACCTATTTTTTTCCTTTGCAGGTATGTAAGAAATAATAAGTTATGTCAGAGTTTCGTTAAAAACGCAACAACTGATGAAGTTTTATAGTGTTTAAAATAACCTATTTTGCTTGTTAAAACCTATTTTAGGTTCATGCGCCTAAATCAAGCCTATTTCTAGGTTTTTATATATATTTAAAGGTTTTACACAGAGAGGCATTTGCTTTGTTTGGTCACGTAAAAATTCAATGACGAACGTGTCTGAAACGTACTCTCTGTCGATTTCCCTTCCTCCAAGTCCATGGTGATTTTTCAAAGCTCTAAACAAAGCAAAATATATGGTGCCACTGTTACCTGTACAATCTAAAGTGGTCTGATCTGTGTGGTCACTTTCGCGTTACTTCGGTGCTTTGTGGCATTCACGCCTTGCAAACTAACATTTCAGCATTGAAGTTTGCACCACTGACTATGTTTTTGTTGAAAGATTATTTTCAACATATAAGATGATCCTCACAGACAAAATGGCGGAGTTTGACTGTGGATAACCTGAAAAAAGATTGTTGCCTAACTATGCGCCGAAGAGTGGATTTTAGTATCAAATTTCCAATGATAAGTTCTGCCATCGTCGTAGGGTTAGGCAACACACATAACGTTATGCAAGATAGTGCGTATTTCACAAGACTAGTAGAGGAGAAGGCTGGGGCCATACCTGATCACGTGGTCCTTGACGTCAGGCGTGACGTCACGCACTATGTTAATATAAATCAATTATATTTCATAGTTATTACTGTTTTGCATTCTTGTTTTACTTTTACTGTGCGTATTGATGTAGATTTGTTAATGATCTCTTGAGACAGAAAGCATTATTCAACACTCACAACTACACTAATTTGTGTGTGTTTTCAATATTATTCTTAGTAAAGTATATTTGAAATTAAAAGTAATTGCTTATCTTTTCATTGTTATAACAAAAACTATTTCCCCCGGGAAATTTTTGGTGTTTTTTTTTGTGGCCAAGATTGTTGGTGTGGGGGGGAATCCCCCTCGTCCCCTCCAGGATTTCGCACCCTGAACCCAACAATCCAGAAATACAAGAAAAAAGGAGCGAAAAGAACAAAACAGATCAGCCTTTCCACGTTTCTTTCCGTATGGGGTAAAGACTCAGCTGGGTTTTGTCCGCCCAATGACGTCACACCCGCGGCAGTCGCGAAAAGAGGCGTGTCTGACCCCAGCCTTTCGTTCTAGTAGTCTTGCGTATTTCAGGATATAGGTGCCCCATTTTCATTACCGGTGACTATACCTAATCAGGATTTTTCAAGAATTTTGAACTATTTTAAGTTTTTTTGAATCTACTTCATGATTTTTCGAGCCTAACTTAAGATTTTTAGGACCAATTTTAGGATTTTTAGGACCTATTTTAGGGTTTTTCGAACCTATTTTAGAAACCTAAAGCACACTTTTTAAAACCTAAGGCTCTGTCCGAAAGGTACAAAGTACAGATTTAAAGTATGGTCTTGGCGGAAGTGACGTCACCTAGTACAGTTCGAAAGCGCCAAGAACAGAGGTACGCAAGTGCACATTCCACCACCTTCCCCTATGACGTATATATAAATATTCAGTTAGAAATTCGCTTGATATGTCTGCATAAGACGCGTAGTAAAGTAACTCAGGTTTTGAAATATCGTACATACCTTATAATTTACCAAAGTTTCGGACATTAATTCAGCTTCGTGTCTATTTTACTCAGGTCTGCCTCCTTCTCGGTCTCGTCTTCAAGAGTCTCGTTCAGTCTCGCATCGCTTGTCTCATCTCGGTTCCAGCCCAGTGAATCGGTAAAGCGAAAGGCTTGCATATGCACCATCTGGTGATACAGATTAAGTAAAATGAAAGCATCGAAAAAAGATTAATTGCACTCTTGTACCTAGATACATTACTTGACATTACTTGATGTCATGTAAACCGTATAGCACAATTCGTAGAAGTCAGTGCGAAGAGTCTAGCGCCAGAGTTATATTATTTAAAAATGTCAGTTAAATTAAGAACAGTCCTTTAGGGTGCAGTGAAAAATAAATCTGAAAGAACTTGGAAAGTTTCGCTTCCGTTAGGCATTTAACACGATGTAACACAATGTTTAAAATTTCGTTTTCTGCAAGTCTGTTAATTAACGAGCGAGATGTTTTCACTTCTTCAAATAAAAAAGCCGTGCATGGACTGTAATGCGCGCAAACATTCACTTTCTTTGGAACGAAGAGAGCTTTGAAAAATATCTCCATTCGCGTAATGAAATATGCAAATGAATTAGAAAGAGTTTTTAATGAACATGGTAGTAAGTGAAACAAGATGTCGGAGCTTTGTAATCTGAAAGCAAATATTACTTTCATTCTTCTAATTCCAGCCTTGCTCTAGCAACAAAGATTCGGTAGTGCTTATAATGAACTTTTTGTTATTTCTCAGTTTTTTCCATCTCTCAGCGTTAAGCGCAACGATGAGAATAAATGGTAGATTTTAACGAAATAGATGCAAGGAAGGAACAAACCCTGTGAAAGGTCCATATCTTACTCAGGATTCGATTGTTTCATTGATTTGCTGTATTTTACTTCGCTTTTGTGTGCCAATTTCGGCTAATTTGCGAAGATGGGGATGAATAATGATGTGAAGAAACTGATGAATGGACACTCACAAACACCCATGCCCAGGCCGGGATTCGAACCCGGGACTCCTGGCGTCGTAGCGCGATGTGCTAACCACTCCGCCACGGGGGTCTGCTACTCAGGATTCGAATCTACGGGTCCAGGCATCGTAGCGTTCTACGCTAACCACTCCACTGCTGAGGCTGGTATGCTTCTAATGGAATCGTTACGATATTCATGTACTCTCTCTAATCCATCTGATATTGAACACATCCAGTTTTGCAATTAAATTTAATGAACATCTCACCAGTAGTGCATCGGAAATGAAAAGAAACACTAATTTAGAAATTGCCATTAGCCTTCCACAATTTTAGTTTTACCCTTCAACATGTTCTCCTCATTATTCTTAGATAATAAGTAATAAGAAATATATAAATTAATTGTAATACATCCAAGTACATTAAAAAGAAAGTGAGAATGCGATCCCGGTCCTCAAAGAAGAAACACATCAATATACCACTAATGTGTTCGGATTGTAGAAGTTTTGTTTCATGACGCAAATCTAAATTCGCACTGAATAATGAAATACATTTCAATTCAACTCTCCTGGTTAGTGACACTAATTAAGTTACATATTATTTGACAAATTAACCACATTCATTTCTAACATTTTCTAGATTTTTCTATTTCATATCGCATCCATATAAAGGATGTGTGTGTGGGAATGTTGGGGGAGTAAGTACGTGTCCAAAGTTAAGATTTGATTGATTGATTGATTTGTTGTTTTAAGTCCATTTTATGCACAGTAAGGCTAATCGGGACTGGACCTACAGTTGAAAGTGGGATCCGAACCACTATGTGCCTCCATCGGGAATCGAACCCGGGACCCCTTGATTACAATCCAAAGTTAAGAGAAAATGAAAGAAATAGCATATGAAAGCTATGCAGTTGTATAGTATGGTAACTCAAAGGGTGGTATTTAAAGCGGAGCTGAGGGGAAATTCCCCCCTGAATACTGCACCCCCTCTGATCTCACACATTTCCCCCTTGGAAGTGATACATATATAATTTATATATAATCTTGATGCTTCGAAACAAGGGCTTCCTTGATGGCGTAGTAGTAGTAATCAAGGGATCCGGTGTTCAATACCCGGTAGAAGCACATAATGGCTCGGATCCCACTTTAAACTGTAGGCCCAGTCCCGATTAACCTATCTGTACATAAAAGTAAACTTAAAGCAACAACTTAAACTCAAGGCTTCGAAAAAATCTTAGGTGTTAAGTGCCTTTAAATACCTCTTTAATCGAGCATTCACGTGCTTAAAACACAATTTTACCTCCAGCCCAACATAACAGTGATGAAATCTTGACTATGATCGTAACATTAATAAAGGGCTGACACGTAATGACTTCCTACCTGCTTCTCCCAATCAATTTTCCGATTGGAAAGCAGCAGGTATAATAGGGCTAAATTAACGTAAGGAACTCCACATTTATTTCCACAGATATCTAATCGGTTGAATATTTTGAGGACGTTGGAGAAGATGTAGAAAATTATCAGGAAGTTTCCCAAGGAACAATTCATGTGGAGAAGTAGATGGGTTATGTTGAATACCTCCGGTCCCATTACGCTGTGATTGTTGGTTTTGGTAAATTTTATATCTGGATCAATCTCTTCCTAAGTGGGAAAAAATGATTGGTTTCTCCAGGCGAATGGGTGTTGGACAGGAACTGGAAGCAGCGTTGGCGTGCTAAGTTCAAATGCCGGCTGGAGGACTTGACCTCGTGATTTCACATATGAAAGAATCCGCCCACATTTCATGTTTCCAGTTTCATTGGATCATGGCCTACTTACGACGTGTTCGAGCCTTATGCATCACTGTACTCTAAGAGAAAGTCACACAATGCAGAGAGAGAGTATACTATAACAATAACGTTTCAAGAACAACAGAACTCATTGCCACAAACGGCGTTAGTCGCCTTGTAATGAAGAGATCTCTGGTTCGGTACCCGGTGGGGCACATAGCGTAGTGGTTCGGATCTAACTTTAAACTGTATGTCCAGTTCCGATCAGCCTTTCTGTGCATAAGTGGACTTAAAACAACAAATCACTCAATCAATCAACCAAACAAACAAGAGCCGTTAGTGGTGGCATTGTCCAGTGTTGTTTACACACACACACACACATACACACAGAGAGGAAGAGAGAGGGAGAGAGAGAGAATAACAGTGAAAGAAAGATGGCAGCTAAGGAGTTTATGGGGGTCAAGCTTAGATTAATAAATTATAATAAATAAAATTATATGCATTTTTTATATAATGTGAAGTTTATTAATTTTCATCTTACATACACGAACATGAGGATCCATTTTGGATTAATCTGTTTTGAAATTACTGTATCTACTAAAACTAACGCACAATCGGGGATCATTTTCTTTCGAAAAGAAATACCAGATTGTTTGAAAATCTCAGCTCAAAAATTAATTTTACGGCAGTTAGCCTGGCACTTTGGGCTCCGTTCGTTGAAGTCGGATTAATGTGAATTCCAAATCTCTGTTTTCTGCATCCTCCCTTCTGGCTCATTTTAAGCACTTGGAAGGGGATATGTATAATATCGCGATGCTTCAAGAGTACTTACTGAACGCTCGCCCAACTGGAAATATTTCAAATACCACTCTGGAGGTCAGTGCGTTTCTTATAAAGTAGAACAGTTGTAAAGATAAACGAGGTAGCAGACCGGTTCCCCATCGTTATACCAAGGCTGCACATTTCACTTCAGTAGACCAGGCTGTTAGTTATGAAATGACGATTAGATGATGAAATTGATGCAGTGACGAATTAAAGATCCTTTCTCATGTCACATATTAATCCATTGAAGGTTTATTGCTAGTTGTAGACGTCATCTCCGAAGAAGGTCGCTTTTACGTTGTATATAAAGGACAAAGGAGAAAAGGTGATAACTGGTAATTTTAAAGTTACTGCTAGTTTCAGACGCCTTCCATGTCACCCTTAGCCTGCCTTTGAACTAGTGAAGGAACATCCGTGCCGAGGCCAGGGCGTGAACCCGGAACCCTTGGTGTCGAGATTGACCTCCGAGGCGACTACATGTATGTAATGATTGTAAAAGTACGTTCAGTCTCCGGCAATAAAAATGGAAATCTTAAATGTTCGTTTCCCTGCAAGGCGTTATGTGGGTTGCCTAACTCAAAACTCACTTATCGCCGCACAGTTAGGCAACACACATAACGCCTTGCAGGGAAGCGAGTATTTCAGGATCTAGGTGTTCCATTTTTATTGCCGGTGACTGTACATGAACATGTACGTACACGTGTAAATACTCCCAAGGAAGGTGAATATTACATTCAGTGATACCACCGGGAACTAGAATATTAAAATTACATAAAGCGTGAAGTAAGTCTTGAAGCTTTGATCAGGGTTGAAGATGAGAGTGACGTTAGCTCTCGAAAACTTGGAATATTTTCCACAACTCACCTGGTCATTAGCCCGAGAGAATCTATTCTACATAAAGCGTGTTTAATATATATATATATATATAAATATATAAAATGGATGTAGCTATGTGTGTGTATATGTATGTATGTTTGTTCCCACATTACTCTCGAACGCCTGGAGCAATATCAACCAAACTTGGTACACATATGAGTTACAATCTGGAAAGAAATACCGTGGGGGTAAGACACCCCTGGCACCCCTAAGAGTGGGGGTGGGAAGGGGTGACATGTAAAAATAATCGAAAACGACCAATATTAGTGTGGAATCCATTGTTTTCGGGGTCGCTAAGATGAATAGTGACACTCCCAATGCCGTTCAACTCCAAGTTCATCACCTATCAACATGGGGGTGAGAGGGGGTGAAGAATAAAATGTCAAAAATGACCTATATTGGTGTCGAATCCATAGTTTTCGGAGTCATTAAGCTAATTGGTGACATTCACTATGAAATTTGAGAAAGAGAGAGGGGGGAGGGAGAGTTGCTTTCTCGATCACGAACAACAAGTCATAGGAGCAGAGTATTAAGTACTGCGGTGTGGATTTAAGATCGCCGTGTTTCTCTCACGGACAACTTTAATAGAAGATTGGAATAAATAAATACCCGGGCAACGCAGGCTAATCAGCTAGTATGTTAATAAAAATGTGACAGCATACGCGTATAACCTATTACTCTTTTCTGTGCTGATAAATGTCATTATTGTTATTATTAATGCCGCCACCACGATGTGTAAATGTGTTGCCTCGATGCTCACTATCTCGCCACGGTTCCACGAGTTCAGGCGTGATCTGTGAGAGTTTCTTCACCAAGTTCATGAAATCATCATTCATCGTTGAGATGAGTTAAAAGGGGCGGAAAAGCGACGCTAAATGAGAAAATTAAAAATATTATTTTTACATATTTTTTTCTTATTGTGTCACTCTTCTCAACAGTTCTTACCAGTTCCTACACTGCACCTCTTTACTGCCTTCCTTAAGATTTTCTTTTACGAAGAAATGTACAGTATATACTACTCATTTCCTTTCCCTTCTGGCATGAAAAGAGGGCACCACCTACTCCTGCAAAGTCCAATTGCCTAATATGCTGTGGCGGACTCTGAAAATTGGTTACCACCTTGTTAGCAGGTGATGGGCACGGCTGGGTGTGAAGGCGTTCTTGTATCCATCACGCACCGCAACTGGAACAAAGAGAGAGAGAGAGAGAAAGCGAGAGTTAAGCCACTCTTTAACGCGGTACTTAATTCGATCCTCAATTGAGGACGGAAAACCTGCTTGAAATTTCTGAATATTTTTTTTGCATCCTCAGTTTAGGTAGGCAGTAGGAGAGGTCTCATGCGAGCTTTAGAATCGCAGTATAATAGCGATTGAGTATATAAGTATGTATAGCTTCCAAGTTTAGATGCCAGAAACTGCTGAACAAGGGCGACAATAGTGCCGCCACGAATAATTAAAATAATAACATAGGCACTATCGAAAAATGCAACACATACACACAGTGTTCTATTTGAAAATCTTCCAATGTTATGATTCTAGTTACTTCTCTGGAAACATTGCGTAAAAAAATTCCCAACGCTAAAACATTGGGCAACAAATTTTAACTTTTTCTCTGTTAAATGGGAAAGAAAAGGTGATTCTTATGGCATTTTTTCCGCTGATTTCAAATCTGTTTACTGTTTTTCTCTATCGGGCTCAGATTTTTTGTAATACACATTCTTTCGTTGTAATGAAGTAGCATTGCTTTTTTGATACTAATATATGTTACATATTCTGCATACTGACCTAAAATGTACTTCTAAAGGATTTTCTGCTGTATTTAGCTTGAGGAACATCTCTCATGAGAGTCCAGGAGTAGTCAGCTAACATTCCTGGACTCCATTTACCTTGGGGGGTGTAAGGGGTGCACCTTCCACGTAGTACACCCAATTGTCAACCTCACTTCCACGTAGTACACACATTTTACAGACTAACGAGGTTCTGGCGTCTAAACCTAGTATAATCTTCGCAGACCGGTGTGTGTATTGTTCTGTGTTTTGTTCTTGTTTGTGCTAAATACCCCTTTACAGCATGAGCTTTTACCGCAGGTAAGGTAGTTTTCAGAAACGCTTTTATTTTTTTATGATAAGGGGCTGACCCCCGTATAATGTGACGGGTGCAAAATAGCCTAAGTGCTGACGCACCCAAAATTTTAAATTGAAATTCAAATCCATTTACCTCGGTAACGGTTTTCCTTGGTGCATATTCCCTGACGTGAGCGTTCTCCATGTTCGTCACTTACACTGCCATTGTTGGAGGGGGATAAGTCCGAATATTAGGAGCATATTACATCTCACTTTCTGTAGTTAACAAGACGCTGCCTAACAAGTTCTTTCTAGTTATCTGCCTTGTGATTTCTGAAGAAATTCTTTACAACCTCTTGGAGTGATCCCCTTGCTGCCACCTCAGCTTCATTCAAACAGGAAGGGCTGGGCTATGAGGCACTCCGAATGGCACGTGACGAACTCTTTCAGCCACACATAACAGTGTCTCACATGAAGCAATCAGATGTGAGAGGCCCAAGATTTATTCTGGTCACGTATATTGCAGCCAAAATATAGTTCGTATGATTTCCGAAACAATGGAGTTATGTTTCTTTTTTGAGATTTCAAAGTTGACTCACAGCAGGCGCAGACCCACGGGGAGGGCGATAGGGATTATCCCCTCCCAATTGGCAGGTTTTTTGATATATTATTATGCCTAATGTTTTTAAAGGCTCAAATGTTCTCTTATCACAACGTTTAACGTGGAGAATATTGTTCAAAGTTTGATTTCAGTTTGATCAATTTTGTCCTCAGATTGGTCAATCGCAACTGGACCTACAGTTTAAATTTTGATCCTAAGAACGGTGCAATGTGCCTCAAAATGGGATCGAACCTTACATCCCATGAGAATAGCTCTATCTCCCTGATTACCCATCCAAAAAATTTCAAGAAATAAATAGTTACGCTCCAGAAAAATACGCATATTCAATAAATCAGTATAGACCTAATCTAGTTTTTACTCACACTTTTTTCTTTTCACACAATAATAACCATATATTCCAGCCCTGTACACCTATGTTTTTGAAACTATACTCTAACCTCTAGAACATGGAAGTCAGCTTATTTCTTTTTACAGTACGATAAACTGTTTATATAAAACAGTGCAAGTATAGGTTAGAAAAGCTTCTCGGTGAGGTGAGGTAACTGTAACTTCTGTATCACCGAAAATATCGTCTCATACCCTTAGGTATGTGGGATCTTTTGGGAATGTAGCTCACTAATCATCATTCATCCTTGATGGTAAAGCACTCTCTGCTCGTGGTGAGCTTGATGGTAAGGCGCTAGAGGTACTAAATTTACACACTTGAATGGCAACACATGACACTTGAGTTTCACACCCCTAAAGATTGGATCAGCATGGGTAATGTAAGGATATACCTGTCTCTGTACTGCAACTGAAGATCTGCCGTGAGAGGTTATGCCTGTGACTGTACGTAGAGTCTGACTTGCGACTAGCGTTAACACGCTCTCCCTAGAACCTCCTCCTCTCTCTCTATTCAATCGTAACTTGCTCCTCAATAACTGAATTAGAACTGACCCCGAACTCTCTGCCTCCCAGACATTTATTGCAATTCAATTTAATAAACAAATGCACAGTCAGGCCTGTAGCCTCTTCCTGGATTTCGTCTGTTTACAGCTGATGACCAGGAAGAGCTTCAGTGCTGTCTGACATTGCATTCCTGTGATGTTTCTGAATATTTCCTGATTGGAAAATGATGGTTGAATGACTGGAAGTTGGAGTTCGTTCTCCATAATAATTAAAAGATACTACGGATCGTTACGATGTCCCTCTCCGGAAAAGAATTCCCTTTTGAATTCGTCTTTATGTCTGATCCAATCTTATAGGGATACCATTTATTATAAAAATAAAAAACGAAAACAAAAATAAAATGCCGAAAACAAGAAAATAATAAAGTAAAAACCATGAACCTATCCAAAGTGAATATCCTATAAACCCACTGACACACAGGAACATACAACACAATGCATTATTTCTGCTGAATAAGTGAGTGGATCAGCGTAAAATAACATAACGCATGCATTTGTTGATGTAGAGACCTGACGTCACATGGCGTCGGCCGTCAAAACACACTCATTCACGTCAGAGCGTGACCAGCCTCTTGCGACACAAGACGTATTTGTCTACACGAGACGGTCATTGCACCGTTTGAAGGTAAGAGACTCGAAATTACATAATAAATTTGCGTTAACATTGAATGATAGATAACTAATAGCCTTCCTTCACCGTAAATAATGTGGAGCACTGAATAAGAAATAAATCGAAGCACTTGTATAAATACATAATTCGTTGCACCTGTGTTGCTAGTAATTTTTGGTTACTAGGGTCAACACGTATGCCGAATATTGCGAACTGAGTTTATCGCACATAAATATAATCGTAGCACGTATCACTATAGTTTTCCTGTATTATTATTATCGATGGATCACCGTCTTTATTTTTATATTAACAATATATATTTACTTATTTATCTCCGTCCTTTACTATGAAATATGTACACACTCATATATAACACATGAATTAATAATTCAAGTAGAAATAATATTTAAGCATCGCAATTGTTACACCTTTTGTCCATGCATATCAATGTTGTATTTATTCTTCTATTAAAATTGTTCGTTGATAATTCCATAAACATGCATTGAACACACGCTGAGAGTGAAAAGTCCAACATCTTTGACCTCGATGTCGTTCACCTAAGGTACGATGAACAAATGAATCGTAACATTGTTCATTTAGGATAATCATCCTTTATTCCAGACACGATGTTCAACTCAGATTGACTATACTTCGTGGAATTGTACTGTACCTGAGAGTACAGTACCACTACGTATCTGCCACACTGTACTTGTGTGGAATGTACTGATGAAAGTCAGACAACCCGGATTGTACATTTCCTTCTGTCTGTCACTGTATGCCTACTGAATGAACATCTTCCCTGTAGAGTTCTGCTGTCTGCGTTTCTCGTACTTGCACTTTGGGAAGGGATAATTTGGGGAAGTTCAAACTTAAGGGTAGAAAAGTGATTTCTTCTGGCAATGAGAATTGTTCTGCACTGGAATATTGATGAATACATTTTTGCTGCTGAGTGTATCATGTAACGACCAATGGAATGTGTGGTCGTATGTGTCCTCGGAATGGGAGAACTATGTTCCTGGAGGAATAATCACTATGTGTACTGCTTGTTTTTTTTTTTAGACGAACTTCGTGGGGTGGACCAATGATTTTACCCCTTTGATGAAAAACTGGAACATTTGGTGTGAAAACTTCTTGTACTGCTAACACTTCGTTGGGCGATTCTTCTTTTGAGGCTTTGTGAAGAAGAATAGACGTACGTTCGTAGAGTTGTACATGACATGGAAGTGTGTCAAGTAATATGTATATTAGGAGTGTAGCATGACACTTTAATGGAGGAATCATGTAGTTTACACTCTGGAACATGTCGTTGTTTGTAAAACGTTTTACTGCTGGACTTGTAGATTATATTAGAGATTTTGTTCGAGACGTAGCACGACAATTTTGAGAAGCTGTGTAGATTCTCTGGAACGTGGCACGTCGTGGTGTACTTTACGAATTGCCTTAACAAGGCGGGGGGGGGGGGGTTTCTTGATCCCTTGTAGAGTAAAGCTGGAACATGTTTCAGCAGTCTGGCTCCCAAGCTGGCGAATGCTGTCAGGATGCCGGACGCGCTGCTAGTGGTTCCCGGTTCGACATTTTCCTTTCGGGTTTGGGAATGCCGAATTGTTTCCCTTGCGGCTGACACTGGCTGTTCTCTGGCCGACAGCTGATAAATTTCGAATTTGAGACAGGTTTAAGGTAAAGGTAATGTTAGCGTAGATTTAAGATAGGGTAATTTTTCCGGGAAAGGATTATTTTGATCCAATCTTTTTGGTACAACACTCAAGAATAATATTTTGCCACTCATGATTTAAAAATGCCATTATCAATTGAAATATACTTAAACTAGTAATAAACTCTTATATTATACCCATTAAAATAAATATGACAAACGCTAATTCCTAGTGGAAAAATATAAAAAGAAATATGATGAGAATAGCTTCGTGAAAGCTACCACGGTTATTCCAGAATCTAGAAAGAAAATAGGATAGTGCCTATAAAGCAATCGGAATTTTAATTTATTTTTGTCCCCGTAAAGTACCAATGATATATGTCGTGATTCGATTAATTGAGTTTAATTTATTATTGCTTGTTATGAGTTACTATTTGAGGTGTGAGTTACTATTTGACAACGTTCTAACAATCTGGCAACCTGCTACAGTCTAAAGAATTTAGCCGTCATCATTTCTGCTTACGATAATTTTCCTGCTTCAAGTCTATGTGTCTCTCGCGACCGGGGTTTTGCTGGCTGGCTACCTGATCGTCATAACGGGAGAGGTGCGGAGGGGAAATTCTTACGTTAGCAAAATTCTTCGTCCGGTCGTAGATTCGAGCGTGCAAGATATGTAAAGCCGTGTAACTGAACTCTGGCCGCTGCTGTGTTTCTCGGATGCCGTTGAAATGTACCCTTTGCGTCAATAATGTATTGCATGCATCTACATCAATGCCTAAGTCCTTAACATGCTTCTGCGTTTAACTGTACAATGACAATGAGGAAATAGATTCGTTTGCGTATGTACGCCCAGTTTGTTTATCGATTACTTCTAAAATACATGACGATTTGCTGTGAAATACTGGTCGCTAGTAACTTTGCTTGAATGTATTGCTTCTTGTACTTTACTTTTGATGAGAAAACCAGTCTTGTGCATTTAAAATAAAAATACCATATTACTATACGGACATATGAAAACGTATTTAAAGCTAAACGAATAATGTTATTTTTCGCCTTGCGCTTATTTTCCACTGGTTACATTTACTTGTAGAAGCCTGTTTAAACTTTGCTGTGTAAAAAATTCTTATTTTTGTCTCTTATGTTACTCATAGTGTGCAAGTGGTCGTTGAAAATGTACTTAAATACAAAATTACACGGGAAACGATGCTTATTTAAAGTCGACCATCCCAAAAATAAAATAATTAATCTATAAATATGCGATAATTGCCTTATATTATGCTGACATCACTAAAAATGAAGAATCTATCATTCTCTCTATCCATTCTAACCTGTGCTTAGCATATTATTGTAGCAAAGCTTAAAACTAAAACCGTTGTGGTTTAACCATAATCATTCTGCGATGGCAGAATGGATTTCCAGGATTTTGGTTGCAACCCAATATCCGAAGGAAAATACTTGTTATTTGGGGCGCAAAAAATATCTTGACGTCGACGTCTACATATTTCATATAAAATAAATATTCTCAATAACTTGCGCTTAATACAAAACTTTGCTAATATAAATGTTTACCTTCTTCTGAAGTATAACTAAAATGTTAGTGATGTAACTGCTAAGCTAGTATAAATTATACCGCTTAAACAAAATATTATCGCATATTAAGAAATTTGAATAAATTAATAGAGACTAATGCCTTAAAAAAAATTACTTTGTGCACACTTGAGTCGTGTAGGACCTATTTAACATTAATAAATGCCGTAACTTGGAGCAAAAATTGCAATATTTATATTTTAAGATTTAAAACAATCTACATTTTAAAGTTTTTAACGTTCGAAGCTACAACGTGCTAAGGATAAATATTCAACTGTCAAACAAAACATTGTTTCGGACAGAGAAAAAAAATATATAAATATATACTAACAAAAAAAATCTCGTTAATATGTGAGAAACGTCCACGCCGTGTGATGCTCTTATAATTCTCTTCTAGTTATTCAAAATAAGTTGGCTGTGCCTAACTTTGCTTAAAGCATATAAGTATATGTATATATGTGTACGGATTCATTCTCGTCACAACTGCTTACCTGTGTACGGACATCTCACGTCACTGCAGCCTATTTATACATCTATTACTTCTCAACTAGAACTTTTAATTAATCGGGCGGTTTATACCCTAAATCACGGTACGCCACTCTAACTATATACGCTTGGCGTAATAGCGGACATAATTGTACAGCGTGTCGAGGAATATAATTAGCGTTTCGTTTCTTTACATATTAACATGAATTGAAAATTTTTAGGCAATGTATTCGTAAGTTAAGGTAACATAAGGCAAGTGACTATCTCGTATAAACTTGACTATCTCCTTAATCTAAGCTCCCTTCATGAGGTGCTAGGAGACTTCAGTCATTAAGAATATAAATGAGTGGTCCTCGGGGCCTTATACGTTCCCAAAACTATGTATAAAAATGTAATATCCTCGTTGCAATAATCTTAGCAGTTATAGTTCAAGCATTCTAAATCATTTACAAGTTACGGTCAGTTTTATACAAAATTTAAATTAAACTTTTAAGGAATTTCAATTAATAATAATAACAAAAACAAAACATTGACTCAAACAAGCATACTCTCTGCCATGACTCGTTAAACTGCACCATAGTGCCACTGAGTCAGAGTCAACATACTCTAATTTATTTTCCTCGTTCATAATATAACTTCAATATTCACTTTTAATCCACGTTTTTAATTAATTAATATGTTAAGGGTAAGCCTAATCACAATGTGAGCAAAATGCACAGGAACGTTAGATAAATTAAAAAAAATGTTTAAAATTACTGTAGCTTACTGCATTATTTTAACCCTCATAAACAACGCTGTGATAATTTTCTGTCGTGGCCAGGGTACAGGATTCGCGAACGAACCACAGCGCTACCAGGAGCGGATTGATAGGGAAACGTCCAAGGACGTCTCTGGGCCGACCGCATTTTTGGCAAAATGTGGCTGCCTAAAACCCGACATCGAACCTTCCGCCACGCGGAATGCCGGACGCTCCTGATACCAAATCGCCAGCCCTACGCGGATAACCGCGACGGAGCTAGGGCGCAGGTTCCTCCGCATCTTTACATTTTGCTTGAAGTCGATAGGTTTCATCTGATTCATCCTCGAGTTAGAACTCGACATCTATCATTGTTTACTGCACTATTTTTCCCCGCTGGTACTTAATACTTAATATAAATCCGCGAGCAACTTTCCAGATTCCGTGCTTCAAAATGCATACTTTTGATGGTAAAAGAAAACTGATAAAACCTTGATTCTGATAATTTTTAGGTGTGGTTTCACTTTTCATGCTCTAAAATTGAAATTTTCATAAGTGAAATCCTGCGTCTATCACCACGTAATCACCAATTTTCATCTCATTTCCGCAAAAATGGATGAAAGCCCTAAGCACCTCCATCCACGTCTCATACCCTTAGGTATGTGGGATCTTTTGGGAATGTAGCTCACTAATCATCATTCATCCTTGATGGTAAAGCACTCTCTGCTCGTGGTGAGCTTGATGGTAAGGCGCTAGAGGTACTAAATTTACACACTTGAATGGCAACACATGACACTTGAGTTTCACACCCCTAAAGATTGGATCAGCATGGGTAATGTAAGGATATACCTGTCTCTGTACTGCAACTGAAGATCTGCCGTGAGAGGTTATGCCTGTGACTGTACGTAGAGTCTGACTTGCGACTAGCGTTAACACGCTCTCCCTAGAACCTCCTCCTCTCTCTCTATTCAATCGTAACTTGCTCCTCAATAACTGAATTAGAACTGACCCCGAACTCTCTGCCTCCCAGACATTTATTGCAATTCAATTTAATAAACAAATGCACAGTCAGGCCTGTAGCCTCTTCCTGGATTTCGTCTGTTTACAGCTGATGACCAGGAAGAGCTTCAGTGCTGTCTGACATTGCATTCCTGTGATGTTTCTGAATATTTCCTGATTGGAAAATGATGGTTGAATGACTGGAAGTTGGAGTTCGTTCTCCATAATAATTAAAAGATACTACGCATCGTTACGATATATCAAAAATTCTTTGGGTGGTTAGCACACTTATGTGATATTTTTAGATATATAGCACACTGTATATCACACAAAATATGCACAAATTAGTGCCAACAAACTTATTTATGCACAAACGTAATGGAACTGGATTTCAACTGAAATGTTACCGTTGCTGTTTATCCTGATGGTAATAAATCAGTATTTTATCATTGTTGTCATCAGCGATTGGCTTGCGCAGAAACATTTTAAGCAAAGCAACTCACTTTTATTCATGTTTTGGAACTCATGATGGTTGTATTTTTGCTACTATATAGAGCTTAATGATTGAAATGGGTTACAAGGAGAGAGAAAATGTAACCGCGCTACAAAAAATTGAGCCCGATAGAGAAATTCTGACTTCATATTTAGAATCAGCGCACCAAAAAACATGAGAATCAGTGAAAGTTATTCATTTAACAAAATCATTGTTGACCGTGAGGGGTAGGCATTCCTTCTGCAAATACCACCTGTATAACATTACACATACATGTGTGTATACATACATCCAAATCCATGCATTACTTACAATTATACGTACAATTCGTACTTTGAACGACGCTGGTTTACTTTCTTCCTTTCTATTTCGGAGAGAGAGAAAATGCAGAAAAACGGAGAGAGAAAAAGAAAGATTGCAAGCGTGATGGGAACAAAGAGAGAGCAGGAAATGGGGAACAAACAGACAGGGGAAGATAGAAATTGAAGCGATAAGTAAGGAGAGAGAGAGAAAGATAGAGAGAGAGAGAGAGAGAGAGAGAGAGAGAGAGAGAGAAAGAAATAATGGAAGGGAGATAGATAGATAGAGAGAGAGAGAGAAATAATAGAGAATCGAGAGAGAGAGAGAGAACGATAGAGAAAGAAATAATGGAAGGGAGATAGATAGATAGATAGATAGAGAGAGAGAGAGAGAGAGAGAGAGAGAGAGAGAGAGAGAGAAATGAATCAGTGACACTAACGGGGAAATCGAGAAAGAAAGAGTGGTGACCGACCATTGAGATAAGCGTGAGAGACAGAAAACTGAAAAAGAATTTCACTTCTCTCAAATTGTTTCAAGGTCTCTTTATTGATCCACTTATCTGGTGTAGTCCATTAGTTTTGAAGTAGTGTTAGTTAAGCAAAAATATTACGTGTGGGATGTATAGACGACTTGAACGTAAAAATCAATCAATGTCTATTGCAAATTTTGTTGCTAGTTTTTGCTGGTGACGTAAGCGGAGATGGAGAGGACTGTACTACACTTTCGTTTATTTGTTTTTTTAATGAAAGCTGTGTTTCTTGCCTTGTGCTTTTTTATGTGTATGTAGTTCAAGGTTTGGTTCGTGAAAATGTTTTTAATGATGGGAGTGCCGGAAACAAAGCTGTGCTTTCCAGCAGAATGCATTTTCACAGCAACAGGCCTCAAAACGTGAACATCCATTGTTCCCTTATTCACGCTGACAAAATCAACTTTCCAGATAATGGTTATCTAACGTGGCAGAGGGAAAGCAGGTGGCAATGGGGAATTAAGGAACGGATTTTTTTGTGTGTGTGCTGGGACCCAAAAACGAATTCTCGCATGACAATTAGTGTTAGGGCATTCACATTGTATGGAAAGGTGGATATTTATTTACGCAGGATGTGATTTTGGGTGGGGCTGAACCAACCACGGGTTCAATTTTCGTGACTGTTGATACATTTCTCGTAGAGCCAATATTAAAATAAAATGTGCATAAAATTTACACACACACACACACACACATACGCACAGAGAGAGAGATATATACCACAGACAAATTAATACTTATCTGTGTACATACTGTTCCCCTTGGACTTGCATAATTGTCCACCAGATGTCGTCCAAGTTTGGGCCTTTGTTTACAACACGTAACATTGCCAAGAGATGATGGAGCACGTCTACAGGGGCGCAACTTTGGACCTAACTCTGGGGGTCAAAATCGAACTTGGGACTTACTTTGGGGACAAAGGGGTGCAGAATCGAAACATTTTCCATCCCATAAAAGTAGAGTCCAGGACTATCTTGCTAAATTACTGTTACATTGGCGAAAACAAAAAAAATACTCTGTATTTCTTTGCTCCTGAGTCCCCAGGAGGTTAACAAAAATAACTTGTAAATTTTAATAAACCTGAAAATTTTTAGGAGCAAGTGCCCCCCCCCCCTTCCCTCCGTGGTTTCGCTAAGTTACACCTATGTAACCTACGTTTAACAACCACCATTTTGAGCGAATTTTACTTTTTATATTTGTTCTTTGATTCTCCAGTAGTACTAGTACTGCAGCACCTAATAGTGTATGGACGTACAGTGGGATGCATAAGTATTGCCAAGCAAATTGTGCATCACCATGTTCATGAACTTTATTTTACTCATTGAGAGCTTGAAGACTTGAAACAAAATGCCAAACAAGTTCTGCACTAACACACGCAAAAATCTACTCATTAAAACACATAAGATGCAAGAGAAAAATTAATCAAAAGAGCCATGGACAATTTGCCGAGCAATACTTGTGCATCCCAATCTACACATACTGAACAATCGGTCAAGAACATCCTGCGTTGATGCCTCCCCGATGACGCAGTGGTAGCATCGTTGCTTTGTAATCAAGGGGTCCCGGGTTCAATACCCGGTAGAAGCACATAGTGGTTCGGATCCAACTTTAAACTGTAGGTCCAGTCCCGATTAGCCGTACTGTGCATAATGTGGACTTAGAACACCAACTCAACTCACCTCAACAGAACATAAGTATCAACAAACAATTCAGTGGTAAGATCGTGACAATCTATTTGTACATCTGCCCCACTTTCTCGCAAACGGTTCCTTTGCGGACCCATGTTGGCCCATCCCAGACAACCCTTGACGCCTTCCGTGATAGTAGATGAATGAACAATCAGGAAATAGCAGCAAGGGTAACATATAATCCTTGATATCAGGTTTTACCCGCGATTGAACTTAGCAATGCTGGATTCGCTGTTCGTTACGAGGCCTGCACTCTTGGAAAAAACATTTCATTTCAAAAGTTGTCCTTGTTATTTCCCTTGTGTTGTTTATTTTCCTCTCACTCGTGCGAAAATTGGATCTTTTATGGGAAATGAACATAAAATCACCGCATAACAATTTAGCGCCTCCCCACACCCCCTATACGCCTTCATGGCGTGGTGCTATGCACAGGGGAACACTTTACTTTTTTTTTTACTTTTAAGGCATATGTCCTTGCTATGTAACATAACTTTCAACATGTGTTCAATCGTCTTGTGACCATTGAACATTCATTAAAGTTCCTTTCTTACGCAACACAGCACTTCGTCCTTGATTAAAATTTCACATCCGAGTAAACATTCAACAGGTTTCATCCATATTGTAATATCCTGCTGATGCTCATTGGCAGTGAAGGTATTTACTTGATACTTTACTGCGGTATCATTTTACCAGTGGGGAAAACTGGGTTGGGCCCACCCGGGCCAATCCTGGTTACGTGCTGTATTTAAACGTATATCCAGCGAGCTGATTGAACGTAGTTTTATGATGTATTTTGTACTGTTCATATGAATAATAAGTCTGTGATATTATTCCACTCAATAACAGCTTAGGGAAAGAAAACAATGTAATTATTACATTTTGTTTAACATAAAAGATTCGTGTCTAAAAGTACTCTTGTATGTGATGGAACAAAATGCAACATCTCAGTGACTTATACTTAGGTTTGGCTTTAAATAATTGTGAGGTTCTAGAATTGTCAACAGTTTGAGAAAACTCGTAAAATAAAGGCTTAGTCAAGCTTATAATACTCAAAATAATTAATGTGGTACAAGTCATAGTGGATATTTTTCTCAAATCATACTAGAAATGGACATTTAACAGAAATAATACGAACATATCCAAGAAACCAAAACTCAAAAGAGTCTGAAATATTTAGAGAAAACATTGAACGAACAAAGCTTATAATTTTGAAATGTGGTAGCACTTTAGATATCAGTCACTTCCGTATATGGGCAAGCCACATAGTTTCACCTGTGATGATCAAATTTTACAATAAATGTTTCCATGTATAAAACATTTCAAAGGAGAACTGAGTACATTTTATTGAACTGTCGTGAAAGTAGAATAAAGGTAATTGTGGTATAATTAAATCAAACACTTTTCAAATGATTCATTTTCATTTCTGAAAATTTAGTATGTGTGCAAATGTTCTGTTTTCTTTCCAATGCCTTGCCTCCCTTCCTCCAGTTCAGTGCATTGATTGAACGTAATGGGTTGCTTGCCCATGTAGGATAAATGTTATTTGCGGTTAGGAGCTCTATACCCAAGAGGTCGAGCACTCTCATAATCTACCACAATTTCATTTTTTCTTCTTTAAAATAGGGGGTGTGGGGTACTCATACAATGCATACGTAAAATTTACGTATACTTTCATATTTTGACCATTTTTGACATTTTCAAACCTTTTTAGACTACAATTTCGAGCTTTGTGCATAAAACTTTCAGGAGCATTGTGACATTACTTGCACTGTAAATTGACAATAAAATTATCGAATCATAATGCACAATTTAGGAGGAGCATGGGTGAGGTGAATGGGCAAAGAAAGATAAGTCATTTATTTACTGACCATGTTTCTGCAGATAGAAAACTTGACAGACTGCAATGGCATTACATATGAGTGAAATTGGACAATGTGTTTCAAGAACTTGACAGACTGCAATGGCATTACATATGAGTGAAATTGGACAATGTGTTTCAAGATGGTGAATGAAAAACTGATTTTCCTCATGTTGCACGCACGCTCTATACCATGCTCTATTTTCCCCTAAAACTGACTCCAATGCATTTTCGGAGTATAAGGAACTAAACTCATTGTAGATAATTCGTCGGTCCGCAATTTTGCAGTAAAACTTTTAAAATTATATTTCATATTTTCAGAGTGGAGGGGTGGTAAAATCGCAAACATACATTTTGCCATAAATGTAAAGCGTTGAGTTGCAATTTTTGGAGTTACAAGATAACTTAAAGGATTGGTGACATATTGTATTTGAGAAGAATTTGTCATCGTGTTTAAAGATGGTGGACGACAGACTGCTTTAACATGCCTTGAGAGAACTTTAATTTATGCAAATATTTGAGGTTATATTTTCGTAGATTAAGAAAACCAAGTCTCAGCTCCATTAGGACATTTCTTGAGCTTGAGGTTTTTTAAATAAAAACTCTGTAATATAGTGAGTGTGTGGTTTAGGAAGGGTGGGGGAAAGTCACCAATTTTAAGACCACAATACCTGTAGCAAATTTATAGTTTTTAAGCTGAAATTAATGTCGCAACTAGATACACCCAGGGAATGATTTTATTTTGTATTTGCTTTTGTTGAAAGCATTTCAAGATAGTGGATGAGAAATGAATTTTTCATATTCTGAGGTAGCTTCAAATTCTGATGACACTTTCAAATCTTTGCCTAAACTACATTTTTGGACATTAAGAATAGAGACTTAAATATTTTTGGGCAATTCTTAAACTATGGCTTGATTTTTTCTTAAATATAGTGCATATGTATGTTTGGGGTCAAATTGGGGTCTCTAATGTTTTGTCCATGGGAACTGTTATTTTCATAGCAACCAGATATTTTGGAGGATGGATACGGTATTCCATTTGGATGAAATCAGCCTTATAATTTTGGCATGGTTAATTCACGGAGGAGATATTTAAGCTTGAAACATCCACAAAAATAATCGGAAAACACAACTGTGGTATATCTACTGTGAACAAACTGTATTGAAGCAGATTTAAAAGTATGTGTGCCGCTATCGTGTGTTGTATAGTAGGTAAAGGTAAAGTTCCCCGTGTATTCTATAGCACCATGCCATGAAGGCACATTCAGGGGATATATTATAGGGCCCATCATATTTTCGACCATTTAGGAGGTTGCCTTTGCCCCCCCCCCCCCTCTCCCGGGATCCATTGATTTGAGGCTGGGCGAGTGCCAGAGCTGCTTTATGCAGGGACAAAACCGGAAGAATTCCGACCTTAGATCACCCACCCCAAGATTTGAACCAGTGTCTTCTGCATGGCAGTCAGACTCCTAAGCAGTCTATTTTATCAATTTTCTCTGTATTATCATTTGAACAAACACAAACATCCACGCCCGAACCAGAATTTGAACCCGGGACCCCTGGCATTGCAGCTTGCTGTGCTAACCACTCCCCCACAGAGGTCAACTAAACAACTACAGATATCAAGTATTAGTATAGTATTGTAATGCGCAACCTTAGGAACTGATATAAGGGCAGAACTTGGATGAATTACAGATGATAAATTATAACACAGGTTAGTGCTCGTTTTGCAATATTTATATAAATGTCTGCATATGTCCATAACAATAAGCGGGCATTACAGGCCGCAAATGTCGGCATCTCCGTCAGCGCCGCCCGCCACGCTTCTCCCGATCTCTCGGCTGAAGATCGAAATGGACGCACGTATTAGCTGTTACGCCATCCAGGAAGAGTAGAATCAAACTGCAGGTCAAATATTTCAGAACATAGTATTTTAGATAATTTAAACACTTGTCCCGTACTGTGGCTGTGTGGTCTAAGGCATCATGCTTTGGGCTCGGGCTACGGGACGTCGCAGGTTCGAGTCTCCTGGGGGAAACGTAACAGCTTTTCTCCTTAGATTTCGGCCTGTGTATGGGACCGGTGGCCACCCACCATCATGGTTAAATTGGGGAGCTATGAATGAGTAACGTAACCCAGTCATGAAAACTTACGACGACGACTGGGGGTTCGTCTTGCTGACCACACATCACCCCGTTACTGGTTGGATGATCTCCCACCTTAGAATATGATCAGGAAGGAGTGCGACCAGCAGTTGGTATGTAGGCCTGGGCCCTCAACGGTCTGTTGCGGTTATGTATGTTTTTATTTAATAATTTCAAAGGTGTGAGACCTTGATTGTCAATTCTTAACTATGTTAACAGAAAATATTAAATAGTTTTTGATTCAGTGAACATAAACAATACAAATTGAATGTTCCAATAAATTACTACTAGGTAAAAATGTATTTAATTTTTTAAATATATATACAGTACTGTGCAAATTAATGCGGACAAAGAGAAAAATATACATTTTTTTAGTTTTTACACTCTTTATGTGAGATAATCGAATAAATATGTAACAGATTTATACTAGTAGTATCAGCTAACTTTTTGATGCGTACTTGAGAATGTTTACAACAATTGCAAGGTTTGAAGCATTGTTGTTGGTGTTTCATTGTTGTCGTTGTGCAATGCCAATATTATTAACCAACAGACTTCTGTGAGAGCTTGGCTGTAGTAAACATGCTTTTGTTGAGCTCCATGTTCCTACGAGTTTTCATTATGGATATAACACCCAGAAAAGTTCTAGAATTATTACACTGAGTGAGAACATAACACATCCATGACTGTGCGGCAAATCGCTGAAGAGGCTGGTGTTGGGAAATCAGCGGTGTCAAAAATTATCAGAAACTACAGGGCAACTGGTAGTTTTTCTCCAAAGCGAAAAGGAAAGTGTGGTAGAAAATGCAAAACAACACCTAGAAGTGACACGTTACTGCTAAGAAACAGTAAAATTCACCCATACAAAACAAGTGTGGACCTGCAACGTGATTTGCTTTCTGCTGGGATCAGTATTGATGCATCAACTGTTCGACGTCGCTTACTTGAAGTTGGAAGAAAACCGGTTAAAAAGCAATTGTTGACAGCTAAAATGAAGACGAAACGCCTAAAATGGGCTAAGAAATACCAGAAATGGACAGTCGCTGATTGGAGGAAGGTAATATTCTCAGATGAGTCTCACTTTGAATTGCATGGCTACAAAGCATTTGTTGTGCGACGAAGTCCAGGTGAACCTTTACGACCTGAACATTGCATTCAGACAGTCAAACACCCACCCAAGCAAATGTTTTGGGGATTCTTTACTTGCAGTGGACCTGGAGGGCTCGTACCAGTGGATGGAATGATGAATTCCGCAAAATACATTGACATATTGAGGCGCAGAAATGTCCCACTCATTCAAAATCCCACTAACGACGGACAAGAAATTTTTCAGCATGACCTTGCTCCTTGTCACACATCAAAGTCTGTACGTAAATTTGCTTCTGACAACAATTTAACGATTCTAGATTGGCCAGGGAATTCACCGGATATGAACCCCATAGAAAACTTATGGGGTATTGTGAAGAAACGTGTTGCAAAAATGGACTGTTCATCGAAGCAAAAGGTCATTACCAATGTGATTCATGTGTGGTTTCATGACAGTGATATCAAAGTTATGTGTTCAAATTTGGTTCAATCAATGCCAAACCGCATCAAGCAGCTAATAACAGCCAAAGGAGGACATATTTCATACTCGCGTACTTTCGACGTGGCCTTTGGCCACGTCTTGTACGCTCGCATGCGTGACCTTCGGCCACGTTGTGATCGCAATCATGTTTTAGATGGGGTTCCTCAATGATCTTAATGACTTTGAAAATGTCTGCATGTTGTATTGGATGATGGGAACATGTGTACAAGTTCGATAATTTGAAAAGTTTAGAAAGTAACTTTGTGTGTGTATGGGCTCTAATAAAGTACAAATATTCAAACTATTATTGTCTATTTTCTTAATAATAAACTGTGTAAGTAATAACCGTTTCAAGATAACTAGTTGGATGTTTTGCTTAAACGAATTGAAAAGCGACTAAATTGAAAATGCAATATTTACGTATTTTGTTATTTTCACATTTTTGAACGTAATTGGATAATAACTGTTTTCCGTCATTCCCCTCAAATTCCTACCTTGCCTCTGTAATAAATTCTGATGCTCGTATTTTGAAATTCGAAAAGTCTAGCATAATCCCCTTACAGTAGTTTCCGGGGTGAAAATAAACTTTCTTTAAGTTCCCTAGCAACGTCCGTTTCCATGGACAACAACAGGCACGGCAAGCTCTAAGGAATTGCATGTCATTATACCCCCTAAACATTTAGTTAAAACAAGCACGATGTAGATATTTACGCATTGAGTATAACAATATATACGTAATTGTATCTGGGCTGAAACTCCTTATTATGTAGATGTCACCCTTGTTTCAGGCACCTTTTCAAAGTCATGAGTTGATTCATCTGTGTGTTGTAGATCTGTGAGAAATATAATGTATCTCGACAATTAAGAATTGAAGGAAACAATGTGTGCAAAAGAAATGCCCGTGGCAACGGTTGCTAAGGACGTGAGAAAAGGGCATTTTCACCCTTAAGGAAGGGCCGATTGAGCGATTTTTTAATTTTCTCGACCTTTTGGGACGATTTCATGGGGGGTCGTAATCGGGCATTTTTCGCCTCCAGGGCTTCCTTCATGGAGAACATTTATGTCAGTGAGTGGTGGGATTGGGGCTATATATATATTGGACTCGCGTACTTTCGACGTGGCCTTTGGCCACGTCTTGTACGCTCGCATGCGTGATCTTCGGCTACGTTGTGGGCGTAATCATGTTATAGATGGGGTAAAATGTCTGCATGTTTTATTGGATGAAGCCAAACAAGTGTATAAGTTCGCTAATTTGAAGAGTTTAGAAAGTAACGTTATGTCTGTATGGGCTCTAATAAGGTACAAATATTCAAAACATTATTGTCTATTTTCCTAATGATACACTGAGTAAGTAATAACAGTTTCAAGATAATTAGTTGGATGTGTTGCATAAACGAATTCTATAGCGACATTAAATTCGAAATGCAATATTTACGTCTTTTGTCATTTTCACATTTGTAAACGTAATAGAATAATAATTGTTTCCCGTCATTCCCATCAAATTCCTACCTCTCCTCTGTAATAAATTCTGACGCTCATGTTTTGAAATACGAAAAGTCTAGCATAATTCCCTTACAGTAGTTTCCGGGGTGAAAATAAATGTTCTTTAAGTTCCCTAGCAACGTCCGTTTCCATGGACAACAACAAGCACGGCAAACTCTCTAAGTAATTGTTTGTTATTATATCTCTAAACATTTAGTTAAAACAACCACGATGTAGATAATATTTTCGCATTGAGTTTACCTACGTAATTGTATCTGGGCTGAAACTCCTTATTATGTAGATGTCACTCTTGTTTGAGCCACCTTTTCAAAGTCATGAGTTCATTCATCTGTGTGCTATTGATCTGTGAGAAATATAATGTAGCTAGACAATTAAGAATTGATGGAAACAATGTGTGCAAAAGAAATGCCCGTGGCAACGGTTGCTAAGGGCGTGAGAAAAGGGCATTTTCACCCTTAAGGAAGGGCCGATTGAGCGATTTTTTAATTTTCTCGCTCTTTTGGGACGATTTCATGGGGGGTCGTAATCGGACATTTTTCGCCTCCGGGGCTTCCTTCACGGAGAACATTTATGTCAGTGAGTGGTGGGATTGGGGCTATATATATATTGGATTAGTGTAGTGTACGTTATGTACATCTCCAAGAAAGAGTAAAAAATGGAAAAAATATATATTTTTTCTCTTTGTCCACATTAATTTGCACAGTACTGTATTTATAAACATAACCTGAAAAAAAAACAGTTTTGCCCGTTTTTTTCGGGTTTTATCTGAAAAAAATAACGAAAAACCAACCTGGGTTGGGTTTTTTTCGAAAAAAATACGGGCAAAATGCCAACCCTGCACATAACACTATTTTTATGTACATAGTGCAAGTGCTTTTTTGCTAAAATTAGAAAATAGAACCATAGCAAGAAACTTCGATAAGCTACGTCTGTTTTTATGAGCAGCTACAACCTTGTTTAAATCCAAAGATTTTGCAAGTTCCTTCTCAAAGGACAGAATAGGCAGTGCACTCAACCTCTCGTTACCAATTCGATTACGAAGGTAACACTTGATCTGCCGCAAGCAGCCGTTGATGGGTTTATGCACATTTCAATAATACCAAGCTTATAAAGTTCTTAAAAGGCAGCGGCTGAACAGTCTTTATTTTGAGTATCTTTCGGCTTCATAGTGTGCCATAATTGTAAACTGTCCAAATCACAACAGCAGAGAGCAATAAAACATTGTAGCTTTTCGTGTTTCAGAAAAGCGACACTAACTTAATAAAGTAGGCATCAAATAAACAATACCACCCTTGAATGGAAAGTGTATTTATGATACCATTTTCTCTGCCATGATTACATATCTTATGTTTTCTTGTTCAACGACTGGAATTCAGAACTTGGGGCTAAATATGGGGACGATGCGAGAAATACCGTCCACTTAGTAGTTGTTACTCTCAAAGAACAAGCGTATTTTCACTACAAATTTACCTCTACTAGGAGACAAATACATTGACATGAAAGCAATGAATGTAGTTGCAACTCTTGAACTAGGCATTTTGATTAGCGAAAATAACTGCTGAAGATTGTAATTTTATTTCAGAATATATGAATATTATGCATAAATACTGATCAGAATTGGATCAGTAGTTTTAGTTGTGCTTTAAAGATTGACACTCCTACACAGTGGCGGATCCAAAAATTACTGTTGGGATGGACGAATTTCAGAGCCGGCTCCCTCACCGAACCTACAATTGCATTGTTTTATATGACAAAATATATGGTTCTTTTACCAGGAGACAGCTATGCTCTACGGACTAGATTTTTTAAGGGGTCCAGAGTGAAGTAGATGGTTACTTTAGTTTACAGTTGAATGGCTTGTTGCAGAAAGGGACCTGAGTCACTTTTGCACAATTCTGAGAAAAACAAGAAAAATTGTATAATATTGATAGTGTAAGAAAGAAATGTGCCGTTGTTGGCTCAAATATTCAGCATAAAGAAAAGTTAATTTTGCAACCCTCAATGCGCCCCCCTGCAGTATGCTGCTAGAGACAGTGGAGATGAAAAGGTTGTGTCTCGGGTACCTTTCTGCAATAAAAGTGGAAACTTTGAGAAATAAGACGAGAAATATCCTACAAACGCCCGTTTGTCGTTGCCACATAAGCTAAGTTAGGTTAGGTTATGTTATATATTCCACAGAAAATTATAGATTCATCAATGAATGACAGTGTACTGCACTTTCTCGACTTCATTGTCAGTGTTTGAAGTACAATAATGTACGAGCTCGTACATGCATGTGTTACTCTACATCTGAGTCGGTTTCATTGGCCAGTGTAGCGGGCCATTGATGAATATCTTCATAAAATCCTTTGACGTCGTCTGGTACATACGACAAAGCAGTTCGTATGTCCTTCAATTTAGTAAGCTTGATCGGCATACGTGAAACTGGGAACGTACGTGGCGTAGGAATTACAATTCTTGCACCTTTGGACAGTAGAAGGTGTGAGACGTCAAACCTTTGATGACTTAGGAAACCTTGGCAGTACCCTTATGTTCAACACAGTATTCAAAGTAATGATACTTGGAAATCTGAAAATACTGCCTATTCTTGCAGGAACACATGGTAGTTTTCACAGATGCCACATTTTTTTTGTAGACATGAGGCCACCACGTTGCGAAATCTATAATGTTACTGGTGTCAATAAGTTTGACAGTATTTTTACCGCCCGAGCTGCATTACAGATTAGCGTACACAGTTCGTACAACGTATAAATACGGCTTAGTTTATTGCAGAAAAGGACCCGAGTCAGTAACTCAGGTACCTTTCTGCATTAAAGTACACTTTTCACTGTGCATTTTCTTGGCTATAGCCTCGTGTGACTGACGTCCTTTCTGCACTAAAAGATGTGTCTGTAACTACGAAAATAAAAAATACCATTAACTCCGATACCTCAAAAATGTGACTCAGGTCCCTTTCTTCAATAAGCCATTCAGTTGTATTTTAGGTAGTCTACTCAGATTGATCCGTCGAAAGAAACAATCGCGTTATAGATTATGAATATGTATGGGTTTATAAGCGACATAGGGAGTTTGAGTGTATTTGAATCTATTGCTACCAATTTATTTATTACAGACTCAGCTTTTGAAGTTACATAACCCATGTCATAGTTGCATTTCTCGTAATTTCACACCTAGATATTTAGCTTCCTTTACTCCTCTTAAAATTTTCTCTGACTTTCATCTGTGGGTGTTTATTAGCATCCAACTTACCTTTTAGGATTATAAAGTGGTTCTCCTTGGCGGTGGCGCCCGACCCTGTGGCCGAGTGGTTAGCACATCGCGCTGCGACGCCAAGGGTCCCGAGTTCGAATCCCGGTCGGGCTTGGTTGTTGTGAATGTCCATTCATCATTTCATCACTCATCCCCATCTTCGCAAATTAGCCAAGAGGCACAATTCCACAATTCTGGACCCAGAATTTGTCTCTGTGAACATCCTTGTGTTGTTTATTTTGAGGCCGTGAAGTAAGGACATCTGATATGCTTTCCTGTCGGTGCAACAGCTTCCATAATTCTGTCGAGGGTTCCTGGGCAATATCTAAGATCCTGAAAATATGCGGCTTGGTTGGTACAGGTAGACGTCAGTTTGAAGCCTCACAACGCCGTCAACGTCTCTACCATCTGTGAGGGCCTCTTTTTTTCAGTTGGAAGAGGGACTCAAGGCCATTTGTACCTTACAGCCTTGCGCCGGAGAACCAACTGCAATCGATTTGATATATCGCATGCAAATATACTCGATATAAATGTCGATTGCATCTGTGTATGACAAGATTTCGCTTTCATGTCCACAGCGATCTCTTGTAATACACCATTCTTCCATTTGGGTCTGCAATACTGACATAGTTTAATCTAAGGTAATAAAAAATACACAAAGCACTTGAAATACCTATCACTCAACCTAACCTACAAGCTTAAGCAATTACTTCGCAGACCCAAAAGGAAAAACTAAAACCGTTAGTGGTCTTACATTTCATACCTACTATTTGCATACCTACACACACTCACACTGGCTATCAAGACTTATCAAGCTTACATCTACATTTTCCTGAAGTAACATGGAAGATCTCAGGGATTACTGCTATTACTGTAATTGTACCGTGGTAAGCATAACAACAGTGGATGCTGAGCCACAGTAGGACCTTCCCGACCCAGGAATATTCCAGAGCTAACGAACTCGTACAGCTCGGAAAACGTCATGTACTATCACACCATAGTATAGGGCCACCAACGCAGAGGCAGGCCCATTGTCCTAGGTGGAACTTCCACGACGTCTCCTACGACCAAACGGTAGGGAAAACCCTTATCGGAAGAGGTCCTACAGTTTTACTTGCCATCCAAATAACAGGCATCCTTGAGATATAGGGTGGAAACTTAACGTGTATAGTGCTTTTAATAAATAAATAAAAAAACTGCCTTCGTTAGCAAAGTGTGTTTGGAAACAAGGCATAATCGTGTTATAGCAAGAATCCAAGTTACTTCAGGAAAATCCTGTGTGTTATATTTTGTTAGCACATAATATAACACACAGGATATAACTAGTAGATAAAATAGCAGATAAAGAGAATAACTAGCATTCATTCTGCAATCTAATCTATCAAGCTGCACACAGCAGCGGTGATGGGATTCTATGAGTTCACTAGGCGCCATCTAACAGAAATCTGGTTGGCAGGCTTTGGCACTCTAAGACCTGTTGGCCACAGGGTTTATCTATGTTACAGACAAACAGCTTTGAACATATATAGCATTAATAAGGCTCCCGGTTCAAATGATGACCTGGGAATGGATATTCTTTGTGACTGTCCCATCATCTTCATCTTCGCGAGTACCCAAAAGTGGCAGAAAAGTGAAGAAAAATAAGCCAAATCAATGCAGCATTAATAATATAAACACGCCGGTTCGGTGACCGAGTGTGTTAAGTGACCGACTTTCGATCTTGCCAGAGGAGTTCCCGTGTTCTAATCTCGATCTGGGCATGGGTGCCCTTGTAAGTGCCCTTTCTTTAATTTAATTAAATCATTACTCATCCGCATCGTCGCTATTACCCAGAAATTACAGAAAAGCGACTGAAAAATAATAAAATTCTAAAACTTACGTACTATCCTGCAGATGTCAGCAGCATCCCTCCAGTTTGAATGGAAATTCGGCTTGAAGAACTTCTTTAAGTAAAAGTACAATGTAATTCTTATGCGTGTCTGGTCGTCAGTTTTTGGATGTAGTTTCATAGCTACGGTAACGAGCTTCAACAATGAACAATAACTGTTGTATGTTAAACATTGTTGTGTTGTATGTTTGTGTTAGGCAGGGGCGGCGCCAGAAATTTTCGACCGGGTGGGCAGAAGCTGTATGTTGATAGATTAGGGTGGGCAGGTATAAATGTAAGACGCATATATATATGCATGTAAGACACATATATGTAGGACATACATACATATGTATTCCCTTCTCTCTTACACTCCCGATTTCCCTTCACTTCTTTTCCCTTTCCTTTTCATCTATTCTGTTTTACTCCCTAATGCCTTCTTATATCTCTCTTTCTCAGCTTGTTTGACCTCTTTCTCCCTTTCACTCTCTTTCGTTTCATTCTTAAAATGTTTCTCTTAACTGCCATGCACACACACACACACACATCACATGTATGTATGTGTGTGTTTGGTGTCTTTCCTCTTCCTTTTCTAATCTATTCTCGCATCTTGCTCCACTTCTTTGTCTCCGATGGACACAATTATTTCAAGGTAAGTGTTTGTGTGCGCGCAGCCATACATTCTAACCACATTCTTCCCTTCATGTCAATGTAGTGAAATAAATGAGAATCGGTTGCATCACATTTTGTCCTTCAAGTGCAAAAATACAAGGCACATACCTATTAGGCGATAGTGATTGAAATTGTGATGGTAGACAATGGTGAAGGATTAAATATCTTTCTCGTAATTTAAATGCATGTTCCTGATCATATTATTTTCATCATATGAGTTTTTGACTGATACTTGTGGGCTAATGATCACTTTTCTTGGCTTACAAGGTTATTACAACTGACAAATGTATCTGAATGTATGTTTGCAGTAACGGCGATCGGGTGCCAAAACTTTGGGGCAAGGACAGTTTACTTGCAACAAGTGACAAAATGTGGCAGGGGAGGGGGAACTCCCCACTTCGCTCCTCCTATATCCCACTGGATATTTGGATTAAAATTACTGTCTTATTGGGAATGTAAACATACACACACACACGGAAAAACCAATTCTTTGTCCATTCTGCATAAGGTATCTCCAGGCTTATGAAAGGCTATTTTGACAAAATATCGCCCAAAAGTAATAATCAAGTAACATTGAAAAATCTGTGAGCTTTTCTGAAGTAAGTCTTCGTTACTCATGCGGGAGAAGTGATACACGTATGGTTAGATGAACACATGCACTGAGGTAACAAATAGTTTATATTTTGTAGAATGCGATTTTGGACACAAGGAATTCATCGAAATTGATCACCCGGTAATTCATCTCTTTTTCACAGACGACTTGGGTTGTATGGCGTGATCTTTCCGAAAGCACTCAAATGTCAACCTCTATCCTGCGCAGTATACCCTGGAAACTTTAATCTTGCAGGCGAACGAGTCTCTGCCGCCTGGAACCACAGTCAAAATAATAATTTGTGGGGGGTTGTATTTTCAATGTCTCCGTGTATTTGTTTTCCCCCTTCGTCACTTTCATCTAATCACCATTGAACCTCATTGTCGCCATTAGCCAAAATTAGCAGAAAAGTGACTTCACATAGAACAAATTAGTCGAATCAGCAACAACTTACTCTTCCAAAGGTGTAGTTTCATTAGTTCATACCACTTCAAAAGTTGAGATGGTAGTTTCAATTTCACAGTGTTTCATTGTTGGATCAAGGCAGCTGACTCAGTGAACAATAACGTTGTTTTCCGAAAGTCTCAAATATTTGTCTCTAGCAATACACCCTCTTAAATGAACGCATCTTCTATGGTGATAAAATAACATATTCCCTGCGAGTTCTTTCTGTATATTTTTCCCCGATGGCATAACGTTGTCACCTTACAATGAAGAGGTTCTGGTTTCTACTGCCCCCTCCCCTGGTGAAAGCACAATGCACACTGGTTCGGACTCCACTTTAAACTGTAGGTTTAGTCCCGATTAGCCTATCTGAACATAAAATTCGACTTAAAAACAAATAAGTTTAAACAATTCTCATCGTGATTGATTAGTTCTCTGACGCCCTCAAAACAAAGCTTTCCTTCCAACCCCTTCTTCTTCTAATTCTACGTAAGTTAATCACCAGAAAAATCGCACGATTACGTAACTGATAGGCAGAAATTTATGTGTGAAACTAGGATTTCTAAATAGAATTAGCCACCCATTATCAATTCAATAATTCTGTTGCTTTTTCCAAACCCACATCACTGTTACATCAAAAATAATATACCTCGATATTGTAGTGGTTATTGTGATTGCTTCTTATTAGTATTTATTACTAGAACGAATACAAAGTTGTTATTTTGTATACCATGTATGTAGATATTTGAAAATGACAGGTACGAGTATGTAAAATATAAATATAAAAATTTTAATGAAATAAAGAAAAAGACACTTCTCGAATTTCAATGTAGACCTAATTAAAAAGTCTAAATAATTTATTGTTTTGCTCGAGGAAGCAACGCTGAGGTTTTTCCTTGTTTATTTAGAGATTATTTTAATCATACGCAGGCCGGGATTTATATATGTGAATACCCCGAGCTTACAACACCAAGACCCCACCCAAATCCCCTCCACAGTTTCAGTTATAACTTATCGCCAAGCTACATGAGGTGATTAGTTATTGTTTCTACATTTTTCCATCACATCCGAAGTACCTAACAGTGGTAGCGTCGTCGCCTTGTAATCAAGGAGTCCCGGGTTCGATACCCGGTGAAGGCACATAGTGGTTTGGATCCCACCTTAAACTGTAGGTCCAGTCCCGATCAACCTTATTGTGCATAAAGTGGACTTAAAACACCAAATCAACCAACCAACCGAAGTACCTATGTTTGTTTTTTTTATGTGGTACTTTTCAAACCAGTTTGTTCCCCAGCGAAGGCCCGGAGCTGCAGCCCTCAAACTCACTCTAAATGCTGATCTCATTTTGACCATACCCTGCATAATTTTGCGCCTCCTAAACCCATTAGCTGCTTCCAATCATAGAAGTATTCAATTGGTCACAGTTTTCTTGTTTCAAGATCTCTAGTAATTCCTTTTGATTTCTAATGACAAAGTTAAATCAGCTTTTTATGGGATGATGATATGTGAACATTTCTAGTGTAGATAATACTCATTAGTAAAATATACACCAGAATACACTTATTTATTGCAACATTCACATATCTCTAAGTATATGTACTTACTGAATTTGATTGGGTGGGCAATCGGGTGGGCACAGGAATTTTTGGGTGGGCGCTTGCCCACCCGTGCCCACCCCTGTCGCCGTCCCTGGTGTTAGGTCACGTTCACTTACAAAATAATCTAGAATGTAAAAGAAGACGTTTCATGACTGAACGTGAAGTTAGTAAATCTCCGGACTTAGCTAATTTTACTTTTTTTTAATATAACCATTTTGACATCGTTGCTCTGTATCAGTGGCGCAACCACGGGGGCGGGGGCATTGCCCCCCCCAACCTTGGTCGGAAATGAGTTGTAGGGGGCACAAAATTCTACCCCCTTTTTGCGTAATTTACAAGGATAATAACGTCCTTGATACTACCACTAGTAATAGTAATAATAATGTTGGTCCTGGGTTCGAATCCCGGCTTGGGCATGAACGTTTGCAAGTATCCATCATTTTCATCATGCCATCACTCATCCCCATCTTCGCAAATTAGCCAATGGTGGCCCCATAAGCGATGTAAAATAAAGCAAATCAATAATAACAATAATAATAATGTTATAATAACATTATTTGTAACATTATTATTATTAAAATTATTATTATTATTGGTACGTTTATCCTGGTACTTGCATCCCTCCCCAGACAAAAATTCGTGGTTGTGCCTCTGCTCTGTATCAGTTCATTTTGAATTTCAGAACCTGCATAATTATTGTGAATCTCATTTTATTGTACATCTGAAATGTTCTAATATTCTTGTGGTAATTGGTCATATTTCGAAAAAAAATTCACCAAATACGTGAAGTTTCCTTAATTTTCTGTTGTTTCTGTTCTGTGTATAATGTTTCTCGATGTTTTCGAACCGCTAAGTTATGGGAAGTCAAGAATTGTGATATGCTTATCAAACTTTGTAAGAGATCATTCATTGTTGTTGTTTGGCTTCCTGGATATTCTAAAATCAGACGGCTACCACCCGGTTTATTCAAAATACTAAATACTTAGTTGACGTATTCAACAAAAAGTGTAGGCCTAATGTTTCACTAGAATTTATAACCGGTTAAAAAGTTGTAGTTTTATCGGCCACAAATATTAGCCCTTTCCATCTATCTTTCTCACTTCTATATATTACATTTAAAATAATAATATGCCCATGGGACGCAAGGCCCCAGGCGCTCGCCCACTTCTACCACCAATTGCTATAGTCCATGCGTTTACTTCGTTAACATCGAAGAACTAAAGAATCTGCCGCCACAAACGTGGGTGGAGATAAATAGTGGGCGAGTTGTTTTCGTCCAATGACACTCAATCTTCAGCCAATGGGCGAAGCTGTCACTCTGCTCGTCTACTCCACGTGGAGTCCTTGAGCCAATGGGCGCAGCTGTCATTCTGCTCGTCTACTCTACGTGGAGTCTCAGTCACATGACTGCAGATACGCTGTTGCCGTACTTTGCAACTTCCATGTGGAGACCGTGGGAAGGTGGTTGTGCGACGAGGGACAAGGTGAAGTAGAGTATATGTGGAGAGTAGATGTGTGGCAACACTGTGTATTGAATGTGATTGTTGGAGCTGGTGGGCGTGCTCTGTTGACTTCAAAGCCTGTCGTTAACGTAGCTAGCGCGTCGATTATACGCCTCTGTTGTTATCCCATTGTCACGCTAAACTGTCAGATATGAGAAGTAAAACGCATTCTCTGCAGTGGTCTCAGGTCCGATTCCCTTTTAATGCATCTTGTAGACTCGTTCTGATCCAAATTTAAACTGTAGGTCCAGTTCCGATTAGCCTATCATGAGCATAAAGTGGATTTCTCGAGCCTGTTAAACGTGGTGATCAAATAACAGAACTATAACTTAACAAGTTTAAAAACAAGACGCTGCAAATATCTGTTGCGCAGCTCACACCACATTTCCCCACCCCATTCTTTGCAGCGACGTTGGTTCGCAGTGTTGCAACCTGGAGAGAGCGGAATGGACTGAGGATTTTCAACGAAATTTGTATTCGCTTTTTCCAGGGCTGTTTTCTACCTGTCGGAGTACAGAACTTCAGCTCACCTTTCGCCAACGACTCTTTTCCTTCTCTTAAAACTTGAACTCCCCGATGGCGCAGTGGTAGAGTTTTCGCCTTGAAATCAAGGGATCTCGGGTTCGATTCCCGGTGGAGGCACTAGTGGTTCGGATCCCACTTTAAACTGTACGTCCAGTCCCGATTAACCTTACTGTGCATAAAGTGGACTTACAACAACACATCAATCCAATCCAATTCTTTTAAAACTTGAGAAACCATCCATTTAGATACTCCCGTGGCGGCGCTTGTGGACTCGACAACTATGTAACTCCTTCTGATTTCGCAAATATGTTGCAACATTGTAAACAATTTCTCTGGCCTGTCCTCTAAGGGCCTTTCCAGAGCAGATTGTGGATTTCGTTGGACCCGGCATGATTTGATTTTTGCATTTCAAAAATATGCAGACAAGAGTAAAGAGCAAGAACATTTCAGTGCTTTAAAAAATAACACAGGCAAGCGTGCTATCAGATTGCCTTCTCGTAGTGATTGTTGTTCGATAAACAAAGGAACCCCCACCCCACTCGGCTTTAAAAAAAAACAGACCACTGTTCGATGTCGCATTCAGAAAATGAAGTCATTCGCCCAGTAGTTTCTCTTCGTTATAAACCTTAATAATAAAATATCAAGTACCAAAATGTGTTTTTGACACTTCTAAGAAAAGTGAGAGATGCAAATTTATGATTAGTGGGAATGAATGTACAGGCAATTTAGAATCTTTTTCTTTAGAAAGCATTTAGCGATATTATTTTAATGCTAACAGAACCTAACGTAACTACGAGAGCATTTAGGTTTATTATTAGAAGAATACACAATAAGTGATTTTGGTCATGCCGTAATTTTTTTTCTCTTGCGATACGATTCATTGGTTTGTATGACTGAATCAAGCGCAGGTGCTTACTTTTGGTAACATAATTTTGTAGCTACTTGGAAAGATAAATTGATCTGGAGAATCTATTATGACACTGCAGGTTGTTTTCTGCTATATAAACTGTTCAGGCAGCAGAAAATATTTCACCCTGATTTTTCCAGGACGAGGATAGTAATTCTATAATATTTAGTTTCTTGAAATGTAGATGAATGTGAATCCTAACCTACTTCAGCAGTGGCGTAAAAAGGGGGCTATTAATCCCAACTTTTGTCCCTGCAGTAGAGGTGTGTGGGATACCGAAAAGTCGAGACCGGGATCGGGGAAAAAAAATTCCCGTCCCGATCCCGGCTTCGGAAGATGACTTCCCGACTTTTCGGGATCCGAAGCAGTCGGGAAATACGGAACGGTCATTAAAACAAAATCGTCAATTCTCGACGTTTTCTGCATTGTAAATGTCTGGAAGTTATCGGAAATTGTTGGTTTTTGTACCAGAAGTGCAAAAACAAGCACTTAAGGTGAAAATTACGTGTAGAATTCGAGATTTCAAGAGCTTTGGGAAATTTCGAACATATCCCGTCCCGAATGTTGGGATTTGAAGAATTTCCCGTCCCGTCCCGACCCAAAAATTTCTGTCCCAAACACCCCAACGACTTTAACTACAATTTTACTGGGAAGAGGTTGACTTTTTTGTTTAAAACATGTTTTTAACTCATGTTTAAAACTATGTTTAAAACAAAAAACAGTTTCTCTTGTTCTTTTTTTTTTTTTAAAAAAAAATTCCCAACCCTGCATAGAATAGTTATTTCCCATGGTATTTCCTTGCAGACAACAAACAGCTTTGCCGCAAACATGGCGGCGGTGCGAATCCTGACTTCTCATGATACCCACCCATCTATATTCCTTTTCCGGAATGTCTGGAGTAAGAGAACGCGAACGCGTCCTGCGCGGACGTTGCAATGTGTGCCTCGTCCAATGAACGCGCGGAGGGCGACTCGACTGGTCATTCGCGGTCCAGTAGTTGTGTGGTAATTCTCCATTCCGGAGAGCGCCGCATAGTCTGGCCCCGCCCACAAGCTTTCGCCTCTGCGCGTCGCTACTCCAGACATTCCGGAAAAGGAATATAGTTAACTTGGAACGCGATCAGTGATCTCATATTCACTATTGAAGGCAGATGCAACGTGCAACATTAATTTCTCTCGGAAGATATCACGCGTCAAAAAAGTGGGGATTTAAGATGTGGGAGAGAGTGACGCTTTCTGTTTTTTACACAAAGCACAAATGAATCACTTGTCTGTTCATTCAATTCAGCTTTCAGTTCTCGGTTGCTGACAGATCTCATAGCTCAAGTTGGCAACACTGTCGGTATGTTGGCCTGCCTGCCTGTCAGAAACAGCTGAAGAACAAGTGCCGTGTGAAATTGGTGATGGTGCCAAGTGGATAAAAACAAAGTTATAATCAGGTATTTTCAGTGAAAAGTGTTTCTTTAATACTTGTCAGTGATATAATTGAGCAATGATTTATAACCTGAATGTAATTCCAGCAGTACAATCACAGATTAATGGTACAATCATGAAATAATTGGTACGGGCTGCTGTCCGATCCGGTCACCTACTGATATTGTTCTGCCCTACATATGTGACTTTTACCTTTGGATGCTTTTTCCTTCCGCAGTGGCATTAAGCGAGATTATTAAAGCGGACGAAAACCGGCCGTATGGGAAGTACTACAGAATTCGTAGGTCTTGACAGGTAATTTTTGACTATGTGTTGTCGTTATGCGAAACCACGGGTTCTCAAGTGCAGTCACGGTGTAATTCACAGAATTAGAGGTGAATTTTGTAGCACCCTTGAAGTACAAGTAACGTGTGTTCAAGTGATTTAAGACAAATATATATGGGGCAGCGTGATACTGTTGTGTGTCCTTAAGAATAGAAATAGTGCATGCAAGGTGTTGTTTCTTGAAGAACCTTTGTATTTATCAAACATCACCGGAAAGACCTTCATACACAGTTATAAAGTCAGACGACATAAAGAAAGGAAAGGGGGCAGGAGTGAAAGTGAATGGTTCCTGGGATCAACACCAACATTATGTATGTTGTAGTGAATGTGGACGTCTCAAAAATTCTTTTGTTCGTTAGAGATATGTATTATATTCATTCTTTAATTGAGGGGGGAGGAACTGCACATAAAGGGCTCGCCGGCTTCTGTATTTTCCAAACTAAGTGGTGAATGTTTCGTGGAATTTGCATGAAAGGGAAAGTATAGTCCTTATGATGTAGTGAAATTTTACCTCGGTAAGGGGAAATATAGGTAACAATTCGTTATATCGGAGACACTTCTTCAAATTTACAGGAGGAACTACTTACGGAAATCAGTATCTGTATCATTGTCGAAGTTATTCGAGGTATTTTCTTTCATCTTTCAATCTATTTCAGCCGGAAATCAATTCCCGTTGCTTCACTTTAAGCGAAAACGTAACCGCGCCTTTTTTTAAACTATGTTTGCCTAACCTAACCTTCTGTGAATGATCGGTGGGGCTATCCGTGAATGGTTTGTGGGGCTTGCACCATGACGTGCGTTCCGTAACACTTCAAGAAATGTCTTATTTTAGTGTAAAAAATGTTGCTAATCGTGTGAAAATCTTAATGGCACCTTCAAATATGTTCCGCAGTACACAATTGGTAAGTACGAACCATACGAAATGCAAAATATCCGATTTTAAAGTGTGTCAGATATTACGAACTCATATCGAAATGTATTATCATGTTAGTCACGACAAAGTTAAGGCTGGACAATTTAAATTTTCTGCCGTCTATAGGGGCCGCTGAGGTAAATTCACAATAAAAGTACTTTTGGTCTCACTGCAGAACATGGGCTGCTTTTTTCCTCTAAATAGACGAACAAAATTTATATCCCCTGAAAGTACATACCTTCTACTTCCATTTTCTGGTGTTCCTTTTACGATTACTATTATATTATTGCACGTAAAAAATGTTTTTCCTGCTACTGAAACCAATGCATTTCTCCATTTGTTCACGTCTATATTGTTTACGTGCTCAAGTGTTGTGCGATAAGTGAGACCTTCATTTCACGGCATTCGAGTTGATTTGTCGCTCCGGATTCCACCCACAGATGCACAGTTTCTTTCATTATTTCAGACGAGGAATGCTTACAAGGTTAGGTTAGGCCTGTTAGGTTGGGTTCCAATAGCATAAATACAATGAAAAATGTTTTTCCTGCTACTAAAAGGAATGCATTTCTCCATTCGTTCGTGTCCATATTGCTTACGCACAGTTCCTTTCATTATTTCTTCGACGAATACCTACAAGGTTAGGTTAGGCCTGTTAGGTTAGGTTTCATTAGCATAAATACAATGACTAATTATTATTTAGGCTAAGAGAACTAAACCTAGCTACCTAACAACATAGAATTTTTTTGCTTTCACTAGATTTGTGCAGGAATATGCCTTTCCTTCGTTGCTACGATTTCAATACCGCCCAACCTGGACACGTTTTTCTGTTGTTTTTTTTAAAGAAAATTTTTTTCCGCACCTTAAAACTTACTTTTCCCGATTACTAACTACAAAACGTTACCAAAAAATTATGAACCACGTTCCTCCTAAGCAGCCCATATTCTGCAGTCTTACCGTACTTTTTGTTAGATTCATACAATCATGCGAAACAGTTGGTAGACATTTTGTAACCATCCAGTGTATAACAAGATTTAGACCAGAATTGGCTGTAGAAAAAACAGGATAGTGCACCAATGCTCTACTGTGAAGTGAAGTTCCATCCTACACTTTCATGTCCAAAGATGCTCGTGATACAACTGAACACCAAGGATTTTTTAAACAGAAAGACTACTTCACCAGGCACACAGGTGTTTGGATGCCACTTTAAACTGTAGGTCCACTCCAGATTAGCCTATCTGCATAAAGTGAACTTTTGTTTGTTAGGATAGGTTCCATGTGTGTGAAAATAAATCAAATTACTACTGTGTAGGTGAAGCAGTTAGGTTAAATGCTCTGTACAGTAATAATAGTAATACTCAGCTTGGCCCAAGTCCCTTTTGTTTTATTGTGATTTTATCATGCTACGAATGCAATTTTTACATGGTTCGATTTCGATGTACGTCTGTTAACACATACTGCGGAGTTTTAGCTATTACTTAAGATTTTGTTCAATATATATTTTCGTGGTTAGGTAGGTTAGGTTTGGTTCCCTTAGCATTAAAATAAAGTCCCTAAATGCATTCTACTAAGGTTCTGATTTACTTCTACATTCATTCCCATGCTTCTACGATATTTACTGTCGCTTGTCGATGGAGATTATCTTGTCCATGAGAAGTGTGTAAGGTAATTTTCAAGTTGTTTTTTTTAAACATAACTTTTTCGAGTCCAAACAGTGCTCATTACTTTAAGGAAGGTTCAAATTTTGTGTGACAATGATTTCCAAAATTCTACGATAATTAGTCTTTGTGCTAGGAGAAATCATAAAACAATCGGAACCGTTACCGTTTCCATAACACCATTACACACACAGGTGGTGTGGCGCTCACTGGAATATTTTGCTTAAAAATTATTAATCTTCAGCAATACAGTATGATGATTTGTTTGCTTGGTCACTCAGCTCATTTATCAGGTCCAAAATTTGTCTTGCAATCAATTTTCACAGCGACAACTCGGACAGGAAACCTTGCCACTGTACATTCCAAAACATAAACGTCGGTGCACACGCATGCACAGAAAGCCTGACTTTTTGACAATATCACAGGTTGAGGCAACTGGGCGGTGCAACAAGTTTTGAGATTGCACTTGGGCAAGAGAATTTCTGCACAGGTCATAATGAAATAAAATATCGTACTAGGTCAAAATTTTGTGTTTTTTTTTATCTGACTTTTTATTCTCCTACCCCTTTGATTCCAAATTTGACATAATCTTCAAATAACATAGAAAGAAATGATTCACTTATACATTAATTAAACAGGTTAAAATGTTAGTTTAGAAGACATGCATTTATTTCTTTATAATTTATTTGCAAAAATGAAAATTATTTTTCAAATAAATGAGTACCTGGGAGTAAAGGTGGCTGGAGCATGGTGCTGATCACATCACCTACAAAACTGTCACGATCGAAGAATGTGTGGATCTACCCCCACATCCCACTGTATATATCTCATGGTATGGTGCACGGGGAACTTTGTCTTTGTCTTGTTTCATAAAAATTCCCATTACAAGAAAATACCAAAACATATATTTTACATTTGCGATTTAGTTGAAATGTACAAGGGCATTACAATTGTCACCAGCAGTAACTGTAAGGAATGATGTTTGACTAACTCTTTTCCAAAGAAATGTATGCTTAAAGCAAGGCCACTATTATCTGCCCTCTGATACCACAAGAACACATACATTTCTAAGATATGTTCATCTGACTTGCTGTTTCATCCTCCTTCTGTGATATGTACAGAACAACACCTAATGGTGCTTTCTTCCTCAATAAAACAATGGTGCAACCAACAGCCTTGGTGGGTACAACCAAAGATGGAATAGCAGTCCTACTGCAGAATGGGAATAAGTACAGGTTACTTCTGTTCTTCCCTAGACATCAAGAAGTGTGAAATAATCATTCATCATCATCCTCCTTTGCCGTTTCCTGCCTCTGGCTTGGTTGGCATAGAAGTCAAGCCTCTCAATTTTTTCCTGGTCTTCCAGCACTTCTTTCTTTCCGTGGTGTTCCAATCTTGTCCTCATCTCCTAACACTCTCCACTCTCTGTTCTTTACACTGACATCTTGGTCTCCCCCTTGGCATTATTCCCACTCCTTGTGCATTGTAAGCTCGTACTGGTAGTCTTTCTGCATCCATCCTCTTCATGTGCCCAAACCATCTCATCTGTGCCTGATCTATCTGTCCTGAAGCTTCACTACACCCACTGTCTGTCGGATCTCCTCATTCCTTATTCTATCCCTTCTAGTCTTCCCCAATATACTCCTTAAAAATTTCATCTCCACTTAAATAATGATTATTGAATGAATGAAATAATAATTCATTCTTGTAAAATGTTGAAAAGGTTGGTATTATGTAGGGGTGGAGGCAGTGAAGTGGGTGGAGCTTATTTATGACGAGGCCCAGGGTTACAAGGTGTCCATCTAGGTGCTAGTGATCATCTGTTCGTCCATGACAAAGGAAATTTTTGTATTGTTTATGAAAATTGAAATTAGTACATTCTCTGCTGTTTTTAGCATGCAGAGATGTGTTATAGTGATGTAAAAGATCATTTTGGGTGGTACTATTTATCATGGCATGATGATGTGGCTGATTGTAATTTTATGTTTTTTTACATTAAGTGTGTTAGGTTTAATGTTGTTAGAATTTCCATGCATTTGGTGTTGTGTGTGTCCACACAACAATATTTTGTGTTTAATAAAATGGGAAAAGTGTTGAGGATACGACGAATTGGAAGTATTGGTCACCCTTGGAGTTGCATCTTTAAGAGAATTTTATGTTATGTTAACACAGAGATCTGTAGATTAAATTTAAAAAGTGAAATTTCAAGGCTATAGTCAGGTACCATCCTCTCCCCATGTAAATAGTTTTAAATATGCCAACTTATAACCCCCCCTCCCCCCTTTCTACAAACTAATTTTACTTGCTTAGCCTGAGCACATTGGATAATAAATAACAAGGAAATATACACTTGTTAAATATATTAATTTTGGAATTAAAATTGAACCTAATTGCTTAACCAGAAAAACATCACTTAAAAAATGTCAGTTAATGCAAATGTGACTAAGCACCATACTTGCGTCCGGTCATCGGCAGATGAGGCGGTCGAATGCTTAGGAAAATAATAAAAATAATGCATTTTAAATATTTTAGAGAAGAAGTAAAAAAAAAATAAGTCAGAATATTCTCATTTGTGCGAAATAAGCCAAGCGACACCATGAAACATCTAGAAATACGCAAGGGATTCGCCAAGTTTAGCGCATCGAAATGAGAGCCCAGTAATATTCCCTGTGGCCTACACTCACACTATGTTTCCTATTGAAGGCAATGGTGTTCACCAGACTAAGTTGTTGCTGCTGTTCTGACATTGGTGCAGTTTTTCATCCTTGTCATAGTAAACCTAATACATACAGGAATTGCACTTTCTTAACTAAGCTGCCTGTTCGAGTGTTGTATTGCCGTAATGTGTAGGACACCAAGCAGAAAGTTATTTTACAATGGCTCTTTCATGCAACAGTGAGCATAAATCATACTTCAATTGTCCTGAGCTTTGCAACCATAATGCGTGAAACATTATGAATGAATATATTGTGATGTGAATTTTCGTAAAGGTCCAAGGTCCTTCATTATAACTTGTAATGATGTGCAGAATGTTTTTAATGACAAAGTATATTGCTAGTTTTTTCATTTTTTTTTTTTTTTGTAACAGTTTGCATTAAGACAGTTAATGTCAGTGGTTGCCCGATAGTAAATAATAATAATTCTTATTTTGCTATTGACTCATAATTTAACTTGCCATGCTAACATCGTCGATACCTGGAGGACTCACATAGTCATTCGGATTCCACTTTAAACTGTAGGACCAGTCCCAATTAGCCTTTCTGTGCATAAAGTGGATGTAAAAAGAAAAAATCAAATTAATGTGCCATGCAAGTGATTTATTTGTGAACCAGTAACTGACTGCAATAAACAAACAACCTGTCCTGTAGTGCAAGAAACAAAGCATTGTGGAATGTATTGCAATGCATCTAGGCTCAAAATAAATAATTTTTGACTATACCGTAAAAACATTAAGTCTTTATGGGAAAACGAAATTTCCCAACAATTCAAGGGGAAAGGTGGACTTCTGTGTGCTTTGAATAAATTTTCCAGGTCATCTTGTTTGTCCTTGAATGAAACATTAAGCTCTCAATGTAGGCTAGATGTACATTGTTTTTTCTTTTCATTTCAGAATACCCCATGAGAATGATTCAAGCACTGGGCCTGCTAGCATGTCTGCTGTCAGTGGTACACTCACTGGATAATGGGCTGGCACGTACTCCTCCAATGGGTTGGCTTGCGTGGGAGAGATTCAGGTGTAACACAGACTGCAAAAATGACCCTGATAACTGCATTAGGTAGGTTGTGTAGTGTTCTAGTTTACTTTTAGATCGTGGGTGTAGTGAGGGAAGGGGTCAAACAAGTTCCATACCCAGGAAATTGACATAATTCATTTCAAATGAGAACAGTAAAAATCTATCTATTTTGATTGTCAATAACAGAAATGAAGTTCTATTAATTAGCAGTCAACAGAATATTGAAAATTGAAAAATTATTTAGCTTCAAATATTGATTATAAAACACAGGAGCCAGATCAGAACTTAATGTTTCATATTCTACCATAAATGGTTCCAGAAGTTTTCAAATTTCCAGAAATGAATTTCTTATCTGAAAAGTCAAAGAATGTGCATACTTCATGACTAAAATTCTGAATTGATAGGTTTTCTTGAACGATGTGTGTAAAGTTAGTAATAAAACAATTCAGTAGGTGAAAGGTACAAAATGCGAAAAACAAAGGAAAACAGTTTTTCCATAAAATTGTCTGGTGTATTGAATATAAATGGCCTGATTCACCCCCTCCGACAAAAATTTCTGGCAAAGCTGGACACACGTAACTTAGAGTGGGTAAGTGACTTGGTTGCATGAAATGGATAATGATTATTTCTTATTCCTGTAAGTAAATGATAGCTGCAACCATGACACATGTACATAGGGTGGTTTCATCTGTCTTATATAGAAATAATGAAGTTGACACATAATTATCTTGAATCAGAACTTGTTGATGTGGTGAGGTGAAATCACAAAATGATAATCTCATTTTTCTGTACACCGCTGAAATTTTATTTCTCCTACTTATGGATATTAGTGATCAAGCTGATGTAAAATCTACTATAAAAATGTGATTTTGATTGGAAGTTAGGTGGTGATTTATTTCCAGGCAAAGCCTGCTGCTGTGAATATTTCTCAGGGTTCTGTTTTTCCAAGTGGCTTGCATCCATCTGCTTAGCTTTTTATCTGAATGATTCGTGGGAATAGAAACCATTGGAAACATCAGGTTACACAGCTATGCTTCTGATTTACAATTTTGTGCAAGGATTCATTTTGGTAATTTCTGCTGACAGTGACAGACTGTTTCGGCTGATGACTGATCTAGTAGTGTCGGAAGGGTATGCAGCAGCTGGTTACCGGTACATCAATGTCGACGACTGCTGGTTGGCAAAGGAGCGAGATTTCCATGGTCGGCTACAACCTGACAAGGAACGTTTTCCACATGGCATGAAAGATCTAGCAAATTATGTAAGTACATACATTATTGTACATGTATTTGTGATGTACAGTTAGTTTTAGAATTTGCTCACTGCATGAAACATTGATGTATAAGTTAGTTACATTATACTCTGTGTGAAGAAAGGCATGGATTGGAATAGCTATAATATTGCATAAACAAAGGCACGAAAAAGATTGAAGAGTATAGAGTCATGCATAGGACCACTTTCCCTCGCTTGCTCATAATTGTCCAAGACCCCACCCTCAAGCATACTGCACTCTTAGTGGAATGATTGACAGGTGTAATCCCCATGCGCATTTCATTTTCATATATCACTGTGCATTGGTTAGAGGTTCTACCCAGTATTAGAGGCTGGATGAACAAAAAAGCCACTACATTCAGGGATATTGCTGGAAAACTTCTTACTTGAAATCACTTGTTCTGGGAATCAAACCTGGGTCTTCTGCATGGCAGTTAGATGCCCCTGCCGACTGAACCTCCACAGTTCTAGAAAAAGGGAACAAACACTGCATAAGTGTTCGCGACTCAAATTATCTATCCAATATGCCATCTGGTGAGATTTTTGGGAGGTACTGTTTGTAGGACACTGCTATGTTAAAGGCATTGAAAGCATGTGGGAATGTGTCAAACAGTAACGTCTACTGTTCAGTTTTTGGTTCAAGATCATTTTATGGGTCAGAACATGTGAAAAGTTTTTAAGTGTTTCCACCCCATGGAATCAACAAAATGAAATTTGTAAATAAATCAGGGAAAACAGAATTGATTGACAGAAGCAGAAGGCTGCCATGGGGGATGACACTGAAATGCAACAATTGAAACAAGTCTACTCCCTTTATTTTTTGAAAGAAAATTATATATAAAGGGTGTCTCAGGAGTTAAATTGCGTGCCTTTTTTTTTGTTGTGTTGGCAACACTGTCTGAAGCACATGTAGTAAGCACATTCCGGTTAGTAGTGAATTAGTCGTGATGGAGAAATACGCGATGCACATAACTATCATGAAAACGTATTACAAATATACAAAGAGTGTTGTGCTGAAACGGTGCGTAAATAACGTGGTATGTTTGGGCAGAAAAACGTGCCAAATGGAACGACTGTCAAGAGTGGTTCAAATGTTTGAACAAACAGGTTCAGTGATGGACTAGAAAAAAAGTGGCCGTCCTCGTACCAGACGCTCGGCCGAAAACATTGCCGCTGTGAGCACTAGCGTTGCTGAGTGTTCGAGAACGTCAATTTGCTGGAGGTCTCTTGAGTTAGACATTACGAGGAGCATCATGCAGCAGATTATGTCGAAAGATCTGCGAATGCACCCATACAAGATTCAGATGACTCAACAGCTTAAGCTGCAAGACCACGTGCAGCGATGGGCATTCGTCGATAGGGTCCTGGAGAATCTGCAAGTGGATGGTGATTTTGCTAAGAAAATCATTTTCATCTGGATGGGTATGTAAACAAGCAGAACTGTTGCATTTGGGGCACGGAAAACCCTTGTGTTATTGAAGAAAAGCCACTTTATCCCCAACGAGTGTCTGTGTTGTGTGCACTTTGGTGTGGTGGATTTATTGGGCCATACTTCTTTGAAAACGAGTCTGGAAGTGCAGTAACTGTCAATGGTGTACGTTGTCGCGAGATGATCACATCATTTTTGTGGCCTCAGGTGGAAGCATGGACTTTGGCTTTGATGTTGATGAGATATTCTTCCAGCAGGATGGCGCCACGTGTCATGCGGCACACGAAACCATTGAGTTGTTATAGCAGAAATTTCATGGGTGGCTGATTTCGTGCAACAGTGACCACAATTGGCCACCAAGGTCATGCGATCTTACACCGTGTGACTTTTACCTCTGGGGATTTGTAAAGTCCAAGGTTTGCAGCAAATGCATACCAACCATTCCTGAACTTAAAAAAGAAATCCGACGTGTTGTCACAACAATTGAGCCACAAGTCTGCGAAAATGTGATTGGAAATTTTGTCTAAAAATTGCGAGTGTGTCATATGAGACGTGGAGGACATTTGCCGGATATTTTTTTCTATGTTTACTCGTTCATAGTATTTCTTTTGGGACACCCTTTATTACCACAAGTAAAGTTTTAAATTGTACTTTATAAATAAAAACATTTATTTTTCGAAAAGTCTTTAAACATCTTGCCAAATGCATCCAGATAATGTATTATGTATGAAATTTGGAACAAGTGCAAGTCGATTAAGTGTGAAGATGAAAATAGTTTGAGAATGAATTAATGTCTTGAATATAACAAAAGAAAATAGGCATTGTAATATTGCAGTTTCATTCAGTATGATGTCATTTTTCAATGAAGATAGCCTGATTATGAAATTGTGGATATTTTTATTATTAAATCAGCCTACCCCAGCTTTGCAAGTACAGGTGAATTGCTTTATTTTCAAATCATCTCCGAGAGCTCCAGTAACAATCTATCGTATATTTCAATAAACATACTAAGCTATACAACTTGTTGAAAAATTATGTGAAAATTGTGACTCAATCTTGAAGCAGATCTGTATCAATGTTATAACAAGTTATTAAGAGCTTGCATGAACTTTGTCAAAACAGGTATTAAAATCTACTTAAAACGAATTAATAGGAAAGTTTGAGTTAAAGTGGCTGTTTTCAATGTAGAAAACTGAATACCAGGATTCATTTTTCCATTGTAAAGTTAAATTTGGTTGTTAGCAATCACTATCCTCTTCTGTATTTCAATAAGTTCAAACAGTTCCATGGAGTGAACTCAAGGGTTTGTTTGAATTTCTCCCACCAGGTCCATTCAAAAGGTTTAAACTTTGGTATTTATGAAGATTATGGCAACTACACCTGTGCAGGCTATCCAGGCATTTTAGGCTATTTGCAGTTGGATGCTGAAACCTTTGCCTCGTGGGACGTTGACTACGTGAAGCTTGATGGCTGCTATTCACATCCAAAGGACATGGATCGAGGTAAGTGGCAAGCGTTGACAATCATTAAGCTAAAATTTCAGTTTAACAATTTTCAGGATGGGACTACATAGTGCAAAGTTCTGTCATTTTAGTACTCTTTTACAAATGTGGTGGTTTACTTCATACATCCTGGTTTGATAAAGTCATTTTCTAAATGTTCAGTCTAGTCTTGTATCTAAATCCAAACTGAGGTGAGGAAGGAGGAACCAGCCAGAAACTGCTTCTTGGTGGTGAGGAAGTTTTATTGTTTTTAACCTTTTACTAAGTATTCACCTACAGTGTGATCCATTTGAAATGTCAGAAAAGTAAATTGTTGTTTGCTAGAAAATATTTTAATTTATTGCCTGTTAATGGTACATACATGTGCAGGAGAGACAAGTTTCCTGTTCCAGCATATTAGCACTCAACATACTACCATTGCAGATGCGGCAAACATCATACCATATAGTGAGCAGCATTTCTGTAGTAATCTGTGCAAAGGTTTGTAATATTCTGTCACAGGTCGGCTTCATTCTTTGGTCTTTAAATTTTGCATACCATACGACACGCTGTCTTGAAATTTACCATACCATACGGCACACTATGCAGCATGACCAACACATTTGTCTGCCATGCATGCAAGCATCTCCATGTGGCTGAAGTCTGTAAACATTCACTCGAAAGTTACTACCTTGCTGCTCAAATTACAACAAATTGCTCAGAGATACATACATTAACTTCTTGTGTGTAGCCGTTTACTTTTCTGACACATCTCAAACGGATCACCTTGTATTTTAACCCAACATGTATTCCTTCCTCGATCCTTGAAGGAACCCAGGTGGGCTCAAATATTCAGGTTGTTTTTTAAGGCACGTGACTAGACATTAATCATTTATTCTATTTAAATTAAGGGAGGTAGAACTGAACAACAGAACAAAATAAAAATGTAAAGTTCACAACCAGAATATTAGGATAAATGAACCATTTACTATTGGAAGAAAATAGCTTATATTATTGTTTGAAGTTCTTCATACAGCACATTCGATTTAACCTGAGTTCTAGCATGCACAAAGTGGGAAATGTTTATTGTCTGCAGAAGACGACATGTGACTGACAGGAGCAGTGTTGCAGTTTGCGGAAGTTCTACCAGAAATTAAACTGGCAAAGGCTATATGCTGTTGTCTCATGAAGGAAATTACTTACAAATCTGAAGTACGGCACTGTCTTTCACAATCGTGAAATTCATTAATTGTTCTACGAATAACACACTTGTCTAATTTGTCCACATCATTTTTAAATTTCTTTCTTTTGCATATTTTGTTAGACGTTACTAATCTCTTCCCAGGTCAGTTACTTTTTTGCGATCATTTCAAAGTACATACTGACACACCAGTAGCCGCATAAACACGATTTTGCACTTGGTAAGCCCACTTTCAGCTCCTTTCTTCATAAACTTAATCAGGTTGAGATAATTTCTGTACTCTGTGTATCACTGTGCTTCCTCCTATCTTCTTTCCAGTTTTTGCCTCAGCTTTTGTTGAATAAAAACACCCTAAGCAACGCAGGTTAACAAACACCTTCCTCGTGGTAACACGATCTGCCCCCTTTCCCCCAGAGAAGAAGAGGAGTAGAGGGAGAATATCTTGCCGAGAGGGCGTAATCAATGGAGGTTTCACAGACACAAAAAAAATCCTCTGCCATTCTTTCCTTGAACTATCACCTTCTCAAATTGTCACATTTGGTTGTTTGCATGTGTTCTATTAATGTTGACCGTTGAACTTTTAAAGAGAAACTAAATCCAGACACCAGTAAGTCCCGCACACCCCTACCAATAAGCTCTAAAGTCAGGTTATGGATATGGGTAATTGTTAAAGCGGTTGGCAATTCTGATCCCTCTGGAACTCTTGCATCATCACGCTGAGAGACAGGCTTCTGCACAACTGAAGGCCAGAGCTCAAGCTAAACCATGGCCTGTACTTAATTCCACTCCCTCCTATTTTGCTGTGAAAAGCAAAAATGAAACTACTTCAAAGTTCATTTTCATTTTGTTTTAATGGTTTATGGGAAATGGTTTGATTATGGAGAAGCATTGTAGCAAGATTTGCACATATTTTTGCAGGTTACCCTGAATTTGGATATTACCTAAATAGGACTGGAAGACCAATGGTTTATTCTTGCAGCTGGCCTGTGTACCAGATATATGCTGGGATGAGGGTGAGTAGTCCTTTTGCTTTATTTGACCATAATTTGTCAACAGCTGTGAAGTAATTAAATAATTATCAGTTATCTTTAACTGTTTGAATTCTCTTACTTGGTTTTATCTTGGCAACAGTGCATTTATCAAAATTTAGTAGACCGTAATTTCTTTGTGTGACAACATGCAGAATTTGCATGTAAGTAGTTGGGTGGTTGACTCTATCTTAGTATTGAAGGTTGCTAGTTGTGTTCTGGCGTGAACATCAATGTTCCTTGCTAGTATCATGGCATCAATATCTTGCAATTAGCATTCGCCATTTTTAGTAAAGATTTTTGCTTTTGATCCTCTGTAAAATTATTTGCTAATTTTGCAATATTACAATAACCACGCTGGTATTCTCCCTTTTTTCTCATTTCATTTTGATGTGAAAATGCTTGTATTGTATTGGATATTTGGTATCTTAGTGTGGTATCAGAAAATTCACTTTTCCAGCCTAACTACTCTTCAATTATCGAGCACTGTAATCTGTGGCGAAATTATGATGATATCCAAGACTCCTGGGAGAGTGTTCAAACCATCATTGACTATTATGGAAACAATCAAGATTTAATTATCCCAAATTCTGGCCCTGGTCATTGGAATGATCCTGATATGGTGAGTGTTTAATGTGTTTTTTTTTCTGGCTTCTTAAAAATTCGGCAAGCACAAATGTTGTATTTTCTTTATCTGCTCTGTTTAATTATTACGAATCTCTTAATTTCAAAGATGCATTGTCAATAGTTTTACATCTTAGATTGATTTTACACTTGGGTTATGGCTAGGCTTACCATATGTTTTTTGGACCCAGGACATATTCGCGATCAACTCGTTACTGCTGAATTTTAGTTTTCTTTACAAAAATAAATTAAAATTACTTAAAAGCCTTAACATTTTATTGGAACATTAAACTATAAATTTTACAAGAGAAAATATTAACATTATTTTCTAAAATCTCTAGTTTATTGAAGCAGTAACATTAATAGCACTCCTATGTTTAACTGTTTTCACGTGATCTTCAATAACACCTCTTCCTTTATGTGCAAGAGAAAATACTCCATTATAGAGTGTACATTGCACACATTCACTGTCGCTGTCGTTACACAGTTTCAAGAATTTGTATTCCTGCTGCAGGTTAACATTAAATACACACTTTCATTTGCCCATTGCCAAATGCAAAGCCCTTGTAAGTAGTTATAATTATCAAAAACGTGTAGACGAGCTACTTCACACGCTTGCAAGACAACCAAGATGCTCACAGAAGTTCGGAAATGGAACCGTTCGGAAGTCGATTTCTCGAAGAAAGAAAGAATCGATCCTTATAATCGATCGATCCTTGCCGGTCATAAATTCTGGTCATCAATATTCAATACTGGTAGCTATTTTCATGTTCAGATTCTCAAAACCCTGGACAGCACCAAAAAAACAGGACTGGCCGGGCTAATCCCGGACGTATGGTAAGCCTAGTTATGGCATGTTCTCAGTAATGCAAAAAGTTGCCGGATGCAGTAAAACTGTTAAAAGTTAGATATGAAATTTTACTTTACATTTTGACACATGCAAAACATGTATATATATTTGTATTTCTACTCAAACATGAAATTTTTCCAATACCGATAAAACTACAGATATAGCGTTCACTGTTATTTTACCGATCTGATATGAATTTGCAAATACGAGGTGTATTTGTAGAGTAAGTACCGTTGGCAAATATTGCCGCTGTAGAGCTGCAGTCGCGACCGTGTGAGTTCTCGCTGACATTCTTCATTCGTTAGTAAGCCACAGGTAGTCGTGGGAGCAGGTCGTGCTTTTTCTTCGTAGGTTTATGAAGGTTTGAAATGTTCAAGAAAATCAATCGGCCCGCCGACTGTAAAGTCCGGTCTCTGTTTCGTTTTCTCAGTGCAAGAAACGTGAAACTGGTGGACATCCACCGTCAACTGTGAGAGGTCTTTTTTATGTTTAGAGAAGGTCATGAGACAGTTCACGATGAGCCAAGGAGCGGTCGGCCATCGGTTGTGTCCGAGGATCTGGTGCGTGCGGTCGACGTGGAAATTCGTGAAAACAGACGCTTCACAATATCGTCGCTTTCCATGGAATTTCCTCTACGAAATTGTGACAGATCGCCTGGAATCGAAAATTGTGGTCAGCGTTTCGACGAGGATGATGACGTCGAAGCAGGAGTGCATGGATGGCTTTCATCACAGGCGGGAACATTCTATGACGATGGGATACAAAAACTAGTGCCACGCTATGACAAATGCTTGAAAAATGGTGGAAACTACGTACAAAAGTTTTTTAAGGTCTGTAGAATGCAATTCAAATAAAAAAAAGGTACAAAACTACTTAACTTTATTTCTTACACCCTTTCGGTACTTACTTTCCGAATACGCCTCGTATTTCTCAAATGTGAATAGTTTATGAACCTCCTTAATTAGTTCATGGTATGGCATACAAAAATACAAAACTTCATTTACATGATTGATTTTGTTTATTTTACTTCTCTTTTCTACCACTTTTGGGTCATCGCAAAGATGAGAATGAATGATGATATGATGAACAAGGAACACCCGTGCCTAGGCTGGAACCTCTGGCATCATATGCCACTATGGAGATCGGCTTCATTTATATAACTCCTTAAGTAATCTTTGTAACTATGTGGCTGCAGTAAGTTTTTACCTACAAATTATATGTTGATCTATTCATGAAAATAAAAACAAAATTTTGCTCCAAATCACAGAGTGTTTATTATACATAATGGCAGTTAAATTATCACCCAGTACAGTAGTGGTTAGTCTGCCATCTTTTTCTGTAAAAAAATATGATTTGATGAACCAGGGAGTTAATAGTTTCCGTGAATAAAAAATTACTGTGCTTTAGTTGTCATTTCAAAAACTATGTGAATATTGTAGGTGTAATGGTTTAATTCCAATAATGCCATTCATTTCATTCATCTATACATTCCAAGTTTAGCTGTTTAACTCCAAATGAGTGAGGATCCAAGTCTCCATAGCTGTATTGTTCTTTTGTATGCAGTCCTAGGTAATCCTTTATTTAGTTAATATTTGCTGTACACTTGTAGTTGAACCACAAAAATAAGAGTTAATAGAAGCATTTAACTAACTAGTTTGAAAAGAGTTGCTGATGTGAGTCTCTCAATACAGTGTGATACTAAAGCAGTGTACATTACATTAAAGGATCAACACTCCAGTTTCTTACTTGCCTACAAATAATGATTTCACAGTTCTAAACTTACATCATAGATACATGATGTACTTCTCTCGGGAATTATTTTAAAAAAAAATTCTACTTTTTATTGTACATAAATGTTTACTCTGCATGAAATCAATCATTTCCCTCCATTGTTTTCTATTTCAGTTAATAATTGGTAACTTTGGACTCAGTTATGAGCAGTGTAAAACACAGATGGCCATCTGGGCTATCTTGGCAGCACCTTTGTTGATGTCTGTGGATCTCAGGACCATTCGACCTGAATATAAGGCTATTTTGCAGAACAGAAAAATTATAGCTGTTGATCAGGATCCACTTGGAATTCAAGGTCGAAGGATTTACAAGGTATGGAATAGTGAAGCATGCTATATATGGTGCTAACTTATATAAATGCAAACAGTCCATTTTTAGTGTAAACCAGAAGATAACCACAATGGAATATCTTGGAGTTTGTTTTGGAGAAATGACAAATATTATACATATGTGGTTCTGTCCCAGTCAGTGTTTCAAGTGTAGTGCCTAAATAAAGAAAGCAGTGCAAAACGAGTACTAATTTCAGTCTGATGTTGCACATACGTTGTTACTGAGATGGGCCAGTTTAATCGGTAAAGGACAGTACTTGACTTATACAATGGTTAAGTTATCCAAATATCTTGTGTTAAAAAGTTGCAATTGAGTTTGTATCGGATTATTTAGGGTGAAATAATACTTTAAGAAGTTAAATTGTGCTCCTTTTAATTCTTACAATGTAAGTTATATAATTATAATATTATAAAGTTGAGTGCTGAGGACTTGAAATTCAATTTTTATTTGTGTAAAAATCTGCTCATCCTTCGCGTACCATATGGACTATATATTCAGTGTAATGTGCAGTTGCAAGAAAGAGTATTTGAAAATGAAATCCTTAGTGGAGAAGATTATGTAATTTAGAACTGCATAATTTTTATTCATGTCCAGATATTATTATTATAATTAAATCAAGAAGACTTTGGTGGACAGGCTATGTGGCACAATTTGGAGATGAAAGATGAGTTTACAGGATTCTTGTTGGGAAACCTGATGGTAAGAGACCTGTAGAAAGGCCAAGGAGGGATAACATCGAGATGAACCTAAAGGAAATCGCCAAGAATGGAAATGATTGGATTGATCTTGCCCAAGATAGGAACAGATTGAAGGCTTGTGTTGCTGCAGGCATAAACCTTCTGGTTTAAGAAGGCTAAAGAGTTAGTTAGCTTCTATAAATAATCTGCTACCGATAAAAGTCATGTCACAAGGGACATTAGTTTATCTGTATTTCACTGCAATCTATCTATTACAGGTAACAATGCAAGTACCTGCAATAGACCTTATTTTTCTACTGTAAAACTTCACATCTATTCTATTCAAGTTTTTTTTTTCACAGAATTTTTTCTACCTCTCTACTCAAATTTAATAATTGATAATTAATACTTTTTCAGCAAAGTGGTATTGAGATATGGGCACGTCCGATAACACCTGTTTATCAGAATTTATTCTCATATGCTCTGGCATTTTTGAACCGACGGGTTGATGGAACACCCTCAGACATAGCAGTGACACTGCAGGAGCTGGGTTTGACCAGCAGTGGTGGTTATCGCCTCGAGGTAAGAATTATACCTAAATTACATAATGCTTATTGATTCAATAAGTTTATATTTATTTATTTATTTATTTATTTATTTGAGAAAATTTCAGATACAGCACAGGTGGCCATTTTACACTGAAATTGTCAACAATGAGAAAGCAATAATTATAATAAGCATAAAAATAAAAAATAAAATAAATAAATAAAAATAAATAAGAAATAATTAAGAGTAACAAAACAACATAAAAGTGAATAGCAAATGAACAAAAAAATAAGTAAGAGATGGCACTATGTGATATTAATTACAAGTATTTCTTCTGACAGAAGACCGAAAGGCAAACTCAGAGGAAAATATATCAATACTTGAGGGGAGATCATTGTATTGTGCTGCAAGTCTATAAAAGAGAGATCTTTTTTGAATTTCTAGTCTAGGTTTTTTAGTATAAAATAACCTTGTATTGCGAGTTGTGCGCATAGGTACTCTAAAGTGAAATTCCTCAAGGAGTGTGTTGCAGCGGATTTTGCCATTCACAATTTTGTATAAGTAACTGAAATCATTCTGCAAACGTCGCTGATAAGCAGTTTGTAAGTTTAGAAAAGACAAGAGATGCGGAGATGAAAAATTGCGTAATGAGGGAACCCTGTGACGGACTATAGCTAGGAAGAAGTGAAAGACTGAATCGAACCTGGAGAGGTGAGTGGGACATGCCATGGACCAGACGGGAGAGCAGTATTCTATTATTGGGGAGATGAATGATGTGAAGTACAAAGTGAGAGCTGAGATGTCACTAATTTCAGTGAAACGGTAGAGTAAACCTAAGAGACGCATGGCCTTTTTTGTGGTGCATAAAACATGTTCCTCAAATGTGAGCTTTTGGTCGAAAACAATGCCTAGGTCTTTGTGAGAGGATACTGCTTTGATGTTATTGCCAGAGATGGAGTAAGATGACTAACAGATTCTTCTTGAGAGAGATAGTGAGAGTAGTACACTTGTCAGGATGTAATGTAAGGTCCCATGTCAGGCACCAGGAAGTAAATGTTGCTATGTCATTCTGAAGAAGATGAGTATCGTCGGAAGTGGAGATTTCCCTGAAAATTTTACAGTCATCTGCGAAAAGAAGGTAATTGCTAGAGGGACCTGTGAGATGGTCGGCAAGGTCATCGACGAATAATATAAACAAGAGAGGTCCTAGAACACTACCCTGTGGAACTCCAGAGAGGACAGGAAGAAAGTTAGAAACAGTTCCAGGAAGAACGACACGTTGTTGGCGATCGCTAAGGTAGTCTGTGAGAAGGGTGAGAAATTTGCCATGAATGTTGAATCTATTGCATAATTTGTGAATCAGAAGACGATGACTAACAGTATCAAAAGGCTTTGGCCAGATCAAAGTATATTACATCTAATTGTGAATTATTTGAAATGCATTCCATAGCATGTGAGAGTAAAACAGACAGGTTTGTAAGACAGGAGCTACCAGGAAGAAAACCATGTTGCTTAGAGCTTAAGTACGGAGAAACAAATTTGTACAGTCTGTCTTTGATTACTTTTTCACAGATGATGGACAGAGGAGAGAGTAAGGAGATTGGTCTGTAAGATGAAACCAAATTTTTGTTACCACTTTTGTGAATCGGTGTGATGTTAGCTTGTTTCCAAGCGTGAGGAAAGATGCCTTCCGAAAAACATCTGTTCAAGAGAATGGAGAGGGGATAGCACAGGGATTGCACAGTTTTCCTGAGGAACATGGTGTTGATATCGTCCGGTCCTAAGGCACGGTGAACTGAAAGAGACGACAATAGATCCTTCACCTCATCGGGTGTAGTGACAAGCGTTGTTAGGGAGGAGGAACAGACTGGTCTTACGTTTGGCAACGCTGCAAGGGAAGACGGGGGGCAGAAGTTACCATGAAAATAAGCGTTGAAGAGTTCTGCCCTTCGGTCCCCTATCGCACTTTCACTATCATGCGTAATTTCAGCTGGAATCCTACTTTTATTTTTCCTTGAGTTTATTAGATTAAAAAAGTTTTTTGGGTTTTCCGGGATTGTTGCAGAGATATTGTCTATATGTTCCTTATATTTTTTTCGAAGCAGATATTTTGAGTGTCGTCGCAGAGCCGCAAAGGTATTGTGCGTGTGTTCACTCGGGAAGCCCTTCCAAAGTTGCCATGCTCGTGTCTTGTTGGCCAGTACATCCCGCACTTCGGAGTCGAACCAACACGGAAATCTCCGAGAAGATATTTTCCCTGTAGGCACGTGGTCCGTCACTGCTGCTTGAATGACACCTGTAAATAGGTCAGCTGCCTCGTCGACCGTCCCGTCTTCCAAGATGCACCAGGGGAAGGAGTCGAGGGAAAGTCTTATCTCCTCCCACGGCGCTCGGTTCCACAGGTAGCGTTTGTTCTGGATGGAGGGGCGATGACCTCTTCTAGGGGGTGGGGGGATGAGAATAGAAACATCCAAACTGTCGTGGTCGGAGGTCAGGAGGTTCTTACGTGGCGTGATACTAATATCGTTTAGGGTGGATAGAACATAATCCAGGTTGCTGTCCTTCCTGGTGTTGAACAAATTATGTTGTTTCAGGTTTAAACCACAGATGAAAGTTTCAATAAACCATGCGTCGTTCGTACACTTCGCTGTTCCATTCACAGGGTCTTGCCAGTCAATTGAGAGGTTGAAGTCGCCGAAAAGCGCAACGTCTCCCAGGGCAACTGCCGCAAGCAAAGAATCTCGACATTCTTCGAGGAGGAACAAAGGACTGTTTTTATGTGGCCTATAGTAAGAGCCAAGGAGAAGCTTCTTGGCACCGGTCACCGAAACTTCCACCCACAGTATTTCACAGTTCCGTTTTAAGTCGTGGCGTACTTTGCTTGGCCATTTTGAGTTAACACAGATCATAACGCCCCCACCACGAGTCGCACGATCGTTCCGATATATGGTGAAATGGCTTGCGAATGGCAGCTCACTGTCACAAACGTTATTTGTCAACCACGTTTCAGTAAAAATTAGGCAGTCATATGCCATGAGTTCACATGCAAAAATTGCACAGTCGCCAAGCTTATTCTTAATGCTCTGTGTATTTTGGTAATACACAGAGAAATTTGCCACCGTTTTCACAGGCCCCGGATTCACATGTATGTCCCCGCAGATCAAGGCCATGCACAGGAGGTGAAAGTACCGGACCGGGGTCCCCTTACCTGCCGAGCGTTGTTCCCTGCTGCTGGGCGAAGCCATGGCGGAGACACGCACACGTGTCGCCGCGAGTGCCGGAAAAGAAAATCTCCTCTGAGCACATCTCCACCGCAATAGTTCATCAGAATCCTTTGACACATCGGAAGGAATGCTACACTGAAGCCACGAGTACACTATGATTAAACACAGGCCGAGAAAAACCACTGAAAACTCTCGAAACACAGGACGATGATCAGCACCACTATTACAACTTGCCGCCATCTTCTGTCCGAAATTACAGTGTCAGTATAGCAATATAGAGGGTTGTGTTGTAAAAAGTTCACTATTTTTGGAGCACCCTATGTACCGATGTTCATGACTTGCAGTGCATTGCTTGATTGTGTAATTTTAAATTAATCTTGAATACACTGCACAGAAATTTGGAATTTTTGTGGTGTCATCATGCAATACTTTTTGGAGTGGGTGAGTGTTGAAATATGTAATCAAGCATATGTTGTTACATAAGAAAATGAAACACTATATTTTAGAAGAGTAATCTCATCATAAATTATTGGCCAAAAAATGTTTTATCAATAGTACCACCTTTTATTATTATTGTTATTATGCTCGAGACAAATGTAAAGACATTATGAAGCCCTCTTATTTTAATGTGCAAAAGGCTATGCAGTGAAATATGTTCATTAGAAAACTGAAATACCTGTCTGGTGCATATTTGCAAGAGTGAGACTTTTGAACACAAATATATGAAACTACCAACTGCATCTATATGGAAAGTTACTCTGCATGTAATACAAGGCTTTTTGGGTAGTACATTTCCTCTTATTTTCTTAATTATTTTATAGTTAAAATAACAATCATTATTTACAATGTGAAGCTTTTAAGATGTGTATTATCATTGTTTTGTAAATTATTATTTTTATTTTTCATTGCAATTAGTTCTTACAGCTGGTATTCACATAATAAAATCTTTGGATGTTAATCTTTCATGTTGGCTGGGGTACCCCATGTTGAAAGTAGGGCTGAGACAATACCACTTCGATCCAATACTGATACCAATATTGATACTTTTAGTTTCACAATGATTCTGATACCTAGACATTTTAACAATATAAAGTTGTTCAGAATATTTATAAATTTTATTATATTTTATTATAAGTATTCCATTGGATCTATTCAATTTCTTTTTTGCTAGAATTTCATGTTTATAATTTCACATATGAGATAATAAAAATATTAATTTAATATTTTAATTTAATTAATTAATTGTAGGGATGGGACCGATTAATCGATACTCTATCGGTATTGGCCGATATAGGCATATCGGTTTATCGGTAAAATTACCGATTATTTTACCGATCCGATATATTGATAAATATCTGATAATTTAGTGCAAAATTCTGCCATTTTGATGTAATTTTTATGGATAATCGCCATGCCCTACTTTCTAAAAAAGTAAATGTCTAAATATGCAACTTCTTTTGCACTGCAGTTGCCTTGAAACACACATTTATTAAGGAGGGCAATGAACCTTTCAGGTTCTTCAAAGACCATTTCTAATTTTATATCGGATCGGTAGAATATCGGTTATCGGTATCGGTAAATTTTATATCGGTACTTTATCGGTATTGGCCAAAATTTCATATCGGCCCATCCCTAATTAATTGTAATTTAATAACAAAATATTTTTTTTAAGAAAAGACTCGCACTGCTCTGTTGTTCTCACTTGTAAATACTTTTTCATTGGTTTCCTTGTTTAATGGTGAACACTTCTATGACTGTCTTGGACTCTTTGTAGAATATGAACAATGTTTGTAAACAGTCCTACCATATCTATTATATTAAGTCTTGAGTATTCTCTACATTTGACTTGATTGATTGAATTGTTGTTTGAAGTCCATTTTATGCACAGTAAGGATAATCACGACTGGACCTACAGTTTAAAGTGGGATTCGAACCACTATGTGCCTCCACCGGGTATCAAACCCGGGAACCCTTGATTACAAGGTGGTGACACTACCACTGCACCATCGAGGAGGCACTATTCTCTACATTTAGAGAATATTTTGTTGTCTCATAAAACAAGAAATATGCATTGATTTGTTGTATCTCTCACATTTGTTTAATCATTTGATTTAGTTTTTTCTTTGGCCAAAATATCTAATTAAATCATGCATACAACCATATATAAATCATGTTATGCTTTTTCATCAATAACGTGTAACCTGGCAGAAAATTTAAAGATCTGAGGAATGTGATCAGTAACCTAATGTAACAATACAACAATGCTATCTGAACTGTTGAAATGCAAAATGAAAAAGTGGATCGTCATGTTAGTTATTTCAGAAATATTTATTTTTATGGTGATACATGCCTTCTTTCAACTTTTCAGGACTTATATGAAGATGTGAGTTATGGTGTTTTGTCACCTGACACAAAAATAAAAGTCAAAGTGAATCCTTCAGGTAAGTGTGCAAATTCAACAAGTTTCCAGTCACTGACCTGGAAATCTTGTCAGGGAATTTTGAAAAAAATAATAATAATTACAAACCTACAAAAGTTGGGCAAATTGAGGTCTTTTTCTCTTTCTGGGATGAGAGAATTGAAAACACATTTAACTTTTTCCTTCAGTCGGAGTCTGTTTTATGTTATATTTTATTTTTGTTTATTGTTGAATCAAGTTCATTTATTGAATAGTATGGGATGTTGAAGACTTAACACTCATTTTTTTTTCTCAAAATTCATGGAACATCTGGAAGTAATTGGATTTTGCACATTTAAGTAGTAATCCTGACAGTAAAAATGCTATTGAAACTACAGAAGTGCAGTAAACAAGTGTGTGTGTGTGTGATTATTAATAATAGTTACTTTAAAACTTTTCATTTAATATCCTTTTTGTTTGTAATTTTAAATAGTATTCTGTTCTTTTTTTTACTGGTGCTCTCACTTCTGTTTGTCTTTGCTTTTTCTGGGCAATATTTGGAAATAGTCCTGCCAGATCTATGATATTTACTCTGTATATTTGGTGAATTTAGAGAATATTATAGTCATAGTTTTAATATTTGAAAAGTAGGGATGGGACCAATTAATCGGTACTCTATCGGTATCGGCCGATATAGGCATATCGGTGTATCGGTTTATCGGTAAAATTACCGATTATTTTACCGATCTGATATATTGATAAATATCTTATAATTTAGTGCAAAATTCTGCCATTTTGTTGTAATTTTTATGGATAATTTCCATGCTCTTCTTTCTAAAAAGTAAATGTCTGAATATTTAGCTTCTCTTGCACTGCAGTCACCTCAAAACACACATTTATTAAGGAGGTCAATGAACCTTTCAGGTTCTTCCAGGACCATTTCTAATTTTATATCGGATCGGTAGAATATCGGTTATCGGTATCGGTAAATTTTATATCGGTACTTTATCGGTATCGGCCAAAATTTCATATCGGCCCATCCCTATTAAAAAGAATTGCAAGGTATTTTAGTTCTAATTTATGTAATGTCTTCATTTTTAGGTGTAGTTCTGCTTCGAGCAGATGTTCAACCTGTGTATAGTAATTATTCCCCTCCAAGAACGCTTTTTGATCCGTACCAACATGTGTTCCAAGTTAGACGACCAAACTTTTGATGAGCCATGTAAGTATTTGCATTACTTGGATTTTCCCTTGTCTTCCAAACACACTTATTCTCAAGGCTTTCATTACTAATGCTTTGGTGTTTGAAATATTTGTATTGCAAATTCAATTTCACAGTCTTACTCTCTGCATGAAACTAAACTTACAGTTCCTGTTTCTACTTTTCAAACTCTACAAGAATATCACCAGGAAATAGAACATATGTTCAAATACCCACTTTTAAACACTTAAAACTGTGTACCTTGGCATCCTTTTGAGGCCCAAGGCCTGCCAAGCAGTTCATTTCATTGGGTGACCCATAGTCAGTGCGTCGAGTCCAATTGCCACTATTTTTTGTCTTCCGAGACGAGTCTGCCTCTGTTGTTTTCAAGTAGTTCCCTAATTTTCCTCACAACACTGTGTCAACACTGAAAATTTGGAGCTTCCACTGGAGGTTTTGAACCCACAACTGCTACAAGGGTCGTTCAAGGTTGACCGGGACTTTTATTTCTAGACAGGAAATATACATACATAGAAGCACCAAACTATGTCAGTTTTTCAAAGTATTCCCCCTGAACATCCAGACACCGTTGCCGTCGTTGTGGAAGTTCCTTGATGCCTTTGGCGTAGAAAAAAGTAGGTTGGTGTCGTAACCACTGCAGGACAGCGTTCTTGAGTTCCTCATCTGTCTGGAAGTGCATCTCGCCCAAATGCTCTTTAAGTGCCCCAAACAAGTGGAAATCACTGAGGCATAAATCTGGACTGTAAGGACTGTGTGGTAAAACCTCCCAGTGCACGCTGGCCAGTGTTGTTTGAGTCAAATGGACCGTGTGGGGCCTGGCATTGTCATGGAGAAGAATGTCATGTTTCAACAACATTCCAGGTCTTTTCTTCCGAACAGCCCCACGTACAGCACCGTGAAGCAGTGTTGAGTAATACTTGGCATTAATTGTGGCACCCTTCTCCACAAAATCCACATGGATAACACCTTTCATGTTCCAGAAGACTGTTCCCAAAATCTTACCGGCAGACGGCAGCGCTTTGCTTTTCTTGGGTTGAGGGGAACTTTTATGACACCATTCGTACACTCTTGCCCGTGACAGTGTTTGTTCACCATACTGTGCTTGCAGTCTACGCCAAATTTGAGCAGGTTTCACCTTCTCCTTCACGAGAAATTTCATCATACACCGCTGTTCCACAGCAACAGATACACTACTTGCCGCCATTTGTTTACACTACTGCGCATGCGCCAAATGTGTCGCAAATGATCATGGTTACTCGCAAGGAATCATGGTCTGTCCTGTCCTAGTAATGCAGCGCTACATTGATTCATTAATATTTTACGCACGAAAGGCCTGGTCAACCTTGAATGACCCTTGTACATGGAAGCTTGCCTTTAAACACTTGCAGTGTAATAATGAACAAATTTGAGGTTCTACGCAAATAAGTTCCCTGGAGCACATTACATGTGAAGTTAGTAAATAGATTGCAATAGCTATAAAAAATAAATAAAACTTGAAAACAGTTTAATATTACAGATGAATGTTTCCTTATTTCTCAACATAATCATCACGGATATTGAGCCGACCTCTGTGGCAGAGTGGTTAGCATAGCATGCTATGGTGCTAAGGGTCCCAGGTTCGAATCCCAGCATGGGTATGGGTGTTCTTTGTGAGTGTGCCTGCATCAGTTTCATCATATCACTCATCTTCGCAATTATCCAAAAGAGGCAGAAAAGTGAAGTAAAATATGAACCAAATCAATGAATTATGGATATTGATAAATTTGTCCCACCACTTTAGCAGTGTCCTAATGCCTGCAACCTAAAAACCTCCGGTTTGCTGTCTCAGCTAAATTTGCACCTCACGTTCAACTCTTGGTCGTCTAGGTATGAACTTCGAGCACATTTTTTTAAAAAAATTCACGCAATCTTGCAATATAAAAAAGACTAATCCATGAGAACACCCTATTTCAGTTTCGCCACTTGTCAGCTCAAAACATCTCCACATAATTATTTCGATTGCAATCTCAAGACTACTTGGTGGGTTTTCATCAGGAACTTTTCAGTGCCCTCAGGAGATTTATCAGATTATTTGTACCACATTATGTGACACGTAGTAAACAGGAAGCATTTCTTTGCGGATGTTCTTTACTGAAAGTTATTTTTAACTGCATAAAAATGCACAACAGTGCATTGTTCGTTGTATGTGCACTGCCTGAACCATCTACCATCTACTACCAAATCTCTTATTAACCTTGGATACACTGCTATGTACTGAGACCTTTAAAAAAGCCTCTACCATTGTCAGTTATTTTATAATTGTGTTCTATTTACTGATTTTCCCAAATAATAAAGTCAGTCATACAAATGTGATAGCCTTACTTGAATTATAATGCTTCAATTTTTGCTCTGTACTGAATATGCATACTCAACAAATAAGAAGGAAAATAAATTTGAACGTTCAAAAATGGAGATAACACTGTGCATTCAGAAAGTCTGCCTCTACTCTGCCCAGGAGAAAGAAACTGAAATATGGGCTTACTCATTTTCAGTAAAACCGCTGCCTTCAAAGCATTCAGTACTCCCTCCCCCTCATACACATCAGTGTTTGAAATTGGCTGCGACAAGGTGCGAATTATGATTATAACTTTGAGTTTGGTGCCTAAATGAATCTATCAAGTTAACTGTATATGGTGACTGCAGTTGTGTTTCATGCAAACAAAATAGGAAACCTGTATGCTAACTTGAATATTTTTAATACAGAAGCATGGAGTATTTGATATTTTTAGGTTATTCGGCAATTGATAATTACATTTGCATTTCGTTGGCCAATCAATTTTCCCTAGTTAATTTCTACTATTGAGTGGCAATAAACACTTGATGAAATAAATATCTTAGCCTGTCTTTGCATTCAAGACCTCAAGTGTTCTGCTAACTAAAAGGTTTCACCTCCTAAGAAACATTTCGGTACAAAAATAAAGTAATATTTTAAATAAATTCATATTGGATGTATTTTAATTCCTTCTTGTGTGACATTAAAAAGTGCAGAAATGTATACATTAGTTTTGATATGACATTTTTGCAATTGACAAGTAAGTTGTTATCTTTGTCACTTAAATGCTGCTACAGATTAGTTGCCAAATGATGCCTAACTTCAAACACTGAAGTTGTGCTGATGCACAATGAAATTAATGTAATATGATCCAGGTGCTGATATACCCTTATCCAGTACTGCAGTTATGTAGTCATCAAGCTCTTTCTCATAAATACACCCCTGCAAGCATAGTTAGTTTATTGACTATCTATGGCCTTAAGCAGTTGTCATGAACTACCACTACTTGGGTTCACACAATTTTTATATTTAAGAAAGTAAACCACGTAGCTGATTACAGGTATATTTCATTAAATTATAAGTAATATCTTCCCACTCCACATATACTTCACATTAGAATTTTGAGTGATCTCACATTTTTGCTCAGTGACAATGTGTGAGGAGGTTGAACTGCAAACAAGCATGCCAATTACCGTATTTACTCATGTATAATGTGCACTTTTTTCCAAAAAATTTTACCCCAAAAACGGTGGTGGTGCCGTATTATGTACGGAATAATTCAGACACCCAACATTAAAACCATGGTTTTTCAATGTCACTGCATTTAACATATATATCAACAGCCGCAAATACAAATTACCAAGTTGGACTTCTTTAATAATATTATTAAAAAGAAACACTATAAAAGTGAAATGACCATTTCCCATGATTTTTCACTTTGTAACAGAACATTTTGCAACACCGAGAAAAGCGGCACCATGCTGTTCTGACAGAATTCGAGCATGCACCTTCCTTCACACGGGAGATTGTCGGACAAGAAGCAATAGAAAATAACTTCCTGAGTGCTGGAAATCATAACATAATTTTGATCTCGCTTTCTTCTACTACAGAATAAACAAGGTGGTTTCAGAAGTGAAAGCTTTGTGATGCTAAGTGGAGGGGGGGGGGGTGTTGTGGGTTTGTGACTCATTGTATACACAAGACTGTATTCTCCTCTTGGTCCACATAGCAAGAGATGACTCATTGAATAGGTATGATGTCATTCACTCTTGATTGGCATAGCAACAGCTTTACGACCATTTCTTGAACCTGAATTGTACTGTGCATTGTATACAGGATATAATTGTTTGTCGCTTTTCCCCATCAAGAACCAGGGTGTTCATTATACATGAACACACAGTAACTATTCACAGCTACTTTCTTCCTTTCACTTTTAACATTTACTGGAAACTTTGCATGAATGGTTCTATGTGTTTCAGAAAGTAACACTCATGATCAGGCAAGGACTCAAACCCAGAACCTTTGATGGTGGGATTGGAGTTGTTGACTCAACACACTTGACCATCGAGGTAGCTGTGCATTGTTAAGAATCGATTGTAAATTCTCGAGTGTGGATTTATGTGGAAATTTAGGGATGTGTGGTGGAATTGTAGGTAGTGTCTGGAAATTGTTTTAAGCTTCCCATTTGCACAAACACACTGCAATGCTGTAGGGAATGAACACAATATGCTGCATGTCTGCTTAATAAATGTGGTCACTATGCTTATCATCACTTTGCTCATGTGCATGATTGATCAGTGGTTTGGTTGGTAATTCACTTTGTGCCATTTCCATATCTTCACTGGGCATTTCCTCAGCTCATTGCATTATATTGAGCATTCTGGTAAATCATGAATATTTGTTTTGCCATCTATTGGTTGTGCTTTTTTCCATTCTCTTTTTGCACGCTTTGATATTTGCATGTGTCCTGCTTTCGTTGTTAGTCTTTCTTTTGTACCAGAGGCATGTTAACAACTTGGAAAAGTATGTAATTCATACTTCAAAGATAATGTTGTTTGCCACTTGTCACATTAGAAAATGAAAACTGTGAATATTTTTTTTATTTCATTACAATACCTCAGATAAGTCTATGTATTGATATGGAATTTCCTCAACTCAGGTTGATTCCAAAGCTGGTTATGTCATGATTTAAAATTATTCCAAATTTGACTATTACACTACAGCACATCAACTTCTGCAGTTTTGCTTTAAAATATTTATTTTTGCCACACAATTTTACTGCATTGTTACTGAAAATGCATTTGCATAACTCATAATACACTGAATCGATCAATGTTGGTCAACATATTATATACATCACCGAACATCCCAGCTCTGGGAAAATGTCAGCTAGTAATGATATTTCAGCAACAAATAAACTAATAACAACTACTGTAAAGGCTGGCACAAAAAGTTGCTTAACACCACCGGTACAAGGCCACTGCAGCGCGAAACGTGGAAATGGTAACAACCAATCGTTGCCAAGCCAAGGGGGAACCACATTGACGGCATCTTGATGTCCGCCATCTTGAAACCAACGTGAAAATTTTAAATGGGAAGGAGCTCATGTAGCATATCATTTTACATGTGCGTTTTCTCAGAAATAATAATATGCAGTTTTATTTTTCTGCTAACTTTAGTTGGTGAGGATATTTTCACAGTTGAAGTTCACATTTGGCGTAATGTAATGGGTTGCTATTTATTTGTTCCTGGTGATCTAACATGGCTCTAACCCTCCAAGAATGGATCGAAATTGTTGTTATAAGTGGGAAGCGTAGTGCCAGGATCAGTGCAGAAGATTTCAGCATCCAGAGAGAGACCACATCTCGCACCACAGTGTTGCATGTAATGCAGAAGTTTAAGGAGACTGGATCCGTGTGCGACAGAGAACGTAGTGGACGGCTGAGAACAGCTACCGACAAAGAAACAGCAACAGCAATCGTGGCATCCTTGGTCACGAGCCCGAAACGCAGTATCCAGCATTTATCTTCAGTGTCAGGAGTCAGTCAGAGATCCATACTTCATGTGTTGCATACTAACAAGTGGCATCCCTACAAAATTCAAATGCAGCAGTTCTTAACTGAGGATGACCCAGACAGGCGGTTACAGTTTGCAGACTGGGCTTTGGCTCATTGCAACGAGGATCCCCAGTTCCCGAAAAGTGTTCTTTTTAGCGATGAGGCCATATTCTTCGTGAACGGTGAGGTAAATAATGAGAATCATCGTTATTGGTCGGATACCAACCCATCATGCACAGATCCTCGTAAGGAAGTCAGTGCGGCAAAGGTAATGGTGGGGTGAGGGATATGGAACACCCAAATTGTGAGACCTGTCTTCATCCATGGTAACCTGAATGGGGAGAGATATCTGAATATTCTCCAGGAAGATGTGTTCCCCTCACTGATTAACCCAGATGGCAAATTACCAGCCTATTTCCAACAGGATGGCATGCCTCCGCGCTACACGTTATGTGTCAGACAGTGGTTGGATGAACAGCTCCCAGGTCACTGGATTGGTCGAAGAGGGCCCACTGAGTGGCCACCCCGTTCTCCGGACCTTATGCCCCTTGACTTTTACCTTTGGGGTCATCTTAATGTCATAGTTTATCAAGAGAAAATCACTGATCTCTGACATCTCCAGCACCAGATCCAACAAGCATGTGCCTGTGTCGACTCTGCAATGTTATTGCATGTCCATGATGACTGGCTGAAACGTCTTACGTTGTGTGTAGCACAGAACGGCCAACACGTAGAGCACATCTTGTAGGATGTCAATTGTGAACTTCAACTGTGAGAATATCCTCACCAAATAAAGTTAGGGGAAAAAAACTTCATATTCTTATTTCTGAGAAAACACACATGTAAAATGATATGCTACATGACCCCATTCCCATTTGAAAATCTGGATGTAATTCCAAGATGGCCACCGACCACGCGAGTGGTGTCAATGTGGTTTTCCCTTGGCCTGGCAACGATTGGTTGTCACCATTTCCATGTTGGGCACTGCAGTGGCCTTGTTCTGGGGGTGTTAAGCAACTTTTTGAGCCATCCTGTATATCACAATGCAGTGGAACCTCGATTTATGTTTTTCAGGGGAACAAGCTGAGAAAACTTAAAATACAGGAAAATTTACAATTGAAGAAAATTTTATAACATTTTGTTTTGTTGGGACCATGAATATTGAATGTACAAGGTGGTTATAATTAAAGTGACGGTGTTCAGAGTGGTACAGCACGGGCTGTAATGAGAGTAGCAGTCTGAAACTTCGTAGATATGCTAATGAAGCAATGCGCTCGCGAATTATGCAAAAAAAAAAAAAAAAAAAAAAAATAGTTCCAATTCTCGCCACCAGGGTAAAAAATGGCGCTGTAAGCAGTCAAAACGTGGTATAGTTACAGGAAATAGGCAGGAAAGATCAAACACACGAGAACAATGATTCTGGCATGTTTATTAGGAACTATGGTTACAAGAACTGTTCAATATGGCCTCCAAATTCAGCAACATGCTGCATTCGTAACACGGCATGATCGACAGTTGCTCGCAGCATGTCTGGTGAAATCTGAGCGACATGTCGTTGTATGCTAGCTTTCAGATCAGGCAGAGACCGGACATGTCCCTGATAGACACGATCTTTTAAATATCCCCACAGCCAGAAGTCACATGGATTAAGGTCGGGGGATCTGGAAGGCCAATCATCTGGAAACTGTCTAGAGATGATGCGGTCATTAGTGAAGGTTTCTCGCAGCAAATCTTTCACGTGGCGAGCGACATGTGGTGTTGCCCCATCTTGCATGAAAATGGTGGTGTGTTCACAGTTCCGTTCTTGCAAAGCTGGAATCACGTGTTGCACAAGGAGGTCCCTATAACGTGCAGATGTCACTGTACACCTAACAGGCCCTCGAGGTGTCATCTCCTCAAAGAAAAACGGACCAAGAATGAAGGAGCTAGTGAACCCACACCAAGCAGTCACGTAACCTGAGTGCAATTGTTGTTCCTGCACAACATGTGGACGAGTGGAACCCCATATGCGACAGTTCTGAGTATTCACTGTACCGACCAGAGTAAAATGCGCCTCGTCAGTCCACAGAATATTCCCCGGCCACATGTCATCCACTTCCATGCGTGCCAAAAACCGATGGGCAAACTCACGGCGTTGTGGAATATCTTGGGGTTTCAATTGGTGCACAATTTGAATCTTGTAGGGATACCAGTGTAAAATGCACCGCAATACCTTGCGAACTGTTGACCAGGGGAGTGACAATTCACGTGCCACAGCTCTAGCACTGGTTGCAGAAGTTGAGGCATGTGCTGCACGGTCAGCTACAGCTACAGCAACTTCGTCCACAACTTCCACGGGGATGGGCCGCCTTCCTCTCCCTGGTGCAACACCCAATTCCTCGAATTTCTTCATCATCTTCTTCAGCCCATTAATTGACATGGGTCCTCTTCTCAGCCCTTTCTGTTGGCGATATTTCCGCAGTGCAGCGTTACTATTGCTCCCATTCTGGTAAAACAACTTCACTAGCAGTGCACGGTCTTTCTTCGCAATAGCCATTGCTTTTTACACGGGAAAAATCAAACTTTTAATGTTCGGTGAACATTCACATCACTAAAGGAAAAAAAAAAGCAACAAGCGTCACCAACAACAATCAGGGAGCTCACACAATGGTTAGGCAATGTCAACGACTTTGACGTCAGAGTTACGGAAAATTCCACGTTTTGACTGCTTACAGCGCCATTTTTTACCCTGGTGGCGAGAATTGGAACTATTTTTTTTTTTTTTTTTTTTTTTTTTTTTTTTTTTTTTTTTTTGCATAATTCACGAGCGCATTGCTTCATTATCATATCTACGAAGTTTCAGACTGCTACTCTCATTACAGCCCGTGCTGTACCACTCTGAACACCGTCACTTTAATTATAACCACCTGTTATAATGCAGAAAAATGTAATATATCGTACATAAAGTCAAGGTTCTGCTGTACGTCTTTTATTTTCATATTTGCACTTGCCACACAATCTGGTTAACCCTTGGGATCAGAACAGAATGGTCATTGATTTGAGATTCCCCGAAAAGCCTTGAAATCATCCCTCTAAATAGCAAGGCAGAGTTGATTATATTTGAAGAATACCAGTTGCATGAAATGACAAAATTAGATGTTGCGCTGCTTCAGTTTGCTTTCAGATTGAATTTTCGTTCTCATTGCAGAGTGACATCTAGTTGTTTTGGGCCAAATTGACTTCACTGTTCTTTGTGTGATCTAAGGTTAAAAGGGCGATGTCAGGCAGTTGCAGCATTTTGCAAGATGGCCAGAAACGAGTTATCAGTGCAAGAGATAGGTGTTTCCAGTGGTTATATCCTGTACTAGTGACATTATGTTCCCCATTTGCATCACTGAGCGAACACTTGTGATTTGTATTTCCGTGCTAAGTTATAAGATGTTTTCAGTTTGTACTTTTCTTCATAGCTTAATCTTATTGCCAATGATTTTGGCAAACTTTTCATTGTCTTTCTGTGGATTAGGTTTTTGGCTTCATGATATTTGCAGGATGTGGTTACAGTATTTTAAACTAGTTTCTTCTTACTATACATTGCCCTCTCATTCTATGGCCCTTTACTGTTGTGACTGTGATGAGAATGTTGTTGACAAGTTTTTGTTGAGTGATGAATGTTTTATTAAAATACAGAGGTATATGTTACATGTTGAATTGAAGGCTGTTACTTGTTACAGTGAAGTGAAATGAAAATATGCAGTGTTTTGCTTAAATATTTAGATTTGTGAAATTAAAATATTTTTATTTGCCTTTTGTGTACAAGGCAGTGACATACATTCCAAAGTAATTGTAAAACGTTGATATCCCAGCTGAAAGATGGAACTATAGAAATATAGTGCTGTGTGTATTTGATCGTGCCTTATGTGCAATATTGAAAAATATATATTTTTGTAAATATATTTGTATAATACACAACTGTTTATAATTGTATCAACCTAATGACAGCATTGCAGTGAACTTTTGGTTGTTGACTATATTGGGTAATATTTGTACCTGGAATAGGTTTTTGATGTTTGCAGCATGGCTATATTTGGGGTGACTTTGGGTGTTCATGCTTTTGAGCTATAGGGAGGGGAACTGAAGCTCAAACGCATACATTCCATAAAGGTATGTTTTTCACTCAGTGCTTAGTCAATTTTCAGTCTTAATTTCACTTGAGTCAGAAGACTAAGTCACAGAAGGCCTATCAGTACAGATTGTAATCATTAAAGCAACCATATATTTCATTCCAATAATAACTTCTGGTTCTTCAATGGCTGAAATTGTTTAATGTGCTCAATGTTTTGATGTACTGCACATACATTTTTTTTTTTTTTTTTCAAGATTTAAATCAACCAATTGCAGATGTAATGCTGCTGTCACATTGCTCCTCATCGAATCAAAAAGCACTGAAATAACTTTTTCTAAATGAAATTTTTGTACAACATAGAGGTATGTAGTCTTTTTAAAAGTCTGCCCCCTTTTTATAATGTTTCAGGTTTTTCTTCATTGATTTTATATTCAAGTTGAATATACAGCATACTTTCTGTGCATCAGTTTCTTCACAAACTAAATGATGTAATTAATACACTGGAAATAAGTACCCACGCTATGTGCAAAACTGATTATTATGCTTTTGTTGTATTAGCTTTAGTGGCAGTGACGACTGAAATTGCTAAAGCAAATATTAATGACTTTTGCAGATAGTGAGTACTTGTTTTGAATGTATTTATTGTGCATTACTGTATTTTCTGCTTCTCCAAACATGAAGGACATTAAATCAAAGAAACTTACTGTATATGAATTTGCAGACTACAAACATGCTGTCCATTGTATGCCTGTATGCCATCATCACATAATTCTACAATACTTTATGAGAACAGAAGAAAGAAAGGCGGCTATCTGTGGTTTCATACTTGCTGACATGCATGAAATGAATCTAAATTACCCTTCCAGTTTTTAACTATTCTTCTATAATCTCATTACCTTATCCATTTGCCTTTATTCTCCCCTTTTTATTTATCTATCTCTGGAAGTAACGGACTCCTATGTGAAAATCTGAAAAAAAAATGTGTTTTCTGATTGTACACCCAACAGCGAAAGAAACAGTAGGCAAATTGTCCACAATCATTTTCATTCGGTCTGAATTACACAATGTGATGGCAATGAATTGAAATAAAGACGTCAATAAGCTTCGAACCAACATACTTTCATTTCTTAAAACAACACAGGATGTAAAATAAAAAAAGTAATGAAAATAGCAGTGGACAATTTGCCTCACATTATCTTTGCCGATGATTGTACATCAACCAATTGGCAATCATTTCATGTAATTGATAGCCTAATACAGCATTGTGATTCATGTTTCTCTTAGTATAGGCTTCCAGTTTCTTTCAAGTGGACAAGTGTATTGATTCAGAACCACAGAAGGCATTTTGTGTGTGTGTGTGTGTGTGTGTGTGTTAAATATTATCTTCCATTTCTAGTATCCAGTTCTCCCATTGTCATATTCTTGCTGATAGCATCCCCCATGCATTCAAGAAGGGTACATTTTTAGCCAATGATTTAATCATACAGTTACAGATTTGCTGAAATGTGCACATGGAAAATTTCAGGCCTTTTATTTAGTATGTACAACGTAAAATGTTTGAGCGTAATAGTGATAAAACATGCATACCTGTACACCCAAAGAAATTAACCCAGCGAAAGAGTATCATGCTGATGTATATATTTCGTAATGTTAGCCATGTGAATAGGTAGATAAATGTAAACATTTTAAATTTAGTTGTGTGCCAGTGATACTTAGATTTGTAACTTTTTGTAATACAGTGTTTGACTTCACGACTGTCTACAACAGTTTCTCAAGAGACTGCAATAAACCATTTGTGAATTGAGCAACCATGCCATAGAGAATTTCATTTGTGGTTGTCAATCATTTCAAGTAATATGTGAAAAGTATAACTTTAATTTTTTTATTGTTATACTTTGTACTGCATTTGTTGTCAATAGTTCTGAGGAAATTCTCAGAAAGTTTTAATTATGATGTAGCAGTCAAAATACATCTTTCTATGCCATTAAGCTTATTGTATTTTATTCTCTGCAACCCTGCTTTTTCTCCTCTGTTTTTCCTTGAGTGATGTTGAAAGGGTGGGGGGAGTGAGTTGTGTGTATGTAGTGGATGAAAGCAAAGAGGGCCAGAAGGGGGTAAATAGTAAATAATAAGGAAATAGGAAACATTCATCAGACACTGGAAAAAATTTAATTTTCGTGGCAGTATCTTTGGTCATAGTGCAAATAAAGATGGCGGAAACGGAAGTGCAAGTTTGACCTGTAAAGTTGCCAGGCCTAGATCAAAGATACAGTTGGTACAGATAAATGTGTTTCTCTTGCCATGCTTGTGAAAACTGTGGGCTGGGGTCAATGTGAGGAGAAGGGAGAATTGAGAATGGTGATGGTAGAAGGGTATCTTGGTTGGTAAACTTACTGAGTGGCCTGAACCAGACCAGCGTGGTTGCACTCATGGCTGAAATGTAGGCCATCTCAAATCTTTCTATTGGTGGATTGGGGTAAGCACTAACTAGATTATCGCTACCTGAAGACAGCCATTGAAAGGAATATTGTGATCATTGTAATGGTTGCAGGTCAAACTTGCGCTTACATGTTCACCATTTTCCGTTTCCCTGTGACTGAAGTTGCAGCCTTTGCCTGTGAAAATTTATTACACTTACATGTGTGTGTGAAAAATAAATCATCTCCTTCCTAGAAGGAAGAAGTAACAAGCTACACACTGTTATTTATTTGTAGTAATGTAAGTTCATATAAATTGGGAGATGTGACTTCATTTGTTAGATGAGTGCCAAAGTCTTGCACAAAGTCCTCCCCATGTCATAAATGAAGTATGTATGTTTCTGGGTTTGACAATTACTTTTTACCCAAAATACCAATCCAGGATTACCACTCACCTGAAAAGTCAGAGAATTTCATAAAAACTGGAAAAATAAGGGAAATTGTGTGGATTTTGTGCTTGCCAGACACATGTCCAATTTTTCACCGACAACCTTCTTGATTCTTTATTTTTTTATGTAAAATATTTTTATATTTGGAATTTCATATTTTATTTTTCTTCAGTGATCTTCAATGTTGATTAAAATTAAATAATTTGATTAGTGTGCAAAAGTTGGAGATTTTATATTTTAGTACCTTGAAGCATTATACCATCTTGTTAAAGATCCAGAAATTTTATATAAATTCAGTTCCAGTCCAGGAGAGCAAATCAACAAGTGTAAATGTGTTTTGACCGTAAAGAACCTATTTATCTGTAAAGTATTTCAATTCGGTCCAGGATGTTTTTTTCCGGATCAATTTAAATATGGTCCAGGAACCTTTTTTCAATTAAACAATAGGCAACTTGTACTGAATTTAAATGGTGCAAGGAAAAGGTTCCGGTACTGCAACGGAGCAATGATGGATTTCGAGGTTTAAATTCTTACTTTTTTTGGCCAATCTGCATGGATTAAAGGCTAACAGAATTTTCTGCAAAAACCCCGATGCTCATTCATTTCTGCCCCATGGAGTATTTTTCTTTTCCATTTAGTTTTATTGGCTCTAAACATCAAACGAAGTAAGGAAGTGGTTGTGTCATTTAAGTACCGACTAATTGTTTTATTTCATTGAGACATGTTATAATCGTGTAAAATGTTCACAGCAGGCCATCTGAAATACTGTGAAACCTGCCAAAAGCGCAGAAGAGAAGAAGAGGAGGAATAGGTGAGAGGGGAACAGGAAAATGACACTGCATTGCAAGAAGAAAAGTGTGGAGTGAAGACTTACCAAGATGCTCTCAAAAGTTTAAAAAAACTGCAGCAATTTGCTCTACTACCAAAGTCAATTTAAGATTTCATATCAGATATAATACCCCGAACCCCGGTCCCTCAACATCAGATTCAAAGTAACAAATGGTCATAAGCAGATAATCTTTTTCTTTTTAGCCTTTATACTTATTAGATGAGCTAGAAAGGGTTCTGTTCGATTTTTCATTAATGCCAGTGATCTTAACGTAATTTTAGAAATTATCTTTAAAATTGTGATTTTTCTAGTACTTTTTAAAGTTTATCCTGCAACTTTTGAATAATTAAGCAAGGGGAAATTCTTTGGAATAAAAGTTGTAGCAGTGCAAAAAGCCGAACAAGGTAAATGTCAGAATTCATTTGTCCGTGCATGAACTAACCAGCTACCAGTCGGCACCACCATCGATGCTAAATCCTAATTTTCTCATTAACAATTTAGTTTAGGTCTCTATTAATCAATGATGATCAATTGTACCTGATTTTCTATTTTATTAAATGCCTTTCCCTTCTTAAACATGTATAAGAAAAATCGTATTTTTAAAGTCATTACTTCTACATGACGTAACATCATTCCATATGATCTGTGATGGATGTACACTAACTATTTTAATAAGGATGTAGAAGAAGGAAAAAGAAAAACAATAGCTTATTGTGCAAATTTTTATTGTAAAAACTGTCAGAAGTGGAATCCAGAGCTTTTTTTTTTTCGTGTTTCGTCAAATCCTGAAAGGTTAGTTATTTATTAATTCCTGCTCACTGTTTATGTAAAAATCATTTACATGAAGTTAGTTTCCACAGAGAATAATTCCTAGCATGTCTTCGTATTCTGAATTTTGCTTCATTTAAGTAAAAGGCCATGTGTTAAAAAAAAAAGAAAAAGAAAAAAAAACGTCTGAAAGGGTAAAGGTTCGATTTTGTAACATAATGCTATTTATAAGTTACATAGGAGGATAGGAAGCCAAGGAGAATAGTGGGAATAACTTGAAGTTTGTTTGAAGTTCAGAAAAGCTCAATTATGCATGTTATAATGCAGAAAGTTGCAAGTTATAGCACTCCTATTTGCTACTGCATGACGTCTATTTCTTCTAGCATATAAAACTTTGTCAACATGTACAGGAGATGAAAAAAAGCGTGTAAATATTAAAACGATGAAACCTAAGGTAACGGTTCCTATCATTCTATGATTTTTTAAAAATTCTCTAAGCAGGAAGACTAATTATCGTAGAATTTTAGCAATCATTGTCACACGAAATTTGAACCTTTTTTAAAGTAATTAGCACTGTTTGGATTTTAAAAAAATAAGTTATTTATGTTGAAAAAACAACTTTAAAATTACCTTACACAAGCATGGGCGCTTCCGAAGGACAATGTATTTTCCATTGACAAGCGACTGTAAGTATTGTAGACTAGTAGGAAAGTAAATCGGAACCTTAGTAGAATGCATTTAGGGAATTTATTTATAATGCTGAGAGAGCCAAACCTGGCCTGCCTAACCTAACTACGAAAGTATACATTGAACCAAACCATAAGTAATCGCTAATGCTCCGCAGTATTTGTTAACAGAAGTAATTCGAAATCGGACCATGTTAAAATTGCATTCGTATCATGATGAAATTACAATAAAACAAAAGATACTTGGGCCAAACTTGACATACTTAAAACGTACAGATTGGAACATCCCTAAGCACATAGGAACATCAAACTTACTCACATAAGGATGAAGTGTGATGAAAATAAAGATCTACAAAGAAAACAAAGTAAGTAATCAGAAAACTTCAGTATGTACTTATAGACATGAGAATACAATTAATGTACAAAATTCATGTGTGGCATGATGATATTGGAATTTCACAATCAGCACTTTGCTCCCTGATTGAGGTATGAAGTAGCCGTGAATGTAAATTCACACCAGATGATATTATTTCCCTTCGTGCATTAATTTCAAATAAGTGTCTTTACACACACATTCAAATTTGAAATACACATGCAATTCATATTTACAAGCCGAAAGTAATCACTAATTTTGGAAACGAAATGAGTGAAACTAACCTACACGTGCAATATATGCAAAATATTTACCAACATTTACACATGTGTTACTTTAAAGAACAATCCTTTCTCACTGGTGCCACGGGAGGAAGATTTTGTGTTTCAAGTCACATTTTAATCTATGTGCTTTAGTCCAACACTACAGAATTATGGATGTTACTTCTATTATTAATAATAATATATTTTGTTGATGGAATCATCTAATTATACCTGTAGTTAATCTTCTTCAGAAATATGTTGTCGTACCATTTTTATTGGAAGCACTCCCGGGAGTAGATTCCATGATCCATCCAAAAATTGCATTGTTAGCCAGTTGTAGGTTAGGCAGTAAGCTTCAGTGACTCTTTCTAAAAAAATAATGTGGTAAAACTTTGCTTCATATGTGTGCATTGCCACACACTGTATGGTACCATAAGAATTTGTTGTGATGAGGAATAATGTGAAAATTAAGTAAAAAATAATCAATTGAATGGTGACAAGCACAAGATTTTCCGCAATAGTTAAAGGAGCTATCATAGAATGGACCCTTATACATTTCACACTACTTTATTCAATGAGAGAGAGAGAGCTAAACATCCTTTCTCCTCTTTCCTTTGAGAGAGAGAGAGAGAGAGAAGGGGAGAAGGAGTCGGGCGAGGCAAGAGAAGAAGAAGAAAGAAGAGAGAGAAAGAGGAGAAAAGAAAGGAGAAGAAGAGAAATATTCAACAGATACAGATAGTGATCTAATGCATATTCATTTTCAGTAACTTTTCTTTGTGATGACACGCTTTGACCTTAGCTCACAAACAACTCTTGCATCATGTAATTTATCTTTCTTGAGTGACATGAAAATGCAGAATGCTTTGTCTTGCACAGTTATATGTTTCTAAAATAATTTTTCATGTTTTATTTTTCTTGTAGAGCTGAGATATGGTTGGAGAAAATATGGGGAAAGGACTTGAGGCACAAAACACACAAAGTTTGTGGAGACAATTTTTCAGAGAAAATGTTTATGAATTCTAATAGAAATAAGTTAGTGCATGATGTATACCCAGATATAGAACAAAGTAAGTATATTGCATTTCTTATGGAATAACATTGTCATCAGTTATGGCTCATGCATAAGAAATGGTATTTTCCCTTTTCTGGATTAAAAAAATATATGCTTTAGAGATAAATTTTGCTTAAAGTACATAACACCTAACAACACAATACATTGCTTGAGGATGTTAGAAACAAATGTATTTAATGTTTCACTAAATACTCCAAGCAGGGTGGATGAAAAAAGATATGATTTTCAGCTAAACAGTCTTGTAAAATATTTGAACAGCTTGATTAAAGGAAATAAAATGCACACATTTTTCTGTTTGAGACTGTACTTATGTGAACCTACTATGGAAATTTTTGTTGAGTGTGTGAATGATACTTCAATAATTTCAGTAACTTTTATTCCAGTGAAAGTCTGTAGGACCTCAGTAAGTAGGGTTACCAGATCACTATGAGGGAAAAGTAGGACATTATGTCCCAAAATGTAGGACATAAAACATTCACAATAAATAATACACATTTCTAGAACACGTTAGAAAGTAGTGTACAATTTACACTTTTCAACTTTTAAAAAAAAAGTGATTTCTTAATTAATTCTTATATGCAAAATTTCCAAACTTGTAATCAATTCTAAACGATACATTTCTCACCACACGTTTTAACCCATACTTCTCAGAGGAGCACATTTTTTACAAAATTTCGGGTTTAGTCAAAATATATTTATGAGATACTGAACAGTCAAACTCTATGAAATTAGCTATACTAAACCTCAGTGCCAAACTCTTTTTACAGACTTTCTGAAAAAAATATTTCTGTCATGACTCCATTTTCTGATGGTAATGTAAGTACTCTCTCATTATGAATGAGAATGGCAAACAAATATCCAGCAATACCATAACTTGAAATGGTTCTAGAAGTTACAACTAGGGTAGTTTTTAGTTCAATTACTTTGTGCTCTATACCCCCTTGCTTTATAATCAAAATATTGAATAAGAATGGGAAACACCTTGTTCCATCAGTATAAACCCCAAGGCGAAAAGTTACATCATCAGAATGTGGTCCCAAAACATTGTTCATTAAGTGCTTCTGTTTTTGTTCTAAGATAAACTTTTTTTTGGGGGGGGGGGCAATACAGAATCAAAATAAATTTCACTATTGAGTTTGGGAGTGCAGCCCATAGACTTGTAACTTGCATGATTTCTATTTTTTTTTAAAACTGAAACACGTATTTTCCTAATAAATATTATGTGATGCTCAAAATGTAGGACATTTATGATATTTTTTAAATTCCTCCCGGACGCCGGACATAAGTCTGAAATATAGGACATGTCCGGGAAAAACCGGACGTCTGGTAACCCTATCAATGAGATCATTCATACCTTATGCAAAATATATTAATTACTAGTGATTCAATAAATATATGTATACCTGAATAACAATATGTTTGTTTATTTTCCCTTACATTTGTTATTAGCAATAGAATATAATGTTTTACATTTTCACAGTATGAGTACTAAATCATTAAGAGTAATGTACTTACTCTGAAACTATTCTCTTCTTCTGGAGTATTTCAACATGTAAATTCATTCTTGGTGAAGTATAACATGTCACCATAATAAGTGTCCGACCAAGAAACCTATCAGTATGACTATCAATGGTTTGCCTCATGGAATTTCATTAACAATATTACTTTAATATTCAATACACTGGAAATTAATTGATGTAGGGTTTTAAGGATTTCTTATAGTCTTTTACTCTATATTCCATATGTTTGATGCTAACAATATGATTTATATATGTAATTGGAAGTAAGATGTTTGAAATGAATTTTGGGACTTGTAGGCATATATGACCATATTGGGCCATTCAAGGTATGTGAGGAAGAATCCTCTTATCTAATATCCTTACTTGAGTTTGAACTGTTCTTTTAGGTCTACTTTATGCACAGAAAGGCTAATTGGGTTGAACCTACAGTTTAATGTGGGATCCGAAACACTATGGGTCTCCACCAGGTATTGAACCCATGCCTGAGTTAAAAAAATGGGTGTAAAGAGACCCTTGACAAAGGTTGAAAGTTAAATGTTATCAAGACTTGCAAAGGACATACACAAAACTACGAACTTTCTCAGATACAGTTTAAGAGCCCTGCTCTTAAAAAGGTAATACATTTGTTAAAATCATTATCTCCCAACCTGGTCAATAATTGGTAAGATCAAAAGTTTGAGGTAAGTATAATCTACACATTAGGTAGGAATAAGCCAATCACTTAACATTTAGACATGGCACATTGGATGGTCTAGCCCTTGCAGCAAATGATCATGAGTGAGACACCTATGTTCGATACGAAGCCAAGTTAAATTTACTTTTTGATGGAAGGGGTGGTATGAGAAACATCAATCACCAATGATCGACCTGATAGTGTGAAGCTTGAAAGAATGATTATCACTTTCTTTTAGACTGACTAGAAACATGTGTGACATTATTTAGAAGCTGATAATGAGTAGCAGGGATTTTGTCAATATGTCATCACCTATGGGTGAAACGTTGCTGTTCATTGGTTCATCTCCAACTGACATATGTCACGTGTGACTATGGTGTGAAATCTCTCTAAATTGCAAAAAATACTGTTGGTTTCTTTGTCATCATCTGGAAATTTGCACATTTCTTTTGTTTTTCAGTTTAACTTTAAAATTCATGTGCAATATTTATTCTGAATGCATGGATTGTATCATCTTCAGTACTGTATTAAGTGTACGAATATATAAAATACATGTCTGTGCAGGATAAGATCTTTCAGTGGTGTATTTATAATTCCATTGTGTGTGTGTTTAGGAGTGGGGGGCTGCGAGTGTGCTTATCTAGTTTGATCCTACATACTCCATGACTGCTTTGTTTTGTATTCTAAGACATTCATATTTCGAGTCCAGATTTTTGTGTAACTATGAAATATGTAATGCCATATGATGAAATTGTAGTCAATATGTAGAGTGGTTCCAGTAAGTAACTTCGAACAAAACTCGCTTGTATGACATATTCCTACTCTCATTCTAGATTAAAAATTAGGGATGTTTGACAAATAATAAATGAATAAGCATGCAGTGATTAGTTAATAATATATCTTACAAACATCCACACGTTTTTAGAACTGGGTTGAAATTACTCTCATGCAAACCAGAAAAGTGAAATTTTATACAACTTCGATTGATTCATTGATTTGGTGTTTTAAGTCCACTTTATTCACAGTAAGGCCAATCGGGACTGGACCTACAGTTTAAAGTGGGATCCGAACCACTATGCGTCTCCATATACAACTTCGAGATGAGGTGGTTGCTATATAGGCATTCTAAGTTAACTTGTGTAAGATGTGATCTTTTCGTACTCTATTTTTCCATAACTATTCATTATCATCATCATAGTAGTTTTTACAGAGAAATAGACTGATAGAATTAAAACAATTACAATTTTATTCCAGAAATTATTCTGTTTGATAACTTCCCCAATGAGTTGTGTCACTCATAGCTATTATTTTATTCTATTTTCTCATGGCAGATGGCACTGAACTAGTTTCTATGTTGAATTTTCCAAAATATTATTTCATCTACAGAACACTGAATGTAAGTTATGATAGAAATTAACTGTAGTGTAAAATATTTACTTTCATATACAGCATAACAACCCATGGTTCTACAGAATCGTTTCTCAACCTATAGGGTGCGACCAACTCCTGGGTCCTGAGGGGACATTTGGTGGGTCGGGAAGCTGGGCTCGAAACTTTGTTAACTGGGTCTTAAAAACCTATTACATTAAATTACTTACATATATTGTTTTAACAATTTAAATTCAGTCCATGATGTAAAGGAGCAAATATATGATTATAAACTGGGTGCACACCCCTACAAAGTAATTCTGCTGGTTCCCATGAAGTGTAATATCCTTCAAGGTTGGTCCCCGACTGAAAAAGGTTGAGATCCACTGGGCTACAGCCCTGGAAGGGCCTTGGCCTATCAACTGACTGCCAGTCTTCCTCCCACAACCCTACCTAGAGGTGTGGAGATCTTCAACCAGTAATGGGGTGACGTGGGGTCAGCACATCGAACCCTCAGCTGTTATAGGAGATTTCCCAGACTGGGTTACGCTACTCACTTGTAGGTCCCCAATTTTCTCAGGATGGTGGGTTGCCACCAGTCCTATACACAAGCTGAAAACCCAGCGACTGAACCCGGGTGGACTCAAGCCCATAAGAGAAAACTGTGTGATGAAAGTCCCGTTAATATATTACATCACATTTTAAGTTTGGAAAACTATATATCTAGTCTTACCATAAATACTGTCCCAACGTTTGAGGGTGGCTGTACTTCCACCCGTACAAGCGAGAGACGGCAAGAGCGGTAGCGTGAAGCATGAGTCATTGCTTGTTGAGCTGGTCAAGTGGAAAGGTGTCTGTTGTAAGTGTTGAAGATGGAATGGGGTGAGTACGAAAATCGTGTGGCCGTGGTAGCGTTGCACAAGTTAGGCAAATCACCAGGGGAGATTTTCAAAACCCTCCAGAAGCTGAAAATCTCCAAGAAATTTGTGTACCGCACTATCCAGCACTTTGTTGAGACTGGTACTGTTAAAGATTGCCCACGGCAAGGAAGACCACGCACAGTACGAACACCAGAACTTGTGAAAGCAGTGGCGGCACAAGTGGGACAAAATCCTGTACGGAAACAGTCAGTGATGGCTTGTGAGCTAAAGATTACAAAAATGTCGATGTCTCGTACGTTACGCAGTGACCTGGGACTCCATGCCTACAAATGACACAAAGGACATCTCTTGACAACTGAACTGAAGCTCCAAAGGCTCCGGAAATCAAAGCGGTTACTTCAGCGTTACGCGGCAAATGGGCACCGTCGAATCCTTTTCACTGATGAAAAAATGTTCAGTTTTGAGGAGACTTTCAATGCCCAAAATGACAGGGTGTATGCCACATCCTCTCGGGAAGCTGCTGACAAGGCCCCCAGGATCCAGAGGGGTCACCATCCTGCATCAGTCATGGTGTGGTGGGGTGTGAGCTACGAGGGCACAACAGATCTCCATTTTTGTGAAAAGGGTGTCAAAACTTCTGCCAAAGTGTACCAGCAGACAGTGCTTGAGAAACTATGCAAGAATCTTACCGACACCATCTTCCATGGAGAGAACTGGAGCTTCCATCAGGACTCAGCCCCAGCACACAAAGCACGCACCACCCTGCAGTGGTTGGAGGCAAATGTTCCTGACGTCATTTCCACGTCAGATTGGCCCTCTGCCAGTCCAGACTTAAATCCTTTGGACTACAAATTGTGGTCCAAGCTTCAGGAGATGGCTTGCAAGAAGAGACATCCCAATATTGACAGTTTAACCTTTTGCTGCCCAAGCCCTTTTTCAGAAGTAAGCCTCGGTTGCCCAAGCCGATTTTGAGCAAAATGCAGAGTTTCAATTAAATGAGTGTAGATCGGAAGCTAATTGCCCTAGAGAGATGAGTGATATACCGTTGTACGCGGAATGAACCAGAGATTCAGACTATATGAAATTTTTGAATATTCGGCGTATGTGGCGGGGGGGAGGGGGCTAACTCTCAAAATTCCAAAATTTCAGAAAAAAAATTTGGTTCCCCCACCCTCCCCTCAAGAAAAAAGTACATGACAGTGTCGACATGCACATGGAAATGATCGCTGATATGTAAGGAACACAAAAATATTTGCATTATCATCATATGACCAATGTAACTTGAGTTGTACGCCCAAAAGGAATGGTCGGCACGCCACTGATTCAAGCTTCAAAATGCAGCGGTACCTTGAAATGACTATAGCTCAGAAACTAAATGCTCTAGAGATATGAGAGATATACCGTTGTACGCAGAATGAATCACATATTTAGGTGATATATAATTGATGCACATTTGGCGTATATATGGAGGGGGAAAGGGGGGAAATCCCCTGAAAATACTTTTTTTTTAAAAAAATGGAGGTTCGCCCCCCCGCCCCCCGAAAAAAAGGATATGAAAAGTTCAAAATGCACATAGAAATTATCGTTGGCATGTAAGAAACAGAAAAATATTTGCATCATTGTCGTATGACCAATGTAACTTGAGTTGTATCCCCAAAAGGAATGGTCAGGATGCCACTGATTCAAGCTACAAAATGCAGCGGTACCTTGAAATAACTATAGCTCAGAAACTAAATGCCCTAGAGATATGAAAGATATACCGTTGTACGCAGAATGAATCACAGATTTAGACGATATATAATTTATGGACGTTCGGCGTATATATGGAAGGCCAAAGGGGGGAAATCCCCTGAAAATACTTTTTTTTTAAATGGGGTTTCGCCCCCAGCCCCCCCGAAAAAAGGATATGAAAAGTTCAAAATGCACATAGAAATTATCGCTGGCATGTAATAAACAGAAAAATATTTGCATCATTGTCGTATGACCAATGTAACTTGAGTTGTACCCCCAAAAGGAATGGTCGGGACACCACTGATTCAAGCTTCAAAATGCAGCGATACCTTGAAATGACTATAGCTCAGAAACTAAATGCCCTAGAGATATGAAAGATATACCCTTATACGCAGAATGAATCACAGATTAAGACGATATATAATTTATGCACATTCGGCGTACATATGGAGGGGGAAAGGGGGGAAATCCCCTCAAATACTTTTCTTTAAAAAATGGTGTTTCCCCCCGCCCCGAAAAAAATGTCAAAATGCACAAAATGCAAAATTTATGCAAATTTGGTGTATATATGGAGGGCGAAGGGAGAAAACCCCCAAAAATTATTTTAAAAAATTGTCACTTCACCCAAAAAATGTCCTCGCACCTTAAAAAGAGAAGCAAAAGAGAAGTCCCTTTTCCCGCCTTTCCCCCTCCATTTTCATGAAGACAAAAAAATGCAAAAAACCATTTCTGTTAAATACATGTGTTAGGAACAATATAAAAAAAAATAAAATCGAAATTCTAGCCAAAAATAGAAAAGTTATAATGTAAAAACTAGGACCTTGACACAGCGTCTCGATCGAGATGCTTGGTCCCGTGAGGGTTACTTTTGGGTATCTCGATCGAGACGCTTGGGCAGCAAAAGGTTAAAGCGGTCTCTTCAGAAGGCAGATGCGGAGTTTCCACTTGATGTGTTGCGTAATTCCATTGATGAGTGGCCACGAAGACTTCAGAAGTGTGTCAGTGCTAAAGGTGGCCATTTCGAATAATTATTTGTGATTTAGGTTCATAATGCATCCATGCACCTCATGTTATTCTGATATTAAAATATCTCTCACCATTTAGTGTCTATTTACTTACAACTTTGGGACAGTATTTATATATCTTTTATTCCAGTATATTTCATACCTACAAGCCCTCAGCCGATTTTAAATGGTTTCGTTAGATGAATAGCGCTAATGTTCCATCAGTAGTTTTTAATAATACGTTTTATGTTTTATTCTTATTTCCTGAGACAAAACCTTCGAATCCTGTCTTTTGTTTCCCTGGCATTTTCAGCATCAAATGGTATTTATCCTTGTAGAACATTTTTATGCACTTAAATAAAATAATTAATACGACCTTATGAGATATGTCCTGAATTATTAGCAGAAAATAAAAGCAGGAATGGAAGGGTGGGGTGAGCGGATCATTGCGCTGAGACGCATTCAACTGTCACTGCCAAGAGTAAGATATGATTGGCGGAGAGGTTGCTATGACAACGCTTTACATTTCGAAACAGCCGTAAGGGGGCTCCACATGCCCGGTTTGGTATACACACAGATTACAAAGGAGAGATAGGAAGTAAGTGATCTTATTAATCTGTGGTTGTAGCTTCATTTATAAGCTCTAATATGATGATACGTTTCAATGTATTCCAATCAAAGATATGCCATAAAATGTGTATCAAGAGAGAGGATAGTATCAAAATGTGGCTCTTTATCATAGTCAAACAGCTAAGTCTGTAATAATTGATGAATTGCTGCACATTTTGATAAAAGCAATGGACTTGGTAGGATTAATTCTTGTACCATTCAAGATATTTTCAGTCAAAGAGCTAATCCCTACCTCTGTCCTGGTAGATGGCATCTTGAAAAGAGACTACCCAATTGGATATTTTTTGATTTGATATATATCAGGAATACTGGCACCTATCAAATCCAGTTTTCTCAGAAATGCTCAAAACAGTGTAAACTTTCATAATAAATCAATAACGTTATTTTTGAAATAAAAATAATTATTTTGTTGAAGAACATTTTTTGAGAAAAGTGGTTGGCTCTTCAACTGAAAATATCCTACCAAGTCTACTTTGCTTTCGTCAGACTATGATAAAGACACATTTTATAGCATATCATTGTTTAATACATTAAAACTTTTTTGTTGTTTAATTTATTCAAAAGGTAATACATAGAAAACTTCAAAAAGTACTAAAATCACAATTTGTAAAATTATGGTGTAACCATGACATTAATGAAAAATTGAACAATCTCTAAAGTCCATCTAATGAGGATTAAGGCTAAAAACAAATATCTGCTTATGACCGTTAGGAAGATAGTGTTAGCTAAGAGCCTGCAAATCTGTTGTTTTTGGGGACACAGACTTTTGGGATTTTGCACTCCTAGTAGTATTCTAACAACTGACCAGTTTTCTGTTCTGTACAGTGCAATGTTTTTATGTGTTCAATACAGTATGAATTAATACACTACATGAACAGGTACGTATTAAATTTCATCTCACTTTTTATATATTATGCTTGCATTGAACAGAAACGTAGCTTAGCAGGAAAATGTCCTGGTCTCTTCCAGTTCCTTTTAAGGTAGGTTTCACTGTTTATGCCTTGAAATTTTTATCGTACATAAAGCCAAGAGTTACAAAGAATTTGAATAAGACAAAGACAATTTTGCAGAATTTTTTGTTCCTTTTATTCAGTGCATTTTGAACATACGAGTTGTCAGATTGTTTGTACATGAATGATTGCTCTCATCTGTCTAATAGATAAGAGATAACATGTTGATAAATGTTTTGTCAATAGATATTATCATAATTCAAGTCAACATTAACTGGTCTAAAAATAAGCTTGATAATAGTTAATGAGTTTCATTGTCCTGATTTAATACCTTTTGAATTATATCATAAGCTTTTTCTCTTGATTATTTGTATTCATTTGCCGTGCTTACGTATGAGGATCTATCTGTCAAAGATAAGATGGAATCAAAACAGATATAATTGCAGGTTTGTTTACAATTGCAAACATCATTTAAGGCACAGTTGATTAGAGAGAAACTTGAATATACAAGATAGGAAGGACGACAAGTTGTGAGTATGGGCAGTATTATAAATTTTCAGTACCGGTATTTGAATTCATGATTTCAAAACAGCCTAATGGTTAGTATAATAATTTTCTTGTTTAAGAATCACCTCCCTGATGTCAGAGTGGTAATGTAATCGCCTTGTAGTCAAGGAGTCCTGGGTTCAATACCCAATGGAGGCACATGGTGGTATGGATACCACTTTAAACTGTAGGATCCATCCCAAGTAGCTCATCTGTGCATAAAACTGACTTAAAAGAAACTTCAATCTGGTTTGGAAATTGTATGTTTGATTCATAGTGGGAGTTTAATTTGCTGTTGATTCAGAATACACCAATATCAAAGTAATTTATCAATAACAATAACTTGATAAGCCCCTGAAACTGCAATTTAAATGCTCTACTTGTACCTTGGACATTATTTAAATTGCCCAGTTAATTGTGTTTTCTTGCCATGCATCCGTTCAAATCTGTGGGGTTTCATTGTTTGTGGAAAGATGGTTCCTGTAAAAGCATCTCTCATTGGAGTGGACTTCCACACAATGCTTGTCAACATCAATAACCCATGAAGATATAAAATATTACTGGAGGAAGAATGCCAATGCCTAACACACAACTGCAGTTTACAAGTGAACTCTTGAAGATATTGCTATGCATATCTGATGGTCTCCTCCATGATAATTTTTGTCATCTTTTCATCCAATAAAAATAAGAATGGGTTAAAAATATTATCTGATTGTTCTGTAAAATAAATCCTCTAAGAATACCTTTCAATGTACACTATCACATGCTGCAACAGAAATGTAAAGAATGAAAACATAGTTTTTCCTGTTTCCTTGTAAATAGCAGTCAAGTTTCAAAGCTTGATCAACTGGTCCAAGAGTTTGTCCGTGTTGTCAATACAGAGCATGCAAGAAGCTGCTGTTTTGTTATCGGAGATACTCACTGGCGGCGATTGGGTTCCAAAACGGAGGGGTGGTCAAGGTACCAAAACTGAGGGGGGGAGCAAAGACAGTGGCGAAAAGTGGGGGGGCACCCCTAATCGCCACCACTGGAGATACTAAATTAAACATATTTCTTGGAACAAACTGCAAATATGGCGTAATTAATACGTAATAAAATATTTCAATATATGAAAAAGGGAGTTGCTTTCCTGAAAGTGTTAATGTTACAAGAGAGTGGGTTCAATCTGTAATGGTGGCACAGTGGTTCTAATCCTACTTTAACTGTAGGATCAATCCTGACTAGCCTATCTGAGCATAAAGTGGACAAACTTTGATGTGAAAAACGAAAATTTTCAAGCATTTGCCAATTGAAACTCCAAGAAATTCCCAATGAAACTCGCACCAAATGAATGTGTTTAAACATATTCTTGATACTATAACCACAGTTTCAACTTGTTCAAGGCTGCGTACATGTGTCGCCTGCACATTCATTTATGTTAACTGTTAGATGTGCTCAAAAATATCTCTACCATTACAGAGCATGATTTTGCGAGTATTAACAGTGTACTTGGCTGTGGTTACTCTTGGAAGAGCATTGGAGAATGGCCTTGTCCGAACTCCTCCAATGGGATGGCTGTCTTGGGAGAGATTCAGATGCAACACGGATTGTGTGAATGATGCACACAATTGTATTAGGTATGTAATGCTATTAACAATAAACTGTTTACAAAATCCTCTTATCTGGACTTTCTTTTCCAGGCTTGGCATTTCAAAATTAATTTTCAACCAGGGAAATAAAATCTTCTCTTTTCTGAAAATATACATACAGTGGCACCTCGATTTTACATTTTTCAGATGGACCAATCTGAAAAGAACTTAAAATGTTGGAAAATATAAAATCGAGGAAAATTTTTTGCTACATTGGGACCATCAAGATTGAATGTAGTATAATGCAAGAAAATGTAAAAATCCAGGAATGTAAAATCGGGATTCCACTGTATGTGGTTCAGATTGTGTAATGATTTTTGCAAGTTTTTCAGGAAGCTGAGGAGTGCATTTAGAATTCTGGAAATCATTGTAGAAGCCACTTTGAATTATACAAGCACATAAACATAAACATAATTTTCAGTGTAATGTTTTTGGAGAACAAGTGCTCTCTTCATCAGACATTTATTCTTGTTTGATTAATATTACAGTTATAACAAGGACTAGATTGTTATGACTGTAACATTAATCAAGCAAGAATAAATGTCTGATAAAGGGAGCGTGTGTTCTCCTGAAATCTTAATTGTGTTTATGTGCTTGTAAGAACCATGAACTACAAGAGAAATAATTCTACAATGCAAGCAATACGTACATACAAGGAAAAGCAATGTGATGTTTGGAGAAACAAATGTGTGTGTTTTAAAGATGTGGAAAAACTTAATTTGCAAGCAATTATGTCATGAAGAGTGGGTTTTAAAAGTGACTACACTTTGATGTTGTCACACACTGAAGTATTATTTTCACATGGATCATCAAATCCCCCCTTCCCATTTTCCCTTCCCTATAAAATTATATTTGGAACTTCTCTCTTGATTGATTAATTGATGGATTTGCTTTATTTTACTTTGCTTTTCGTGCCACTTTTGGCTAATTTGCAAAGTTGGGGATGAGTGATGATATGATGAAATTGATGAATGGACACTCCCAAACATCCATGCCCAGGCTGGGATTCGAACATGGGAACCCTGGTGTCGTAGCATGATGTGCTAACCACTCTGCCACGGAGGCTGACTGGAACTTCTGTCTTGTATGTTAATTTATAATGAGTTGTTTTAAAAATCTTAAAACTTAATTTTAATTTGAGAATGCCGCAATTTTACTACAGGCATCAACTCTTTGTGATAGGAAAGGAAATCCTGGAATTGTAATTATAGAAATTGTATTTTTGATATAAATGGGTCTGCAGTTTTTAATAAATATACATTAAACTTTTGTTGCTATTGCTAATTTTATTCGAATTGACTTTTGTTAGGTAGGTCACAACACTAAAAGATTGTTAGAAAAGGAATTTCTGAAGCCTTTACATTGTTCATTATTATATTTAAAATATGTTCCTTTCTACACAGTGACAGTTTGATCCGAGCGATGGCTGATCGTATTGTGGGTGATGGTTTTGCTGATGTGGGTTATGAATATGTTATCATAGATGACTGCTGGCTTTCTAGTGAAAGAGATACTGAGGGAAGGCTACAACCTGATCCCGAGCGTTTTCCGTATGGAATAAAAGATCTTGCAGCCTATGTGAGTAAAGTCTGATGTATAGATGTTTTTACTAATTTCGTAACTCTCAAGTATATCCTTTTATCCATATTAGTAGTAAACAAAAATGTATAACCAGAGTCAAAGTTAATTTATTTGAATATGAATTGTTGATAAGTATAAATTTGCTGCATATTAACTGTAAGTTTCATTATTATCTGGATTCATGTTTCTATTTTCTCCTGAATTTCCTACCTTCAAGGTCCACTCGAAAGGTCTGAAGTTTGGCATCTATGAGGATTATGGCACCGAGACATGCGCAGGTTATCCAGGTATTCTGGGCCATTTGGAGATTGATGCCCAAACGTTTGCAGACTGGGATGTCGACTACTTGAAAATAGATGGCTGTAACTCTGATCCAACAGAAATGCCAGAAGGTAGGTCCATGTTAGGAATACTTTACTCATGCACTAACTTTGGGACTTGTTTAAGAAATTGAAGTAGTTACTGGAGTTATTGTTCATGAAGTTCTGCTCATTGCGCATGCTTCAGATAAATTATTATAATTGTAAAAATTAATTACAAAATTGGGTTTTTGTTTGACATTTATAAGACCTGTCTCAATTTATTTCAGGATACATAGAATTTGGATTGTATTTGAATCAAACTGAGAGACCCATTGTATATGGATGTAGTTGGCCGTTTTTCCAGTTCCTGGCTGGAATTGATGTGAGTATTTGTCTTCGGATTTTTTTTTTTCAGTAGAGAGTTGAACATGCTTACTCTGGAATTTTATATTATTACTTTGAAGTAATACTTTCTTAGTGAACTAACTAGACGAATCTCTGGAACGGACACATATATCTAATTTACCATGATGCCACAGGTCAGCTTTGTAGCTCTTTTGGTAAAATTTTGTCATGGGATTCCAAACATGTATGATAAATTCCTGGTTAAGCCACAGTTTTCGTAACTTCTCAATATGTTTTAATACGATTTACTTATAAAGGGTCCTTGAAAATGATTTGAACGATAACAAAACATTCCATAAGGAATATAACATTACCAACGATTAAATATCCCATGAAATATATTCAAACATACGTTTATTTTTGTTGTTGTTGTTGTTTTTCTCTCTTAGGAAAGGATTCAATACTTCATTACTCTACCACCAAGTGGCAACCTGACCAGTAGTAAAATGGCTGCCAGTGGGGATGAGAAAGCATTTTGTGTCTTGCAATTTTCTTGAACCAACCATGTTGAGTGTACAATGTGAATTTCATGCATGGCTTAAGAAAGAACTGTCCAAACTTAATTGGCAAAGGTTAACATGGAGCTACCTCACAACATTCCCTAATTCTTTTCATATCGGTCGCTCAGGGTATGCCAAGGGCACTGTCTGAACCACACTCCACAATGATTTGCATGAACTGCAAGATGCTTGGGCATTTTATAAACTATTTTTGACATGGATAGCATCCCTATCGAGAAGAATTCCAGTGAACAGGCTACCTCTGTAAGGGCAAATCATCTGGCAGACACAACAGGGAAGGAGGTTCGGTGACCTTGGGGGCCAGCGGAGATGATGTTGATGACTGATAGCTGCACATCCAGTCAATCGATGTATCCTCATAACTGAACATTAACTTCTGGAAATAATCATCATCACTGCTCGACTCAACACGGACAGCTTAACGTAATATTGTAAGATGCAAAATGCTTTCTCTTCACTACTGGCAGCCATTTTACTTCTGGTCAGCCTGCCATCTGGCAGTAGAATTATGAACTATTGGGCCTGTTCCTAAATAAACTTTAGGATGTGTTTGAATGTAGTATTTCACGGAATATTTGATCGCTGGTAATCTTATATTCCTTATGGATTTCAAATCATTTTGAAATGCCCTGTATATAATCTATGCCTTGATTTTTACATAATTTCATTTTTTATTCCAACATTTCAGGTATATGTAAACAAAGAATGTCAAGAAATTAGACTAATAAATCCTTATATTTGAAGTTTACTTTACATTTTCTGGTGAAGTCTATTTGTCTTTGCAAATGTACATAAAGTAAAATACAATGGAAATTTTGTTTTGTAGACCCTCCTATTGCTCTCTGTCCCCACACATATACATACATACATATCTATGTATATGTATGTCAGTAGCCTCTTCCTGGTCTACTTTTTAAGTTTTGTAAAAATTTTCTGAATAAAATTTGAATACCAAAGTCCATCCACATGTGTTGACTTTTAACCTAAAATTGCATGTGATGGGAAGTCAAAATGTTCTTGGAATTCTCATTGTTCTTGTGGGAAGCATAGCATGTCTGCTTGCAGTTGCAACAGGTCTGACAGGTTTCAGCATGCACTATCACACATGTGTGTTGGTCATTCGTTTCAATGTTAGTATTCGAACAGTATTCATGCAAATTGGGAAAATCTGATTCAGAGATGCCATTGACCCAGTAGCAAGTTTATGGTCATACTGGATCTCTCACTGTCTGGATCTCGCTCTGAGTGCCTTTTGGCTGTTTCGTACTTTGAAAATTGACCTCAAGGGTCTCATGGGGATACATTTTGCAACCTTGGAGGACATCAAATCGAATTTGACAGCTAAACTCCAGAATATTCCAAAAGAAGCCTTACAAAGGTGCTTCTAACAATGGCAGGAAGCGTGTGTGTTGTGCACAAGGGTTCAGTGATTAGATAAGCATTTGAACATGCCATATTATTACAGTGCTATACCACAGTTCTGTAAATTTTTTTGACTGTCCCTTGTATTGAGTATAATGGTTGCTTTCATGTTTTCTAAATTTGCATTCCAGAGTAACTATTCAGCAGTTGCAGAACACTGCAACCTGTGGAGGAATTACGATGACATTGAAGATAACTGGAACAGTGTGCAGGACATCATGGACCATTGTGCTGAATATCAAGATGTATTTGCTGACCATGCAGGACCAGGCCACTGGAATGACCCCGATATGGTAAGTGGAGATTAGTAGCATACCTTAGTGTACCTGAAGACATCACTCATGGGAATTGATATCTCGGTGTTTCCTTTCCGAGTGCAGTGATCTGCACTCCCACTTGGAGATTTATGGGATCAGTGGGGTTAATAAATAGGAACATTTTTCTTGACTATCATTTACTCCAAAACCCATACTTGCTATTATTGAGTCAAGCCTTCCAATGGTAGGTTTTGGCTGACCATGAAAACACTTGGGGAGCCATGTCTCAAAGGAACATTCGCACAGTACACTGTCGAGAACAAAACTTTCGTATCCTCTTTGATTCTTACGTCACCCCCCCCCCCAGTCATTTACTGACTCCTCTTTTTCCACTTTGTGTGAAATTTCCAAATCTTTCCACGTGGAAACAACAGTATCTATTTCACAAGCTATACCTTACCTGGTGTAGCTTGCTTATGGCTATGAACTTTGTGAAGACAACTTTGGTTTTCTCTGCCAAGGCATACATACCCTTACAGTATGTTAATGCATAATTGAAATAAGTATCTACTCACAATCAGTGGCGAAGCGTGCTGTCTCTGGAAGGGTAGGCACAGGACGGAGCAGGGTTTGGGGCGAGGGGAAGATGTGATTTTTTTTAACAGTAGTATGTTAAAATATAGCCCCTAGAAAATAAAAGATAACATATTGCCTGAATCTCGTCTACTTAAGTCGGGATAGTGATTGTAAAGGATAATGTAGTGATTAACGCTCTCGCCTTATAATCAAGAAGTAGAAGGTTCGATTCCCACTGGAGGCATTGGTTCAGATTCTACTTTAATCTAGTCTCGATTAGATATCTGAGAATAAAGGTGCTTCTGTCTCGAAGGTCAGAAAAAAGTGACAATGAGACTCGATGTTCTGACCACGCGTCACCCAATGAAAAAGCTGTTCTGTCAGGCCCTAGCCATCTTACATTTGTTAGATTAAAGCTGCTCGTAAAAATTATTTGCTACTTCAATAACAGTATTGTAAATGTTTCTCGCATTACAGAAATGGTTGGTTCACTTGATCGTCACTTAGCGTTTATTTCTTTTTAATGCTGACCTCCGCGGCAGATTGGTTATAACAGCGTGCTACGACAAGGGCCTCAGGTTCGAATTCCCACCTGGGCATAGGTGTTCTTTGTGAGTGTCCCTTCGTCAGTCATCATATTATCGCTCATTCTCATCTTCCCAATTAGCCAAAAATGGCAGAAAGCCAAGTAAAATAAACTAAATCTATCAATCAATTATTTCTTTTTAACTTTTTTATGCATATAATTCTTCTTCAACAGGCGACTTTTTTTAAAAAAAATATATAATATGATTTAGAAAATGATGAAATGCTAAATGAGAACACGGACTGTGTAACACACCGACCAGAAAATTTCAGTAACATGGATTTTCTCTATACGTTTGCATTGTACGTACTTTGCCCCATTTTAAAAGTAGCGCCTTTTCAATTATGTCACTAATCATGAAAGGAAATTTCGTCTCAATATCCCTTTCCTCAAAGAAATAAAATACTTTCCTTCTCTGAATCGAGATTGGTATGGGGCACATCCAGCAGCTAACACTTCGCGAAAAGCGGTTCCTCAAAAGAGCTGAAAGCACCAAACTTAACACTGGTAACCAACTCGCATGCATTATGTGCAGTTAGAATTCTAATAATGCCTACTTTGTTAGGTTAGGAGGCCAGGCTTAGAGGTGTTAGCAACACATTTTCGCTACATGTTAGCAGCTGGGTGTGCTCCGCTCCCGGCACAGCTCTGAATCTTCCATGGAAACACTGCTTCAACAAGCTCTGTACGTCCACTGCCTGCTTCGTCACGCGCTCGTACACGATCGGCACTCTTCGGAAGTCAGGGAGAGGGGGTGAGAGAGAGAAAAGAGGCCGGCCTCTCAGGTTACATTACAGGCGAACGCACCCCTGAAATTATGCTTTCCCGCACGAATCACATAGGTTGTTATGAGACCAGCTGAGGCACTCTCGGGAGGCCTCACTGAATGCTCAGATACGGTTCCAGGCAGGGTTGCAAACTTGCGGTAATTATCGGAAGACCAAGAATTTCAGTTTTCTTTTATTAAGCGTCGTTTAATGAAATTTATAAGTAATAAAATAATCCGTTATAGACAAATATATTAGGGTAGGCCCGGCCTCCGGGCCTCATAGGACGCTTCGCCACTGCTCACAATGCTATATGATAGAAGCTGCATTATCATTAAATGTTGTTTTATATTTAAGCAGTCTTCATTATATTTCTAATTTCTTCTTTTTATTTGATTTATCTACATAGGCATAATACTTTTAGATAAGTCTATAGGGATTAACAATGTGTAATTATAGATAATGGAGTGATATAAATATATGTTACAGAGATAAGGCCTCATTTTCATTCAGTTCTTCAGATAATACCTGACTGAAACTACAATATCCATCTATTTCTCTTGAAATGTAGTTGAAAACATAGACAAGGGATTATATTCAATGTAGATCTCATTTCACTTTCTTCATTTTATAAAGTGTGTTGTCTTATCTGTGTGGCAAAAGCTTGTAGACTTTACAACAAAAATGCTGAACACATCATTTTAATGAAAGCGTAGTTTATGCCTCATGCCATCATGATTAAGAACAAATGATTTAAGTGATAGTTTTCATTTACTTTGATTACTGCTTCTGGCATGTTTTTGTTAAAAAAAATCCTCCATTTCAAGCAGTCTTCCTCAGGTGAGAAAACAAGATCTGATGTTGGGATGGTCACACGTTGGTTTTGATGCTGCTTCTTCTATCCTTCCTTTTCCTATTTTCGTTGTTTTTCCTATTTTCCTATTTTCTTCTTGTTTATTTAATTTGTAGATGTAACATTTAAGTGTAGTATTGCAAATAATAAAGCTAAGAAACAAAATTTGTGTGTATATTTGAAGATGATTATGAAAGAAATACTATTCTTGCACATGTTTTTTTCTTATCCTTCATGTGTAGCTGATCATTGGGAATTTTGGCTTGAATCTGGCCCAAAGTGAGGTGCAGATGGCGATATGGTCGATTTTAGCAGCTCCTCTTCTCATGTCAAATGATTTGAGAGACATCCTGCCAGAGTATGCAGCAATCTTGCAGAACGATAAAGTAATTGCCATAAACCAGGACCCTCTTGGAATTCAAGGCCGAAGAATAGATCAGGTAATTTTTTATTTTACATATCTTTAACACTGTTTGTAGTTCCATAAAATAGAAATTCAACAAGGTAAACTTGTGATATCTTAAAATCCAATTCAGTGTTTGTGTGTTTTGAAGATCACAGTTTCATGCAAAGCATTATAATATTCAAGTAGTATTTATAACTATACTACACATATTATTAAAAGGACAGAAGCCTCGAAAAATGCCCTCCTCCACCCTCATACATTCAGAGGTATGCGGTATTGTCCCGGTGCCTTAAATTATACTGCAACATCATACCATTCACTTTCCCTTAAGACTTGCAAAGTTTTCCTTCGTTCCTTCCAGATAGTGTTCAGATAGATACCTAGGGCTCTGATGTCACGCTGTGCATTCTCCGTCAGCCAGCTTTCCTGAATTATTGTACACAGAGTTCTTTGTATGCTGTCCGCAACCTCGTCTCCCCATCTGCGCAGTCTGTTCGGAGTTGACCATGAACACTGGACAAGAATATGCTCCCTTGTCTCAACATCACCACACAATATGTAGATTGCACTCCCATCCAGCCTCTTCAGCTTGTTCTGCCTCCATCCACCCAGCAAGAACCAGGCTAGTATGACATAGGAGGGATAGGGGGGAGGATAGGGGACAGCATCTGCGGCAGGTGTGACTTCTGTGATTTCCACACTGTTTAAGTGTACTACGGTAACATTCCTCTGCTGTAGAGTGAACACGAACTCTACCCAGTATATGTGTGTATGGACATAGAGTTATTCATGTAACATTATCTCTTTACATAATTGTAAACTAACACTTCGTATGTATGCCTACAACCTGAGGACTCACATTTCAGATATAAATATTATATTCTATTCTATACTGCAACGTCAGTTATGCGAAATATTTACCAGATTCCCTTATTTATCTTTGTTCTTTATCCGTTATTTCCATTTTTTTTACATGATGATATGAAAAAGGACCAATGATTATTCGGAGACCAGAATATTCATTGGTTTACATATAAAAGTGTTAGTAGGATTAAAGTGTTCTTGTGTTGGATCTACAATTATTAATTTTAAGATCTCAAAGTTAGGGAGAACAGGTTAGTAATCGGAAGGTTAATATAATACTAGTGTAAAGTGTATGAAATTGGATAAAAAAGTTATTAGGTTAGCGATGTGAAGTTGACAAAGTTACTAATTGGGAGTGATAGGAAGTTTAAAAGCCTCTTGTTCATTTTAATTAATTTTAATTTTAAAAAACTAAAAATATTATTGCATAATATTTGTTGGTGGTGGTCAAGAACGTTGAGTAATTGTCTCACAATCTTTCCTCTAAAGTTTCTGCACCCAAATCCCATCCAGGGAGTGGATGACTATTTATTATTATTATTATTATTATTATTATTTTATTTGTTTCAAGCTTGAACAACTCTCTTGTACTTGCGGAGGCTAGCAAGCACTCCCATGTGGTGCAAACATCACATCTTCATGAATGGGAACACAACGGACGAAGCCACCTGCCTCCCTCCCACGTTTCTGACCCTCTTACAATACTTCACTACCGCTGCTTTCCCTGCAGTCCACACATGCATACTAGAGTGCTCTTCCATGGCATGTTGACCAGGCCTGATCAATTTTATCCAATCATCATGTACCTAAATTTTCTCAATTAACTATCACTTTTATTACAACACAAATAAAAGAAGCATAAAAGTTTATATGCACCAATATTCATCTTTACTTACAAAGTTTTCATCAGGTTAAGTGGTTTTAAAATGGATGTGTAACAGTTTTATCACAATTGCTTGTTTTAAATAAAAACAAAAACTGTAAATAACTCACAATTTATCAAGTTTTATCTTTTTCATTTCTTCCTACCTTCTTTTTTATTTCATATCATTCTTTATTATGAGTTCATTTTTATGTTCAACTAGTATAATAGTATTCTAACACGGTATCATCCTACTTACTTTATTATTCTAACAGTGATATTACCATAATTTTCAACATTACTTTCTTCTTTTACTTTTTTGTTGTGCACTAATTTCAAATATTGGTGTTCAATATGATACAATGTTACACTGGGTACTGGAAAATGCATTTTCTTGGTATTATGAAATTAGAAATACAATGTGGGCCTTTCCAATAATGTAGTGGTAATACTGTTGTCTAGTAATCAAGGGGTCCCAAGTTTGATTCTTGGTGGAGGCACATTTTATAGTTTTTCAGATACCACTTTAAACTGTAGGTCCAATTCTGAGTAGCCTTTTTGAGCATAAAGTGGGACTTAAAACAAACTTAGCAAATGCAACATACACCATAATACACCGTAGTTATGGTCGGCCTCCGGGGCATAGTGGTTAGCACATCATGCAATGAAGCCAGGGATACCAAGTTTGAATCCTAGCCTGGGCATGGGTGTTCCTTGTGTGTCCCTTCATCAATTTCATCATACCATCATCTTCGCGTATGGCTAAAAGTGGCAGAAATGCAAAGTAAAATAAAGCAAATCAATCAATCAATCAACTAGAGCTCTGGTAACATTTTACGAACATTTCATGTGTATCTTCAGATGTAATGGAGCAAGAATGAGCTACAGTGATGCAAGACTGTAGATTTAAAATAGTACGGTAATAGAATTTGTCAAATTTGAGTTAAATTTCAATGTTAAAAAAAAATTGTATCATTGGAATTATAATGTATTTTTATCTACCAAGGAAGTTTCATCTGAAACCATGGTATCTACTGCAGTACTTTTTGCCATGGAACATGAAAAAAAATAACCTGAAAAACTTCTAATTATATAAACTTATAATTCTTATCAATAAAAATGCCAACCTGTTCATATTATTTACTCCCTTCCAGGTAGATAACGTAAATGCATGGGTTCGACCTGTTACTCCTGTAGTAGAAGATGAGTACTCATATGCGATTGCTTTCGTGAACCGAGGGAGTGAAGATCCTGTCAGTGTTGCAAGAGAACTAAATAGTTTGGGCCTCACATCTCAGAGTGGATACATCATAAGTGTAAGTATTGCTTGAGTTGAAGTGTCCTTTACAACATGTTGTTGAAATTAAAAAAAGTGATAAAATAAAACTTGGATATTATTGAGTGAAAAGGGGGGGAAAATCACTTTAGTCTCATGCTGTGTTTCAAAGCATGTTCCTGGCAAATCATGCAAGCTGTCTTCGCTAAAGGTGAAAAAGACAAACAAAAATCTCTCTGTATTGCTTAAAGAAACATAATTTTATGGGCAGTACCCGTTAAAAACACATTACAAATAACAAAAAAGGTTTCATGCCATGTTTAGGCAAAAATTTGACCAAAAGCTAATGCAAATAGGCCAATAAAACTAGCAGCATTGTGTTCGCAAAAGCTAGAAATGCATTCAGATTAACTTAGGCTTCTTAAAACAGGACAGACATGTCATAAAAATCTGAGCCCTAGTGATTAAATCTGTACCGATAGTTTCCGATTCCAATACCGATACATTGATACCCTCTCAGACCTAATCAATGCATTTGAGTAGTTATTTGGACTTTCCTCTAGACATTTTTTTTAATGTTTGATGAAAATGTAG